>NW_003852403.1:19820191-19962557 GCF_000181295.1 Otolemur garnettii
CCGAAGAGTTGGAGGTTGCTGTGAGCTGTGATACCACAGCACTCTACCCAGGGGGACAGCTTGAGGCTCTGTCTAAAAAAAAAGAATAAGGACTGTGACAGAGTAACTATTCAAATTCCTCTTTGCAGCACTGTAAATGTGATAAACTGATAGTTTGTGGGAGTTAGCGTTGCATTCTTAATCCCAACTGTCATTCAACATTAAACATTTTGTAGTAGCAGTAAACAGGGCAAGGATTTGGGAGAAAAACAAGAACAAAAACAAAACAAAATTTGAGACAAACATGAAAACAAAATCACGAAACCAGGATATTGGTATTGCAATACTCAAGACAAACACTTTTTGCATTTGTTAAAGGAAAAGAGACTATTTCAGGAGATACCGTCGCTTTGTTCTTGCAGGACTAGTCTGTCAGAATAAACAGTAACAGGTGAGCCTGGTTGCTTTTCTCACAAGAAGCTTAAGGAGGTCAAAGGAGGGTAAAAATAAAGAGTAGGCTATTGTACATGTGTGCAGTGTCAAGAGGTATTGAGTAAAGACTGCAGGAGTTGGGACTGGAAGTAATTGCAGAATTTAATAGGGTTCAGTAGTTAACACTTGATAAAATGAAGACTCACCCAGATATAAATACCCCAGGGGAAAAAAAAGAAAGAAAACTATGGGTATAATGAGGAAACACTGTTGTCCTTTCATTTGGTTAACATAAGAAATTGCTTTTTTCAAGAATCTTATTAATTTAGGTTTGAAATAATTCTGAGTTAGAATGAGCACTTAGAAATTATCGGATACATATGGAATGCTGTGCCCATCAGAAAATAAGACGCTCCCTCTCCTTCATCGGTACATTTTTCGTGACTCCTTAGACTTCAGATCCTGGAGCTGTTACAAATAATTGTTTGTTTGGTTTTTGTTTCCCGACAAGGTGGTATTATTTCCTGTTTGGTGTCCTGAAGCAGGCGTCCTCAAACTACGGCCCACGGGCCACATGCGCCCACCGAGGACATTTATCCAGCCCGCCAAGTGTTTTTGCCAGCGCTGCCTGTCCCGCTTAGCAGCCCGCTCGTCCTGGGGCCCACAGTCTGGCGCCTCAACAGTCTGAGGGACAGTGAACTGACCCCCTGTTTAAAAAGTTTGAGGACCCCTGTAAGACCTGAAGCCTGTGTATGAAAATGAAAGTGTTAAGCAGACCTGTCTCTATCCCAATGGCCAAGGCATGGAGAAGCTTGGGGCATCGCTCACAACTCTACTTCTCATGTGAGGGGTGAGGAGTTTAGAATGTAGGATTTCTTTTAATGGAGGGGATGGATACTAAGAGCAGAAGGTGGAATTTTCATGTTTGTCCTAGGAATGGAGAATTTCTGAGAAGAGGAACACCATCTCATCCTTGTCCTTTCATGGTCTCTTTCAGTCATTGCCATGGTGATGTGGACATCATGGCACTGGTGGGAGTGCCATTTAGAATTGAAAATAGACTATAAAGAAGTCAGGGGGGTTTGGGAGGTCAAGTGGACTACCTACTAGGACTAGGACTAGGACTACCTACTAGGACTACCTACTACTTGGATCCCACTAGTCTTGGCCACTTTCATCCCGTCTGGGATACTAGAGTATCAGGCATCCTGCTCCTTAAAGATACCCACAGTTCAGGAGGCAGAGTTTGAAGGGAGGTAAATTTTTAACTGTTTCACAGGCATTACACAGCATAGCTCCTGTCTCTGCAAAGATTCTCCCTATTTTTTCTTTTATAGATAAAGAAAGAGGGGCACTGATAAATTAACAGATTTTTGACTAATAAATTGAAGAAGAGGAATAGTACACATTTTTTCTTCTAAGGTCAGATTCTTTCCATTGCATTATTATTGCCAACAATTATACCCCATAGGGAAGCTGTTTCTTGGCCCATTTAGGGATGAAACTTAAGAAAGCCTATAAAACTGTTTTAGAAAAGAAACCGGCTATAGTTCTCTGTAATATATAATATCCAGACCAGTAGCAAATGTTCATCCCCACCTTTCCATTGTCTTTTAATATGATCTGACTCCTTAACACACCATGACGCGGCCCTGGGCCTCGTTGATCTGTTCTTACCAGCATATCGAAACCTGCTACTCATCCATACGTCTACCCAGACTGGACTTGGCCTGCTTCTGATCTGCACACTGGCCCTCTTCTGTAGTCACCCCTCTACCTTCATTCTTCCTCTCATCTAAATGCTATTTATTCATGAAACGTTGCCAAACATCCCAGCCCATTCTGTCCCTGAATTTCCACAATAATTCAATCTATGGAGGTTTCTCTGCAGATACATCTCTTCTGTTTTCTTTGGCAAGATGAGTACCTGCATAAGCATTATTATCCGCTATTGTGCAGATAATATATTAATATGTCATGACAAGATTTGTGTCTTTAACTGCCGACACCCAGTATTCAATAAATAGTAACAAAAATTAGATGAATAGGAGATATTCTAGAAGATCCTCGGCAATGTTACGCTACGTGATCCAAACTGTTAAGCTAGTTTGTGATGGTAACGCAATAAAAATAAGTTACAGATAAAGAAATAACTTCTTATAGCTAATCTAAGAACAAAAACTTTTTCAAGAATATACATAGGAGTACATTTAAATAATTATTTATTAAAAATCTGTATTAAAAGGTTTGATTTACAAAATATTTCTTACAACTGTAGTCCCCCATCCCTGGGCACAGACCCGTACCATAGGAGAAGGTGAGCAGTGGGTGAGAGCAAAGCTTCCTCTCTCTCTGTAGCCATTCCCCATCACTGGCTTCACCACCTTCAGCCGGCTGTTACATCAGTGGCTGCCTTAGATTCTCACAGAAGCATGAACCCTACTGTTAACTACACAGGGGAAGGATCTAGGTTGTGCACTCCTTACAAAAATGTAATGCACCCCACTGCCAGCCAGGGAAAAATTGTCTTCCATGAAATCGGTCCTTGGTGCCAAAAAGGTTGGTGATCACTGTCTTACAAGATAATGTGAAGCAGAATCATTAGGTTTACAGAGATCATATTATGAAGTATAGAAAGCACTGTGTTAAGAGTTAAGGCCTGATGCAATCTCATGCAATATACCACGTCAACTAGTGCAATCAATTATCCCTATAAATTTCCTTATATGTATAATGCAGATAGTATCACATATCTTATTATTTGATTAATAATTTCATGAAAACAAAGAAATATAGATTAAAATCCACGTAGAGTTGAACCTCCCAACATTGACCACCTCCTTAAATTGACCTAATTTTCAGACTGGATGTGCACCACATGTACGTATCGGTACAGGCCTAGTTCCTTAGTTGGCCACCTCTATATGTTGATCAGTTTGTTACCATCCATAGGATGGTCAACATACAGAGATTCTACTGCATTACTGTATTCAACACAAATGCTAACTTTAAATAATGATGCTATCAAAAAATGGACATATTTGGCTGGGCACTGTGGCTCACACCTATAATCCTAACACTCTGGGGGGCCAAGGCAGGTGGATTGCTTGAGCACAGGAGTTTGAGGCCAGCTTGAGCAAGAATGAGACCCTGTCTCTACTAAAAATAGAAAAACTGCCAGGAGCCATAGTGGGTGCCCGTAGTTTCAGATATTTGGGAGCCCAGCCCAGGAGTTTGAGGTTGCTGTGAGCTATGATGCCATAGCCCTCTACCCAGGATGACAGAGTGAGATTCTGTCCCCCACCAAAACAAAAAAAGTCAGACCAACCAATAAATAATCACATTACACTGTGTAAAAAATTCTCTAATAGGCGGGTATAAAACATGTTCGCTAGGAACATAAATTGATTTCCTTTAGAAAGAAAGCTATTACTGTTTTAAGGGTTTTGGGATCTTTGTATTTAGTACTTGATCTAAGTGATTAATGACTTCCACTTAGATCTCTTCATTCAAATATTCTTCAGCGTATAGTTTGTAACTCTTTCCTAACTCTTCCTTTTCCGACAGTTTCTTTTTGGTTGATCACTCTATTGAAGTTGTGCAAATATGCATGCAATCACCAGGATTCTATCTTTAATACTTCCATTTCTTAATCACGTTCTACCTAGGAAGTCAGAACCACATTTATAGGAATTTAACGTCTGTTAATGTGGTAAATGTTTCCTTATAAACATGTCTAGTGAGCCACAGTCCACCATTTATGTAAGTTCCTGGAGAAACTTTAAACTCCTAAAGTCTCAATTGAGCTTGAATTTTCTAGTCTAAAGTGTCTTTTACTTCTCATCTTGTCATAAATTAGCAAAAAAAAAGCATTTTATATTTTAAACGTTGTTTTTTTCTTTAGTCTCATATCCACATTTTCATGTTGTCCTGTTAGTACCTCCTCTGCAAAATCTCCTGGGTCTTAAATCGAATGAATACCCCCCTACCGCTGTCTTAATGGATCTCTGCATAGAAAATTATAGTCAGAACCTAACTTCTTCCTTGTATGTGTTTTTGGGGTCTGATCATATCATTTAAAAATAATTAAGATTGCATGTTTTATGCTAAAAACTTCAATCACATATTGAAGTAACTATTATTTGCATGTCACTTTTCCAGGCACTTTTATATGCATTGAGGATATCACTGAGTTTACATTTCTATAAAGGCCAAAGTTCAAAGTCCTAACTTGTCATATACCCTGTTATAGAATTACTGATTCTCTCTAGTCTCTCAGTTTTCAAATATCTGATTGTACATGTGTACTACACACAACTAAGCCCCTACAAGTGCACACATGCACATCTCACTAACACATGCTTAGTGTCTAACTTAAATATGCCAGTGTTTTGATTATTTAATGTCATACCTATTTCAGTTGACCCTTATTAATGCCATCACTATTCTCGACAGCTGCACATTCTTCATTTTTAATAACTTCTAAGCTAGTTTTAAAGAGCACAGTTGTTTTTTTAATTTCAAGTTGATCCACTGCATTGTTACTGAACCCCCATGCTCAAAAATTAGCATAATATTTCATCTAGGCTGGGCTTCTGATGGAATAAAACACAAAATTATTTTAAAGAGACACAACATAAACACAAAGAATGATCATAGGGAGAAATAAAGGAATATAATCCAAATCAAAGATGGACTCCTAAGTAAACATTTTAAGTAAACATATTAAGACACAAAATGAATCAGTATACCTTTCTGGAATTCTACAGAAAAAAATAACCAGCAGAATTAGATAAGTGTTAAAATAATATATTTTTAAATAGAATTTAAAATAATTATGTCATAACAATCAAGGACATGATTAAAGTAATTAAAGCTACTTATTTAAAAAGCATCATTTAAAAGGAGAAACAGATTAAAAATTAAAAATACAGAATTCTAGACATGTTATTTAAAACTTTTCAAAATAAAAACCTAGGATTATTGATTAGACCCAGAGGAAGAGTATATTCCCTGGAAGATAGATAGATGTTGGAAACTATTTTATGAGACAGTCTAGAGAAACAAAGAGATGGAAAAGATATGAAAGGTTCACAGTGTCTTTGGGTACAGGAGGAATGACTAGTTCTGAGCAACAAATAAAAATAAATTCACACCTAGAAATGCCAGTGAATCTCTAGGATACCAAAAGCATTTACTCAAACTTAAAAGTGAAAAGCTAAAACTCCATTTTAAAACCAGCTAAAAAGAAACTGTCAAAAAATAAAAAGAATTATCAAAAAGTTATAAACCAAAAGAAAAAGCAGGAAAAGTTTTAAATGTCGAGCTCTAACTGGAATGATGAATCTCTTAGATAAAGTACTCAAGAGACGGGTTTAACATAAATCATTTGATTGCACAGGTAAAAAGTTGTGGCTGATATGAACTGAGAAATGTTCGGGGGTGGGGGCGGTGGATGCTTCTTTAAATGAGTTAAATCATTTAAGGCTCCAGACTTTCTACTTCTAGGAGGCACTGTCTCAGCAATCCATATGGAACAGTCACAGGGCTTGGGAAATTTACATAGCACTTTGCATAGAATTGGAAAATGTATGTCCTCTTCTAATGATGATGTAACCATTGAGAACTGAAAGATATGATTGGGAGTGAGGTAAAGGAATCCTTCCCACATGGAGGTCGAGGTAGTAGGTAATGCCAGAAGTTATGGTTTAAGGTCAAAGAAGAGTTAATGGGGACATGTGTTAGATACTAACACAGTAAAATTTACTTTCAGAACGAGGACCAGGAGACAGAGAATCAGGCTATATTGTCTATGACCACAGTGCACCAGATTTACTACATAACATGTGCAAACCAAATACAAGTAGCCATTTAAAACTTTTTATATATATTTAGAGAATTTAACATAATAAAACACAATCCCCTCAAAGCAACTAAGTCTATCTAAAATACATCTTGTTAAAACTTGCTGTTCTCTCTCTCTTGCTCTCTCTTTTTCTTTTTCAGGGTAGGGACAGAAGGCCATATTACATAAACATCTAGATGGATGTTGATGATGGCCCATTGGTCACCTGAAATGTAGAGTGCTGGCTTTCTGTGTCACCTGACCTGCACGTTCTTCTTATCTCACGTAAGTGTTCCACAAGGCGAAGTGCTGACTCTGTAGATCAGAGGGTCTCATCCTGTGGGTCGCAGCCCACAGGAACTATATTAAAGGGCCGCGGCATTGGGAAGGTTGAGAACCACTGCTATAGATGATAGTGGCATAACCTTGGACACTGGTGTTACTTACTATGCAGCCTTCAAAAAAGATGGAGACTTTACCTCTTTTATGTTTACATCGAGGGACCTAGAACATATTCTCCTGTGTAAAGTATGTCAAGAATGGAGGAAAAAGTATCTGATGTACTCAATACTTCTATGAAACCTAATTATATTTACTCATTTTCCTATGAAAAATATAACACAACTATAGCTCAGGATGAAGGAGAGAAATGGAGTGGGAAGGGAGGGGAGGGGGGAGGTTTGATAGAGGGAGAGTAAATGGCGGGACCACACCTATGGAGCATTGTAGGGGACACCAAGAGCCAGTTGAGATCTGAGCAAGATTATCTACAGCTGAAGGGTGGACCCTCGGGTCATTCGTCCACAGATGTTCCTTGTGGAAGAAGAGCCCGATCCTTCAGCACGTGGTCATTTGTTAATTACTCCCCTCACCTGTATTGTTCTGTCTCAATAAAAGGCTAGTGCGGAGGTTGCTCAGGGCTAGCCTGCAAAGAAGGGCTAGCTCGCCTCCCTCAAGCTTGCACTTCTAATCCTCGTCATGCCCGGGTCACGACAGAGCATATTGCAAGGGTACAAGTCAAATCTGTCACATGTAGAACATACATGTCATAACACAATAATCAAGTAAATGAGGCAAAAGCTATGTTGATTTGTTTGATATAACCTTGTCAGACTGTATAAAAAACCCAACACATTGTAGCTACATATGCATACGTGTATGCATGATCTATGTGTATATGACTTAATAATAAAAAAAAAAGAAAGAGAGAGAGAAGGTGCATGGTGAGCCCCACAGTGACAGCACTATCATTTATCTATAAAAACTCAAGGTTTTATATTTAATAAACCCTAATATTCTGGCACTGGATATGATTAGCCGCTACACAGGTATAATTGTAGATATTACATATGTGTACAGTAGATGCAAACGTATTGATCAATTTAAGATGAGGTGTCTTTCATCAGAGGCAGGCGGCTCCTGGCAGGGTGCTGAGGCGTAATGCACACAGGCCACATCACCACCACAGTCTACATGCAAAGAACTCTCACGCCCAACCCAGAGAACTTAATGTTGAAATTAAATAACACATTTCCAGAAGAATGGGGTATTAAATGGCATTAGATGCATAGACTGAGGTCTGTTTTAAAGAGAAATGAGGATAGTCCTTTACCCAAGAGTGTTAATGGGTTTAATCTGTACTAGATTGTATAAACTCAGGAGATTTCAGACATTATCAGTTTATACTTCTCTGAAGGGACAGAAAAAAATGTCATCAGCTAATTAGGAGGAGTGAAATGAATGGGGAGCAGTGGATAATGAAAATAGTAGAAAAGATGGTGCAGAGGGCGCAGGAAGAATTAGACAGGCAGCAAGTAAAAGGAGGTTCCTGTGAGGTGACAGGCCCTGACTTTGTACTGGTGCCAGCAGGCATGGGCCTGAGATTTTCTCCAACAAAACTTAGTAGTATAAGGTCAAGAATTAAGCCAAATAGTCGTAAGAGGCTAAAGTTCAAGCTGTTAATGTGCAGCTGGAAGTACTTTAAGTGAAGCAAACACCAATTTCACCTGATAAACAGTGTCCAGGGTTAAAGCAATTTTCGGCTGTTTCATGAAAGATTATTTTTCTACCATGCAATGGTGCTATTGTGGAGTCCTCCACACTGTCCTGCACTAACACCGCAGAAGGAATATTCAGAGACTGGATTCATTATGTCTAATTCAGGTGTCCTCAAACTACGGCCCGTGGGCCACATGAGGCCCGCCTAGGACATTTATCTGGCCTGCCAAATGTTTTTGCCACCCCTGCCTGTCCTGCTTAGCAGCCGACTTGTCCCGGGGCCCATAGTCTGGCCCTCCAACGGTCTGAGGGACAGTGAACTGGACCCCTGTTTAAAAAGTTTGAGGACCCCTGGTCTAATTACATATTTTTAAAAAAATAAATATAACAATTTATCCATTTGGTAGATATTTTCACAAAGACATTATTTAATTCTAAATCTGCACTCTAAAATTTACAGGCGATTTTTAGAAATACTTCATTTGAAACTTCGTATGACTTATCAAAATAATATGACATAGATTGATAAACTGCTTCAGGAGTAGAGAAATATTAGATTGTAACATTTCACCACTAATACTGTTATAAAAAGACCTCACTGAGGAAGAATGATGTGATTAAAAGCAGCAGTGTTATTCACTTTTTCATACTACCCTTAAAGAACATGCTAGCAAAGTGCTTTAGAGTAAAAATGCTGCGAGGGAAAATGTTAGTATATGCTCCAGATAGGTTAGACAGATGTAAACGGAGAGAATTCAGAAAGCTGCATTTACTAGGCCACTAAGAGGAAAACGTAATTTTCAAGTGAGATTAAAATGTGTTCTTATTTATTTTCAATAGTGTGTTTTGTTACATATTTACTAGTTTCCAAATCCCTAAAGCTAGATGCCATTTATGCTCTACGTAATATAATTTGACTCAACTCATTGAAACAATGTGGTCTACTCAGGAACCATGAAATTGGTGGATGTAACTGATACAGTTTCTAAAGAAGGAAGGGACAGATGAGTAAAAGTCTGCCCATCAATAAATGATAATACCAAACAGAGTTAATCCAAAAGCAATGTTGTCGAGTTCTTTCTCTCAATGAATTAAACAAAATTCAGAGTTTATTTTAGAAATGCAAGGAAAGTTCAACATTGTGAAATTTGACAACTTAAATAATATTTCAAACATTGCCAAAACTAATTTTCTTTTGTGGTTTTAAAACACCAATAATTTATTACTTGTCACAGTCTTTGTGCTGAATAAAGCTCAGCTGGACTATCCCAGTGGGATGGTTATGCTGGTTTCATTTGGAGGCATTCACAGGGCTACCTGCAGTTTCACACTTTGGAAGTTCTATTTTTGTTTTTAAAGAAACTTACTAAACTAAAAATAGAAAAAAAAATCTCTAGAATAAATTAGATAAAAGTTTCTTAACTTTGAATAATTCCAATAATAGTTACATTAATATTGCTCATAGATATATTTTTTAATTTTTTAAGAAACTGAAAAATAATTTTATGAAGTGGCTTTACCATTTTACCTCCTATGGTCATGTATGAGAGGTCCACTCTTTTTTTTTTTTTTTTTCAGTTTTTGGCTGGGGTTGGGTTTGAACCCACCACCTCGGATATATGGGGCCAGCACCCCACTCCTTTGAGCCACAGGTGCAGCCTCCATTCTTTTTTTTTTTTTTTTGAGACAGAGTCTCACTTTATCACCCTTGGTAGAGTGCTGTGCCATCACAGCTCACAGCAACCTCCAAAACCTTCAACTCTTGGGCTTAGGTGATTCTTTTGCCTCAGCCTCCCAAGTAGCTGGGACTACAGGTGCCCACCACAACATGTGGCTATATTTACTTTGCATTCTCTGCAACATGCAGTATGATTAATAATTTTAACTATTGTAGCAGGTGTGCAATAGTAACTCATTTTTTGGTTTAATTTGCATTTTCTTGTTGGTTGGTGATTTTGAACATCCTTTCATGTACATTTCTACCATTTATATAACTTCTTTTATAAAGTTTCAAGACTTTGGTCCATTTTTTTGCTAGATTGATCAATATTTTATTATTGTTTTCTAGGAGTAATTTATACATGTTTCATACATGTTCTTCTTTTGACATACAGATTATGCGTGTTTCTCAGTTTGGGGCTTTCATTTTCGTAAAAATCTTTTTTTTCCCCACCTTTTGGATGTATAATTGACAAATAAAAATGATATATAGGTTAACTGTACAAAACACTGGTTTGTCATATTTATACATTGTGAAGTATTTACAACAATCCAGCTAATCAACAGATGCATCATCTCATCTCATATGGCTATGGTTTTTCTGGTGAGATCAGTTGAGATATATTCTCTTGGGGAGGGGATGGGGAGTGGATGGGTGGAGGGAGGGTGATTGAAGGGATCATCTCTATAGTTTATCTCACAAAGGTACAAGTGAATCTTTCTAAAAGTAGAATATAAACGTCTTAACACAAAACTAAGAAAATGACATGAAGGCTAAGTTAACCAGTTTGATGAAAATATTTCAAATTGTATATGAAAACACCACACTGTACCTCATGATTGTATTAATGTACACAGCTATGATTTAATAATAAAAAAGATATATTCTCTTATGCAATATACTATTAGTAATGGTAGTCTCTATGCTATACCCTAGATCTCAGAACTTACAATCAAAAGTTCATACTCTTGGACTCAAATCTTCTCATGTCCTCTGTCTGAGGTTAACTTCATGAAGTAACTGTTTCTTTTTAAAGAGTGAATATTTCAAAAATTCTATCTGTAGATACAGCAATGTGTCCTAAGCTGTCTTACATCTGTAATATAGAAAATATAAAGCAATTTAAAATGAGATAGGTTTTAAGTTTTTCCATGGAAAAGCTGTCAAGACATAGGATAAGTAAGAAGTGATCAAATTGATGAACTATAGACTCATTATTCTAACAGAAAAATTTACATAACATATCTATTTGTTTGCACAAACACACATGAATAATGTAATTACTTAAGAAATGACATTGCTTCGGTGGCGCCTGTGGCTCAAAGGAATAGGGCACCAGCCCCATATAGCAGAGGTGGCGGGTTCAAACCCAGCCCTGGCCAAAAACTGCAAAAAAAGAAAAAAGAGAAAGAAAAGAAATGGTATCTCAGTGCATATTAATTTGCTTCCTTTATTTCTTTCTTTGCATGTTATTCACTTTGCACAGAAAGATGGTGAAGAAAGTGGTATGAATTACATGCAAAATAGAACCTCTCTAAATAGGCTTAACTTAAACAAAGTAATTCCCATTTCATTGTTTCCTTACACATTTTTGCTTGTTTTAGACAGAGTCTTGCTGTATTGCATATTGCTGGACTTGAACTCCCGGGTTGAAATGATCCTCCCACACTTCAGCCCTCCTTGCAGCTGTGACTAGTGGAACACACTATCACAGTTGGCCTTCCTCGTACTTCTAATTCCTCTGTTTCTTTCAGGCACACAGATAGCATACACATGGAAAATATTTTCTTTTATACTATTTTTAATTCTTTTCTTTCTAACTTACGTTCTACTTGAGATCCTCCAACCACATCATTGAAAGGAAAGGTTAGTTACCACCATCCTCTAGTCTAATGTAATTAAATATTGAAGAACTGTTGTTTTGTTACCATAAATATTAGGAATTTTGTGAGACACCGAATAAATATTCTGAGCTGTGCTGAAAATAACCTTGTAAGATTTTGTAAAAGAAGCCAGCATATGTAAGAGCCCAGGGAGAGTTTAGAAAACGTTAACCAACTTGCTTAGGATTCAAACCGTCAAAAGAACAGTGCAAAGAGGACTAAGCCTTAACTCAGAGAAAATATTCCACTGATGGTTAGCAAAACAGTCATTTTCCATGCAGGCTTGTGGAGCTTAATGGTCTCATTTTTGTGATTGAGAAAATCACATGTAATGACTCTCATTCGAATTTAGCATAAAACATTAGTTTCAAACTACTACTTTCTCTTCATCTCTGTCATTACTTTTTTTATTTTGAAAACCAGGTAGACATAAATTTAATTTGGCAACTGGTGGGGAAATGTTTGTAAATCACCAGAAGAAGTCTAATCAAAATTTAAGTCAATATACCTCTATCTCAAAAGTCATAAAACTAGTACATAATACAAATGTTGTATCACAGAAGTGCCAAATTAAAGCAACTGCAGTTATACAACTTAGATTCTTTGTATACCCTTTCCTCTTCCAAATGATTTGAGCAATTTGTTTCCTTTGTAAGTGCCAAATTTTAGGAACTTTTCAAAAGTATTTTATGACATATTTATAATATGTTAATAATAAATTTTAATTTGGGTTAATTTAAGAAGTGATAGACTTTAATATTAAAAGTAAAATCAGTGTTAAAAACATGATAGTTGGCTCAGCGCCTGTTGCTCAGTGGTTAGGGTGCTGGCCACATACACTGGGGCTGGCACTTCCAACTTAACCAGGGAAGCTAAACAACAATGACAACTACAAAACAACAACATTAAAAATACCCAGGCATTGTGGTGGGTGCCTATAGTCTCAGCTACTTGAGAGGATGAGGCAAGAGAATCGCTTAAGCCCAAGAGTTTGAGGTTGCTATGAGCTGTGTCTCAAAAAAAATAAAAAAAAAAAAACCAAGCCAAAAACATGATAGTTCTGTTCATTTTAGTCAACTTGAGAAGAATGCCACACAAAACAAAACTTAAGCCTGGTGATGGAAGATGGAGGAAGGGGCACTGCTTTATTCAGGGCAAATATCCTATTTAACCAATGTTATTTAAACAATAGACTCAGATAATGCAATTTATTATTTTGGCATATAGAATACCAGAGGTTGAGAAGCTATTCTTTACCTCTAATTTATAACTTCAATGACAGTTTTCAAATAAGAATTATGTTCAAGACATTGGCTAGTATAACTGTCTTTCAAAAACGCTAGCTTGAATCCTACTTCAGAAAGTACAATGAAGATGTTTATGAAAACATAAACATCAAATATTTGCAATTCTCTTCCTCCGGTTTTATCTAGCAGTTATAAACCCAAAGAGTTTATTTTCAAAAACTGGTTAACACCTGAAGTAGACTAGTAATGGGTTTGTATCACTGTTCTTGCAAATTACTAGCTCTTAAGTCTTGAGCAAGTCACTTTGGCTCTGAATTTATTCATTAGACTGATATTAGAGAAAAACCTAATATCTTTTATAGATGCTTTGGGACCAAATGAGATAATGCTTACAAATACTTGCTGCAGTCTGGTTTTCAGTAAATAGGTTAATACAGTACGTATTAGCTCTTACTTGGTTATGACGATGACTGCAACAGAGCCCCACTGCCTTTCCCCTGACTTCCAGATAGATGGCTCTGGAACTCAGAATGTCAGAAGGAGGAGAAGAGGACGAGGAGGAAGGAGAAAGGACTATTCAAACTGAAGGCTTCTGAAAGCCTATTGAAAACTTTGAGAAAAAAATCAGCCACCATCAGCTTTCACTTTAGGTTGACTCTAGGAAAAGTCAGAGGTACAGCTGTTTAATCTTCCTTGATCACGTTCTTCATTCTCTGCTAACCTACCGCCTTGGCCCCTTTTCAATGTACTTGATTTCAATACATAGGCATAACTGTCACTTTTCTGAAGATGACCCTATCACCCCCTGTGCCCTTGAACGGTTTGAAGTAGTACAGATCCTTTAGTTATTCTGTGGTTATTGACATTTTTCCACTACAGATACCCAACTAAAAACCTTGCTTTTTCAGGGAAAATTATATACTGTGGCAGAGAAGATTTTTGATCCATCTCCTTATCTCAGCACCTCTCATCCATCTCCTTAATCTCAGCATCTTAACTGAATTAAGTCCAAAGTTTTAGACTTAAGTCAGTTATTAAGTGGATCACTTATTCTAGAATTAATTAGATGATCATGTTCTACTGATTATCGTGGATAATTCTATAGTTCTGGAGTGGATAATGGCCTAAGCAGAAATAGTGAAAGGCTATGTGACCTTTCCTCTTAGTGTTGGCACAGAGTCAGGTACATTCCCAGCTGATGTTGCGTCTAAGAGAAAGTGAAGTCTGAGGTTGCTGTGGGTATCCTGCTTCCTCCAGAGACCAAAGATAACTGAAAGAAAGTGAATACACGAGATAAGGAGAGAAAACAGAGGGGAAAAAATTAGCCCCAGTGACATTTTTGAATCCCCTTAATCAAGCCATGGCTCCAGATCTGATGCTGAGTAGTCAGATATGTTCATTAAATTGCCATTTTTCCTAAAACACGTCAGGTTGGGTGTCTAGTCAATTGCAACCAATTAGTCTTCACTGATACAAGGATGTAATTGAATGTAGCTACTGAGGCAAGGATTTTGAAGTGTTCTGATCATGATTTAGTATAATAAATTTATGATTTACAAACACTGTTATTAAAATTAAGCTAAAGGGCTCAGACCTAGGTGCCTCTTAGGCACAGTACGTGTCTCCTCATACGTAGTCACAATTGTTTCTTAGACAGCATCCCTGAGGTTAGTGTGTTCTAGATCCTAATGTCCTCTAGATTTAGAAGGCTTCTCGTGATGAAAAGGCCAGAGTCACTTTCCAATATGTAACTTCCTATATCTAAGTCAGACATTTACCAAAGAAACATAATGCACTGTGGCGAAAGTGAAATGACCATTGAAATAAAATAGATTTAAATGTCAATCTCAATTGCACCCAACAGATGTATGATCACAAATGTTTGATGATATCTACTTGAATTCATTTTCTTCAGGTACAAAGGGATATTAAATATGAAATTATTAAACATAAAGAACCAGGTCGTTTTATTGAAAATATAGCACTATTTTTCCTTAAACCACTGGCAATGTGTTTGAGACATTTTAGGGAAACAATGGCCACTTTTTCTATTCCTTAGCATTAATTTTGTTCCCTGGCTAATCATATCCCCTATCACTTCTGCTTAACACAAATAATTTTCCGTGGAAGAAGAGTATCAAAGGTATTTTTACTTTAAAAAACAGCAGCACATAAGTATAGAAAAGTGAGATTAGAAAAAAAGACCTTATACTTATCACTGCAAAACCTAAAATAATCATTGGCAGAGTACCATTCCAATAATATAGAAAGATAAAAATGTTGCAGGGAGAAGTTCATGGATTTCATACATAAAAGTAATACCTATGCAAAATACCTATGCACAAATTTAACAAAAAATGTTCAAAAAGATTATATTTTTAGAAAGAAAGACTCACATAAAAAGAAGTAAATTCTACCCCAATTGACTTATACATTTAGAGTTATCCTAATACAAGTTTTTTTTTTTCTTTTATTTTTCTGGAGGTAGATAAGTTGTTTATATATTATTTTGAAGAATATACACATAAAATATATAAGACAAGAGTTACAATTTTTTATTGGTTGGAGTTATCCTCCTCAAATATCATCAAAGCAAAATTTTCAAGAAGCAAAGTTAAACAAGAATTTATTTATGAAGAGAGAATTCTTTGGGGAACAACACCAGAACTCAGTCTGAGTTCAACTTTGATACAACAAACCAGTTTCTAAGAGTTAGAGTGAGGGAGATTAAAGGGCACTTATATTTGTTAATTGACTTTTACCCAAAGGAAAATTAAACTTTCTCCTATCTTCAAGACAGAAAGTAGTTATACAACTTGGAGTGAGACATCCATAGAAGCAGGACTCCTGCCCTCTTACATAGACCGTGATATTTGGACTCTATCTTCCTTAATGATTATATTTCAAAGAATGGCTCCAAGGTCTGTGGGCAAGACATTCCTGAATTATAAAACTGTCAAAAGGCTTCTGAAAATATTTTCCTCATGAAGCAGCAGAGAAAGAATTTTAATTACAAGTTTTCTAAAGTCAATTCCCTAAGAAAAGGGAAGTCAGGGACTTGGCGTCAGGAAGAGCCTAATAAAGTCTAATCAAGCTGAGGGGAACTTTATGTCTTCTTTGTCTATGTTAAATGATTGTTATTGTTTTAAGTTTTTATATCAATATTGATAATCTAATATTTTGTTTTAGTTATAATTTGATTGTAACTATACTTTCCGTCTACTTAAAAGTTTGTGATTGCTACATAAGTAGAGAAGATACTTCTCAGCCTAATTTCTCAAGGAAATAGAATCTTGTCAGAATCACAGGGGGTTTTCTGTCTAGGTCCAGTTGTTCATCACATAAAACCCAATTATTAGCATGAGTATTGCCAAAGAAGAGAAAGGAATTTTTTAATAGGAAAGAAGTCAAGAGAAGGAAGGTGACTAAGGGAGGCCAACAGGCCTCTAAAGAAGGGGCCATGGGCCTTGGGAAAGGTTGTGGTGTGTCTTACAAGGGTCTTCATGAATTAGAGGCAGGTTGCGGGGGATGGTGATTGTCAGAAAGTCTGCTTTGGGGCCTTCAGAATCTCACCTCCTTCAAATTCCAGAAAATCCAACATTTCAGGCCAGGCATAGTGGTAGTCAGGGGAGCTGAGAAGGGAGGATTATTTGAGGCCAGGATTTCAAGACCATCATGTCTGGGAAATAACCCAAAGAGTTAAGTAGTTAGTTAAGGGAGAGAATTAAATGAGAAAGAAGCGGGAGGCAGTTACAGTGTGAGGCAAAAGTTTATAACTAAACTTTGGGAATGTAAACTTAAGGGAAAAGTGAAGAAAAAAAGGAAAATGAAGCAAGAAAGAAGAAAGAGGCAATTTGAGGTGGTGCCTGTGTCTCAGATGCCACAGTTTCAGATTGAACGCTCAGTCTCATGGTATTTGTTTAAAGAAACCACATGAAATATCACTCTTGGGAATCATCTTTCTGGAAGAAGAGTAAGGAAATAACTTACGGACAGTTCCTCTCATCCCAACTTGCCATTGGTGTGCGGCGCCTATGGCTCAAAGGAGTAGGGTGCTGGCCCCATATACTGGAGGTGGTGGGTTCAAACCCAGCCCTGGCTAAAAACTGCAAAAAAAAAAAAAAAAAGCAATTTGCCATTGGTAAGGAATCTCCTGACCTTCTCCTGCACTACCTGACTTCCTTCTGGCAACAAAAGTATCAGAAAGCCAAAGTCATTGTACTTCTGATAAGGCAAGAAAAACCTAGTAGCAATCTCTTTCTTGGCCAGTTAGCGCCATGAGCATTGCCTCCATTTGTAGTGGTGGAAAGAGTAGCCAAATTATGCATACGAGCTAACTATCTTCATAAATGGAGAAACGGCCCCAGGTGACACCTGAAATAAGTGAAGAAAAGAAGCTATAATAAGTGGTGTAGAAACAACTGTGTAGCCATATGGAAAATGATAAAATTGGATTCATTTTTTACAGGGAAAAACAGGATAAATTTAAGCAGATTATGATGTTAAGGGAAAATTAAAATAATATAAGTAATGGAATAAAACATGAGTAGATTACTTAAAATCAGGAAGAAATGAAATTATTTATTATGGCTTTAATCCAGAAAAAAATAAGAAAAACAATTTAATAAATTTGAGTTCATTTTAAAAAGTCACTTATAGGATAAAAATAAACAAAACCAAAGGTAAAGAAATGAGAGGTTTAGAGGCAGAGATGCGGTGAGGGTCTGCAAGCAGGAGAGGAGCCCAGTCCAGGGATTAAGGAAATGTGTTATCAAAAAAAAGCTGAGGCAGCGCCTGTGGCTTAGTGGGTAGAGTGCTGCCCCATATACTGAGGGTGGCGGGTTCAAACCCAGCCCCGGCCAAACTGCAACAGAAAATAGCTGGGTGTTGTGGTGGGCACCGATAGTCTCAGCTACTTGGGAGGCTGAGGCAAGAGAATCCCTTAAGCCCAGGAGTTGGAAGTTGCTATGAGCTCTGATACCACAGCACTCTACTCAGGGTGATAAAGTGGGACTCTGTTTCTAAAAAAAATAAATAAATAAAAAGCTGAGTGGAGTCTGATGAGAAGTTAGCTCCCTCCACACAGTTTCAAGAGGCTTTACTCATGTAGTTGGAATGCAGGAGGGGGTCATGAGAGGTGAGGAAAGTCATCTTTTTTCTGCAGAGTGTATAATGGATGCTGTGTCAGGGACCAGTCTTAAGAATTACTCCTCTCTGCAGAAGTCTTCATCTTCTTACCAGGGCCGTATCGCTAGTGTCAGCCAGCAGCAGGGTAGGAGATGGGTGTTCTGATGTTTCCCAGCCACACTGGTCCTGAAGCTTTCTGGGAGTGTGGAGAAGGGGTTGCTGTGTCATGCAGTTTGGTTTCTGGCCTGTTTTATTTCTCTCACCAGCTGTCTCCCAAAATACTATACTGTTACAAGGGTCATGAGGATTCCTTCCCTACAGGAACAAACTGATACTATCCCAAAGATAAATTGGCAAATATTAAAAAAAAATTGACAGAGTTATTTTTTTCAGCATATTAATGATAGGCAAAGACACAAAGTCCCTCAAATGTCGTTCAATACAGTACTGGCTGATAAACCTCAGTGGATCAACATGATGAAGCAGTCTATAGTTACAAAAAGAAATAATATCTACAGTCTGTATATAGAATTATGAAGGATACTGAAGAGCAAATTTAGAATTCTAAAATTTGTGTAGAAATATAGGTGCTATTTCTATTTTTATATTTTTAAAAATGTAACAACAACAAAATCTAGTAACTGCTACCTATGACAAAGAATAGGGCTAAAACTAGATCTCAGAAAGAGGATAAAGCTAAAGCCTAGATCGCAGTAAACCATGTAATAATTTTACATAATTAAAGCCCAAATTTAACATTTTTATAAACAATAAGTAAAATTGAAAAGAAATTTTAAATTTGAATTTAACTGAATATCAATTTGGTTGGAGAGTCACGCAGAGAATAAACATAAAATAACTGTGAAACAGCATTTTGTTTTTCCAGTGGTATATACCTTTATAATAATAATGACAATAATGAAATCTAAACCCATATTATTGCATTTATGAATCTTAATTTTTAATATTGATATTTAATATGTATCTAAGAAACGTGTGTACATGCATATATAAAGATTTCATCATAAAGACATATAAATAATAAGCCAAAAACAACTATAAAACTCCACAACTTTAAGTCATGAACTGAAAATACCAGAGTAAACACATGAATAGTTTTTCTCTTAAAAATTGCATAGTTTCTATTTCCTTAGACAGGGGAAAAAAAGTCAGAAACAGCTAAGTAACACTGAGCAACCCTAGAATCATACTGTGGTCTCTAAATATCAACCTCATTAAAAGGAGTAGTACTTCTTAGAGAATGAGCTTATTTTTGTTGTTCTTTTTTGTTTGTTTTGAGCCTGAAACATTTTATCTCTCCTGAAAGTCGGAACACTATGAAGAACTCGTGATGTTATGTGTGCAGGGACAGGGAAGCAATTTAAAAATTCTCACTGGGAAAAGCTGAGACAATAGAAATATCAAAATGATAATAACTATAGTGAATGTAGCATATCAAACAAAAATCTGTGAATTTAAATAATGTTCCAAAAATATACTAAAAATATAACTTCATTGGTGACATTTAAAATTAATGAGATTGTCAACTCATTATTCTGAAAATTTATACCTAAAGGGGAAAACTCAATATTAGTATGACTTTCCTGTACAGACTATACTTCAGAAAAACCAAATTGCTAATAAGGAAAACTTTTAGCTTCTAGATGAATCATACTAGTAAATGCAAAGGAGATGTCAGAATTAGAAAAGCAAGCACTTCAAAATCCGTTCAGGAATGTTAAAACCCTTAATAAAATGGCAGACAACGTTATAAAGGATGGACCAGATTGACAACACTTCAAACAATCTTAACATCATTTAACCTAGAATGACCAGAGTCTAAGTGCCTCACGAGGTGATACGATGTGTGCACAGCAAAATCTATGAAGTGTGTTTGCTAAAAGGAAAGAAGGGGGAAGAAAGGGTTGGAAAAGTGGAGAAGGAAGGCAGGGAGCAAAGCAATGTAAATCTAGGAAACTCTCTGAATCTCAATCTAAGTAGATGGAAATTTATGGAATGCTGCTAAAAATCTATATAATGATATGATCAGCTAAATGCAAAATGTAAGAAAGATGTCTGGAATGAAAAGAACTATTATATATAAAAAGATTGTTAAAAGGACGATCAACCAAATGAGGGGACTTTGGACAAAGATTTGAGCAAACCAATGGAAACAGAAAAGTTCGAAGGTAATTGGGGGAAATTAAACAGCAAGTGTTAGGTTTATATTATTCATTTTTTATATAATTGCCATATTTTAAAAAGCTTTAACTTACTAGAGTTACATAATAAAAATATTTCAGAAGAAGCATGGCAAAGCTTCAACAGAAATAATGGGTGAGAAGTGATAAGAATGTAAAATACTGGTATTTGATGATGTTGGGTACAATTACATGGAGGTAAATTTTCTCTATTTTTGTTTATGCTGGAAAAATTGTGTAAGTAAATCTTTGACTAAAAGTAAGTAAATAAAATTTAAAGACCTACGAAATGGACAATTAGAAAGACTGGATACTATAGTTTGTTTCTAATTACAGGAGTAGAGAGTGCCTGTGCACCCAGGAAATAGAAAGGGGTTGTATTGGCAGAAAGAGAGGAAGCTGGTTATTTGCTTAGTAATTCTCATGCTTCATTTTTCTTCAAATTTCTTAGAATTTCTTTCCTTTTTCAGGTTTAACCCTAGTTCTAAGAAGACCAAAGGACTCAAAAAAAAAAAAAAAAAAATCTCTGATTGGGCCGCACCTGTGGCTCAAAGGAATAGGGTGGCAGCCCCATATGCCGAAGGTGGCGGGTTCAAACACTGCCCTGGCCAAAAACTGCAAAAAGAAAAGAAAAAAAATCTTTGAAACACAACTGTCCTGTGAAGTCTGAACCTCTGTTGCTAAAGTCATAGTAATATAGGAAAGAGTAGAGTACTTTCTAAAGTAAGATTTTATATTATTTTATTTATTTATTTTTTAGAGACAGAGTCTTACTTTATTGCTCTCAGTAGAGTGCTGTGGGATCACAGCTCACAGCCACCTCCAACTCCTGGGCTTAGGTGATTCTCTCGCCACAGCCTCCCAAGTAGCTGGGACTACAGGCACCCACCACAACGCCAGGCTATTTTTGTTGCAGTTTGGCCAGGGTCAGGTTTGAACCCGCCACCCTTAGTATATGGGGCCTGCACCCTACCTACTGAGCCACAGGTGCTGCCCCTAAAGTAAGATTTTAAATTTTAAATTGGAATAAAATGTTACCTTAATTACACAGGTATATGTGCATAATTATGGAGGTAGTATGTGGATACTTAAAGGAAGAACCATTTCTTGATGTGCTTGCATTGCTAGAAATAATGATTTAATAAACTTAAAACCAACAACTTTCAATTGTTTGTTATAAGTAGATTAGGAAAGGAATTAAGAAAATGACTACAGATGATGGGCAAAAGGTAACAGAGACAGGAGAGAAGTGGATCAGAGAAACCCGAATCTGTTGCAAAGAGCCAGCCTGAAAGTCTGGTGTTTTCGAACAGACTGTCTTGCCAGAGCTTCACTGTCCCCCAGCGCACTGGTTCAGCGAGCACTGAGCCCTGAGCACAGGCTAGCTGTAGGGGGAGGGCCTGCCCTCTCGGGGTCGGCTAGTTCATTTGGGGAGTTAGCGAGGGATGCTGAACTCACGTGGAGACAGAGAGAGCATCTAAACCTCTTAAGAGAGAAAAAATATCTCCTTTCTTCAGTCATCTAGGTACAGGTAGAAGCTCCAGCTCCTCTGAGCACAAGGCTTCCTGCAGGCTAAATCACCACTCCCGAGATTTGTGGGAGTGGTCTGACAGGGATCTGATGTGACATCTTGCTCTTGGACTGTGTTACTTGTCCCATGCTCTGTTTTCTTAAGATCGTAAATTAGAGTAATAACAGTAAGAGATAAATCAGTCAAATTAATGTAGTTAGTTAAAGAAATAGTTTGGCTAGAAAATGCAAGCCCAGTAAGAACTATGAGGTAAGGGTTTAGCCTTTCCCTGTTAGGTTGATGATTCAAACAGTGGTAAGTGTAATAAAAACAGAGCTAGCCCGGAGCTAGGGGCTTCCACCAGTCCTCACGCTTGGAGGAGTAGAGCCCCCAAGCTCCCATCTAGCTGCTTAAAAAACTTTCTCCTTGCATATGGACTCTTCACTTTCTTTCATTTTCTTGTGTCTGCCTGTCACTGGGAAAGAACTCAAGGTGTAGTTTGGGGCTGGTCCCCTACAAATTAGATTTACTGATAAAATATTTTAATCCTAACACATTTGCCATCATAGGAATAGATACATAAGCAATACTTTTCTCCTTCATCAAAGGTAATAGACATTGAAAAACCTCAAGGAACAATGAATTACTTTTGACCACAATTCCAGAAATTCTATGCATAACCTAGACTCTGATTTATTCCAAAGAAAAATAAAATCTTGTTTAATGCAGTATAAAAAATTTAAATTTAATGAATAATAAACTGTTGATTTATGAGTGCTAAATAAAAGAATAATTCTTTCAAAATCAAACAACAGCATAGGATTTATTTTTTCCTGTGAAATAGTTTACATTTTCTGGCATGTTTTCCAAACAGTTGTTACTATATTCTTCACAAATTTATGGCCCCCAAAATTAACTGTGAAACTTTTTGAACCTTTTACAATTTTCTTTCATGTTTGTTATATTAGTTAATACTTTAGTTTTCTCTCTAATTCCACAAATATTTGACAAAAATTCATACTTTAAATCTTAGTATATGAAGTCACTAAATACAATATATTCAGTATAGTCTGTAAGGTATCAATTGATATTTAATGGTAAAATCACTACTTTTCCAAAAAAAACCAGTAAGAATATATGTTTTAATGAACATATGTGTTTCTGTATCATCACGGTCATTCTTCTAAGCTCTGTACCTGAATATATATTTGCCTGATTTCTCCTTTTGGATATGCTCATGTCCAGACCATAACTCTGCTTCCCTACAAACCTACACATCTCCTATAATCTTTATCTGTATAAATGCAGTAAAAGGCTTCTAAATTTCTAAATAAGAAAATAAGTGTTCATCTTGAATCATTCCTCTGTTTGTTATTCTTTTTCCCAAACTGATGTCTCAGTCTCCTTAGTTGAGTTGTTTCATCTTTTCATATTCTTCCCAAATTTTAACACGGCTATCTGCATTTTATGTCCACATTCTGAAACAAACAGGCAGTGCTTCACTGTCAAGTCATCCATTTATTCATTTGTGTATTCATTCAAAAAATACATATTAAAAATCAACTACACATCAAGCACCATTCTGGCTTCAGGGATCCCATAGTGTAAAAAAATGAACAAAAAATTTTGCCATCATAGGCTTTATGTTCCAGTGAGAATGCAATGTCATTGAGTCCCACAGTTACACTGGCAGAATAATCTATTTATCATTATATATCTAACCAAATCACTCCTCTCCATTACACCTTTCAGTGGCTTCCCATTTCCTAAAGAATAAAACACAAACAGCAAATTCTTTAACTTGACAAACCTGCTATATAATTTCTAACATTTTTCCCTTTCTACCATACCCTTCAAACTTTTGGAAGCTTATTTGCATGCTTTAGTAGTGCATGTTTTATTTTCTCCCATCACCATGTCTGAGTGTGGGGAAAAAACACACTCCAAGTTTCCTCATATTTCACTGAACAACAATCAATACAGGAGACTTCTATGGCCAAATGTGTTATCGCAACTTTTCCACCAACAACCAAGCAGTCCATTCTGCAGCTAACACCAAATGAGTGTTCTCCAATTTAATTTCAACACTTTCCCAAGAAACAGTCAGATCCCATAGGCTGCGGGCTCAGTTCACAAGACTTCCCCCACTTCAGACACCAGTAGCATGTTCAGGCTTCCTGAACTTTTGTTTTTGAACTCCTGGCTTCAAGTTGGGCTGCCATGATCTATTCTGTGCCCTGTCTGGGCACCACCCTCCACAAAACTCTATGTGTTTAGCTATAAGGAAGCTTTTAAAACTCTGCCCTTTTAGATGTTTATGGAGGCTTCATTTTATAGGCAAGATTGATTAACCCAGTTTCTATTTGTGGCTAACCTGAAGCCCCTGACCCCTACCAGAGGAAAGTCAGGTGGTGGGGCTGACTGTCCCAACCCTTTAATCATATCTTGTTTCTCCAGGTGATCAGCCCCCATTCTGAAGCTACTTAAGGACTATCAGAGAACTGTCAACTTATTTGTGTATGAAAAGAAATCACTTTGGAGATTCTAAGGATTTTAGGCATTATATGCCTGGAAATGGGGTTGAAGAACAAATATATATTCACAATATCACATCATAGTTTCTTTTCCAATGGAAAGTCTATACCCATTTGTGGTGGGCAGAATAACAGCCTTCAAATATATATATACCCTAGACCAGTGGGTCTCAATGTTCCTAATGCCCTGAACTTTTAATACATTTAAAAAGGGTTGCAACTCATAGGTTAGGAACTGCTGCCTTAGACCCTAGAACTAGATGGGCTAAAGAACTTTACAGATGTGACTGAGGATGAGAAATTTGAAACAGAAGGATCATCTCATCATTCAAGTGAACTCAGTCTAATCACAATCTGTAAAAGACTGAAGAGTAGGAAAGTTACAATGTATATGAGCCATGACTCACCACCGCTGGCAGTAATGGGTTTAATAATGGCCCACATACATGTCTTTTCCCTGGTCTCGAAAACCTAAGATTATGCTGTTTATGCGCTTAAAGGGATTTTGGTGGCATGATTAAATTAAGTATCTTGAGATAGGAACGTTATCCTGAATCACCCAGATAGGCCTATTGTAATCCCAAGGATTTTTTATAAGGAGACGTGAAGGTTGAAGTGAAAAAAAGAGATGTGACAGTAAAACTAGTCACTGGAGTGCTGCACTTTGAAGAGGGAGAAAGGGATACAAGTAAGGAATGCAGGCAGCCTCCAGGAGTGGTCACAGCAAGCGTTATGAACAAAACTATGCATTTAGCTGGAAATTACTATCTTAGCAGCTGAGAGGCAGGCACAAAAGTGCTGTTGTGCTCAGGAGTTCCACAAAGACCACGCTGCCAGGCAAGCCAAATTTACAGCAGAGTCCTTTTATTGAAGAGCAAGTTGGCAACTGCCTCAGTGCCCCAACATGGGGTTTCTGAGAGTGGCCCTGAGTGCTTAAGGAGTTGGGTTTTCAGGCTTAGTCTGCATCCTGGTTGGCACGCAGGCTGTCCAGGTGCATTTGGGTGGGGTAGCAAGTAAGCATTGTACAGAAGCAGAATTTTGTGATAAGTCAGCCATATGTCATACATCTTTGGGTTAATATTTTCCCATACATTTTTTAGTTTCAGTACTTTTCCTCCATATATCTTTGTCTCAGTATTCTCTCCACCTGGTATTGTCTAAAGGTCAGTCCGGGGACAGTCAGTTTATTTCCCAGGCCCAGGAGTCAGTCAAGCAAGAAGGTAGTGAGTACTTTCCCATCTATCTTGGGAGTGAACCAGACTTACTCCATTTGTTGAGAGCTTGCAGCCCAGGAATTTGCCAGGAGTTAACTGATATTTTTCTACTTTAGCCTAGGCATAACAGCACAGCAGGAGGGGAACCCACGTGCATGGGTTCCTTCAGGCAGGGCTCACTGTCAGGGGTTAGATTTGTGGGCACTGTTTTAATTACACAACCACAATGTGAAAGTTTAAGAATTTGTTGAATTTGTAAGGATCACACACACACACACACACACACACACACTCTCTCAACAGGAAGCCAGGTAAAGAGAGAGAAGACCCCTAAGCTTCTATTGGGTCCAGAGCATTCTCCTTACAGGGTTCCTGTGGTGAGTTTTAATTGGTGGGTTTAAAGCAAGTAGGCACTAGTTTCAGGAGATCACATTATGGTTGAGATATGATCACTTTAAGCGACAAGTGTCAAGTGTTTGAAATGGTTCCCTTTAAAGAATTGGCTGTGTGCTCGAATTGTATATAAAATCATCACATTGTACCCCATAAATGCATTAATATATACCTGATGTATGTATTTATGATTTAATAAAAATATAAAAGGGGTAAAAAATAAAGGGATTAGCTGGAAAGCAGGAAGACGAGCCTGCTAGGTATGGGCAGTGGCTCTAAATTTTTATCTTTGGCTGCAGGTGGAGTATATACAGTGGCTGAGTATTGCCTCTGGTATAAGAATATTAAATTTATATTCAAAAATGGATGTCCAGGCAACATAAAATAATAACCACCCACTGAGTAATGAAATAGATTCTCCCCTCTAGTGTCTAGAAGAAATACAGCCCTGCTTGCACCTTGATTTTAGAGAATAAATTTGTGTTGTTCTGAGCCACCAAGTCCATGGAAATTTATTACACCAGCAATAGGAAACTACTACACTGGCTTTGAAGATGGCAGAAGAGGCATGAGTTAAGGAACGTGGCAGCCTCTAGCTGGGAGAAAACCCTCACGGACAGCTAGAAGGAAGATGGAGATTTGGGTTCTGTACTACAAGGGACTGAATTCTGTAAACAATCCAGATAAACAAGAAATGTGTTAATCCTCCAAGCTTCAAGAAATGGACACAACGTTGAAGATGACTTCATTTACCCCAAAGTTATTTTAAACCGATAATATACCATTCATGGATCTGCCCCAAATCTCAACACACTCAGACCCACACAACACACGTCTTCACTAAGTGAATCCTTCTCACTTAGGAGGACTGAACCCAGACATTGCAGCCTTCAAGCTTCTCTGTGTTATTTCACACTGCAGTGAAGATTCTGTCCTCTTTTATGTTCCTCAACCACAATCTGAACTGTGAGTAGCTCTAATACAGCACTTAATTTACAGAATTGCAATTCCTTCTTTCCTTTTCACACTACATTTTAAATCCTCTGGGAACAAAGGCTATGTGTCTTCTTTATTGCTGCTTTCAAAATTTCTAACACAGCAGCTACCAGTTTACATCCAATAAAAAATAAATGAGCATAAAGAATAATGAAAAGGACTTAATCAGCCTGCTTCCTCCAATGCAGTTTTCATAATCATTCCATAGCAAGCGGGGTTAATTATTTGAATATTTGATCTACATGTAAATTTTAAAATGCTTGGTCCTATAGTAAATTTGTTATTTTGTTATATTATGGGATTGGTCAACCTCAAAAATTCCTCCTTATTTCTATGTATCAATCGTAGTATATTTGCTGGGATTTCAAGTTTCTCCATGATTACTCTTTGCCCTCATTACACAAATGCAGTCCTCACGATTTTCAACATTTTCACCAGTCTTATCTTTACATACTATGCTCTCACATTTTCCCTTTCTAGTAACACCTGCAAATCATTGATACCATTTTTATTAGCCTCTCTGGAAATCAGAGTTTATAATAAACCGTTTGTTCTTCTTAGCAAAGTATCACAAGAATGGAAGAAAAAGTATCCAATGTACACAGCCCTATTATGAAACTAATTTATAGCTTTCATATGAAAGTTATAACCTAACTATAGTCTAGGAATATGGGGAGGGGGAGGGGGCAGATGAGTGGAGGGAGGGTGATTGGAGGGATCACTTCTATGGTTTATCTTAGGAGGGTACAAGTGAATCTTTCTAAAAGTAGAATATAAACATCTTAACACAATAACTAAGAAAATGACATAAAGGCTATGTTAACCAGTTTGATGAAAATATTTCAAATTGTATGTGAAAACACCACACTGTACCCCATGATTGCATTAATGTATATAGCTATTTTTAATAAAATAATAAAATAAAATAAAAAAATTAATGATATATTAGTACTTTAAACATAATTTCAAGTGCTTTAATTTTGTCATTTCTACAAGAAGGTAAGCTTTGAAAATTTTTCATCATACCATTTCTACAGTTTGATTTGAATACAAGTATTTTATTATCATCTTTATTCTTATATACAAATGAAAATACCTACCACATATTTTTCCTGTTTAATATCATTTGGCAGAAAACAGTGTGATAATAGCCTCAAGAGACTGAGATATGGAATCAGTATCATTTGCTTTCTATTCTAACCTTCGAGAGGACAAAGGTTATTTGACAAAATGTTATTCATTATCATTTCAAGGCTAGAAAAACAATGCCTGAATTATTTCATTGTGTACCATGTGTTACTTAAGTACATTTTTCAGTTGGAGAAGTAATAAAAGAGCCCCAGTTTCAAACTTTTATTTAACATTGAAATAATTTGAATTTAGACTTGTGTGGCAACTCCATTTCCAAGAGACTATGACTTTTCAAATATGTTTGGATGTATATTTTTCTAATTGCCACAGTAAACAATCATTCTAAAAGATTTTATAACTTCAAGGATAGATATGCCATGTTTTGGATCAGTAAATTTTCAACACTCTGTCACTAAAAAATTTAAAGACCATTAATTAAATTTTTTCAAAAGAAGTTCAAAGCACAGTAAGTACATTCTTTTTCTTTACTCTTTATTTTTGATCAACATAATTTAAGTGTCCTGCAGAAGTTTAACTATAGGTTCAAGTGTGCCGTGAGAGGAAAAAAAATTGAAAAACATAGTTTTAGACAGACTCTAAGATGTCCCCACTTCCAGATCCCTGTTTTCTGATAAGCAAACTCCTAATCCCCTCCCACATTATGTCAGAATTGATCTGTGTGATCTATAGAACACAACAATAGCAATGGTTTTTCCTCTCCAAGATTAGAATATAAAATAAATTATACTGATTCCATATCTCAATCTACATCTCTCTGTCTCTATCTCTGTCTGTCAGAAGACATAATTATTAGTTTACAATAGCTGTTATAACAAATTACGATAAATATAATGGTTTGAAACAATACAACAATATTCTCTTAAATTTCAGGGATTAGAAGTTAGAAAGATACAATCAAGATTTGACAGAGCCGTTTTCTCTGGGATGTTCTAAGGGAGAATCTGTTCTTTGCCTCTTCTATTTTCTGGAGGTTGCCCACATTCCTTGGCTCAGAGGCACTCCAATCTGAGCCTCAAGGGTCACAATGGCTTCTCCTTCTAACTGTAGCTAAAATCTCTCCCTCTTAAAAGAACCCTGTGATTACATTGGCTCACCTGGAATATGCAGAAGAATTTCTCTGTCTCAAGATGTTTAATGTATCAATTGTGCATCATCCTTTTACTACATGAGTTACATATTTACAAGTTCTGGAGATGAGAATGTCAGCTTCTTGTTTCATTGCATATTACCAGCAGCAGCTATAGAGGGGCCCACACGAAAAGGAACTGACGTTTCTAGCCAAGTATCTCAGGAGTGACCTTGGAATCAGACCCTCCAGTGTCAGTCAAGTCTGCAGAGATTGCAGCACCAGACTAAAGTTTCACTGTTAGTAATGAATATTTGTTGTTCCATGCTACTAAGTTTTGTAATAATTTGTTGCACAGCAAAAGATAACTAATAAACTCTAAGATGGAGAGCTGGTATCTGGCTAAACTCATCAACTTCGGAGGTTGTTTGTTTGTTTGTTTGTTTTAACTTAAAAATATATTAAATAAATTTTCAACAAGGTAATATTTTATCAGAATTCACCACTTTGTTCAGCGTTTTCTAAATATTTTCTATAATCAAATTAGAATAACAAATAATATGGCATTTGTTTACAATGGTGCCTTTATGTTATCCCAATCAAAAACTAAAAGTAAAATAAAGCTCACATTACCAAACATGTGCAGTTTAAAGTATTTTGTGAATTTGAGGTCTATTCATAAACAATTCTATTTTATGACAATTTTTTTTGTTTTTCTGATGATAAAAATATAGACTTCTTGTGAAAAATCTTAAAACATTCATCAACACTCAAAGGACAGAATGAATGTCTTTTATAATGTTAAACTCAGGAAATAATATACATCTTTGGTTTATGTGCTTCATGCTCTTAAAAATATGAACTATAACAAAATAAGGCAGGTAATAGAAATGGCTTCGATTTAGAGCCTGTCGGTTAGGAGTAAAGTTGGTCTTTCCATCATTGTCATCCTTCAGTTCTCTGGTTATTCTTCCATTACCGGTAGAAGCTAAGCCTATAAAATGCCCTGGACCACACACTGGTAGTGCTCATTAGTCCTCCTTGTCAGACACAGGGAAGACGTGCTGGTGCTTTATTTTTTTTATAGGGGAAGACACTTCCAGTGGCTCTTACCATCATACCAGCAATTAAATTCTAACCAATGGTCGTTAATGCCTCTGCTATTCCTCCAACCTTATGGGATACATTTCTCTCTCCCTTAAAAATGGTCTGACTTTGGGTCTCACATCACTAGGGTAAACACATACTTTATTATCTAATCCCCCAAATACATGTCAGAGTAAGCCTCAAATGTGATTAAAAATTTTATAATTTTTAAAATCCAAAATTTTGTTTATCTATGTATATTTCTAAAAATCATATTAGAAATTTAGGTATTAATTGACTTAATTTGTTTTTATTATATTGGCAGTCTTATAAAATAGTTCTTAGCAAACTTTCTTTTGAACATGGTGCTTTCCAAAACTAAGAAAAAATTTCTGTGTATATGAATAAAAAACTAAATGTATAAATATTGTTACATGAACATTAAAAATAATATAAGCAGTACAATTATTTCTGGTTCAAAGTCATGTATTTTAATCAGTACCTTAGTTGTTTATATCCCTGATATTTTGTTACTTATTTTTCTAATACATTTATTCTTCAACATGGCTCTATTTCTAATTTTTGGATTACATTTGGCTATAAAAATTGGCAAAAGAGCATTTTATGTTTAAAAACTTTAACTTTTTGGCCCTTTTCATTGACTAATATTATTTTCTTCTAGTAAATAATAATTTTAATATTAATAATCTACAAATGATATATATCTAGTAGGTTCAGAATAAAGCATGCTAAATGAAATATAAATTGAATTTAAATGATTTTGAACTTCCATTTGCATAGTTGTAATAATTGGGTTTCATAAAAAGCATTTTCCTGTATAAAACTTTTTTCAAGCAAAACCATCAAATATGTCATCTAAATTTATGATTTTTAATTATTACCCTAATTTAGATGTTATAAGATTTTAGGATACTGAATTTTATTCATCTTGGCACAGAACATGTACTTACTTATCCAATGAAAATAGTGGTTCTATTAAAAGATACTTCCTGTAGGCTTAAGCCAAAATGCAAATTTTACAGAATTTGACAATTAAATACAGTATTATTCACTTTTAAATTAATTTTTTTATAGTTATACTCTTTGGGGCCTCTTTGAAGTTCTGATTTCATTCATTGCAACTCACTAAATTCTTGAATAATTGGGTACATTATTTCTTGTTTACTTTCATTAGACAATTCTACTGCAGGTAATATTCTACAGTGTTTATTATTATTATTATTAGATCATAGCTGTATACATTGATACTGTCATGGGGTACAGAGTGCTATTTTTATACACAATTTGAAATATTCTCAAACTGGTTAACATAGTCTTCATGTTATTTTCTTAGTTATTGGCAAATTTTTTCCTAAGTTCTCTAAGTTTTCCTTATATTTTCGACCGAAATGCAACCAAATGTTAGTATATTTTAATGTACTAGTTTCAGAGATATTTAATACCATCTAACGAGCTTGACTGATTTACAACATAATTCTTTAAAGAAAAGACAGCTCTAAATAACTTTTGATGAGAAGCATATAAACACATTCTACCATTCTGAACAGGTGTTTACATTGCCATTAGTTTCATCACAAAATTTTTATACTCAGTTACTCTATATATTAAAATTTGATTTTTAGATTTTAAATTTGATATATTAAATTTGATTAAATGCATTTTCTATAGCATTTGATAGAATTCCACAATTTTTATGCACTTATCAATTATGTATGTGTCACAACCAAGTTGAAGTAAATTTCTTATCTACAGATTTCTTAATTTAGTTAGAACATTGTAACATAAGAATATACACATGTAGGAGGTCTGACAATTAAGTTTGAGAATTGCTGAACATAATTATGGTTATTAGTGACGTATTCCCCATGGAAGCTATGCACTGATGTCAGCGCCTTGTCTAGCCTTCAAAGCAATTTTGGAACTCTTTTCTGGAATGGCCATCAGAGCTGTCATTATATCAGTTTTACCCTTGATGTCCTGAATATCATCAAAATGTCTTTCTTTCAATATTTTCTTTATCTTTCCATAAAGAAAGAAGCCACTGGGGGGCAGATCAGGTGAGTAGGGTCAGATCAAATCCAGTTATTTGTGTACTGGCTAAAAACTTCTTCACAGACAGTTCCCTGTGAGTTGGTACAATGTTGTAATGCAAAGGCCATGTGTGATATGCTGATATACAAGTTATGAAACCTTTCTGAGTTGTTTGTACAGTGCTGCCTTGGTGGCAAGTTCATGAACTTAATTGTCAGACCTTGTGATTCACTGAAAATGATACTCATGTTATCAATCAAACCAAATAAATGCACGTTTAATGTACTTATTCATCATAATTCCAGACATTTTGATCTTTGAGAGAATGAGCTTTTAAAAGTTTTTTTTTTCATTTTTAGGAATTTGCTTGAACAAATTCAATCAAAGAGCAATTAAATTTCTATTGGAAGCTTCTAATGACACTTATGATGATGAATTTTATGTATCAACTTCATTGCGCTATGAGATTCCCAGATATTTGATGGGACATTATTTCTGTGTGTCTGTAAATACATTTCTGAGTCAGATTAACATGTCAATCAACAAGCTAGGTAATGAGATTGCCCTCCCTAATGTCCTAGGCCTCATACAGTCTGTTGAGGAGCTGAATAGAATAAAAGCTAAGCAGTATAGAATTCTTTCCCTCCCTGACTATGAAACTCAGCATTGGCCTTTTGCCTTTAAACTTGGATTTTGATTAGAAATATCTCATTAGCTCTCCTGGGGGAACCCAGACTGATACAACACTGAAAAGAGGATGATACTATTTAATTATCTGCAAAATTACATGAGGAACGGTAAAAAAATAAAATAAAAAAATTAACAACTCTTTTTTTTTTATTTTACATAAGTTTATAAGCAAACCTGGAATTGAAAATGAGCACAATTAATTTGAGTCCATAGCCTTTGGTCTAAATGAAAAATCTAAATACTGAAAAAAGGAAATTTTACTTTTTTTATTAAGCATAAAGCTCTGTTTTATGAGTAACTAAGGATAACTGATAATGCTGTCCTTGCCAGCTATTGGGCATATCTGAGCGGGCTTTAGTGATCATGTTACCTTGAAAGAGATGTATTAAGTTACTTGGGAAATTTAAAAGTAAAGATCAGAGGTGGTAACTACGGCTCAAAGGAGTAGGCCACTGGCCCTATATGCTGGAGGTGGGCAGTTTCAACCCCAGCCCCAGCCAAAAACTGCAAAAAAATAATAATGATAAAAGTGAAGATCAACCAAACCTTCCTTAATTTATTTAAATAATACTATTATCAATAATATTACAATTAATCATGTCATTTATAATATCTATTTTAATAATAGTGACATCTTTTTAATGAAATCATATGGGATAGACATTGAACTGGCAAGGGTACTGGGGCAGCACTGTTTGCAAATAGGCTTGTATGTTACCTTATATTCAAAGGAATCTAGCCTGAGCTATTGCAAGGACAAGAGAGGATATTTTGTCAACAAAACACAGGCACTGCACCCAACTCAACTATGGATAACCATTAGGAATTGGCACTGGGAACTACAGGGATTCTGGGGTGGAGAAGGCAGGGAACTAACCTCTTGGATATTTCTTGCTGCTTCTCTCCATCAATATTTTTTTTAATAAATAAAAAACCTCCATCATTCTTTTTTCTTGGCTTTAAAGACAGACTTGATCAATTTTCCAACTACATCATAAAAACTGCCCACTCCACTGCACCACCAATTGTATATTTAAGTTTCTCTCATGTACACAGACTCACTGGTTGTCTTCCCTCTGTGTTCCATGCTCCTGGGAAAAAAGATATGATAATCCCATCTTGGATTGTGTACTTGCACCTGTCCAATTACCAATGCCCAGACAAGGAGCTTGGGGCTACATTTTGCATGTATGACCGATGTTTGAAAATCAGGGTGCATTTTTCACAGAAAAAGGGATATTATGTGGACTGAATCTGCCCCAAAGATGATGTTTCCATATACATATTTAGAGGACCTATGTTCATTCTATTATGTTATAAAGTTATAATGCATGTACATATTTAATATAAATATATACTATATACTGTATTATATATTATTTAATTAAATTATGTAATCAATTATATTCTAGTCAATTAATTTGAAACATAGTAATTAAATAGATTTCTAAAGGGTTAATTATTGTCTTGCAGAATTAAGTAAACCATTAACAATGTTCAAGTATTGGATAGGCATGGTTCTACATTTTACTTTTTAACTAATGAAATGTGCTTACTAAAATAGAGATGCTTACTGCAGGTAACATGGGGTCAGAAGGAAAAAATAATGCTAAACTAATTTATCTGCTTTCTCCAAGAGAATTAAAATAGTATTAGAAATGATTATCACAGTAAGGATACATAGCCAGGATTTGAAAATATCTTCTGAGATGGATTTGCAGCTTACATGAAGCGAAATGTAATACATAACCAAAAAGACTTATTTTAACAAGTTTATTTTTATTTGCTTGCTATTTCTAGTTTAGCTGCCTGATGGAAATCTCTGTCCATGAGTAAAAATGGCAAATTTTTCTTTATTTTACATTAGTCATACATTAGTTATAATTTTAATTTTACAGTTAAAATGTTAAGAAAATTAATCTTATTATTTTTTATGATTAATCATAAAAGAAAATTGCAGGATTAAAAAAATAATGGTATCTAGTAAATGGCCAATAATAAATGTACGGTCATAAGTCCACTTGTTATGTCATAAGGACAGGGAAATATGCAACCTTTTGATTCATTAAACGTATATTCGAGTATTATTCTTTTATTTATTGAAAAGAGGGTCAAGACACATACTCAAATAGAAGCACTGACTTTTTCTTCTTAATTTATCAACACATTCTGTAATCATTCCTTTTCAATATGTTTTATTTTCTTTCCACAAAAGTTTTGTGAAAATTAGTCTGTCTTTAACTAGGAAGGATATTTGTCCCACAGTAGTTTGAGTCAAGAAATTTTATCTAAATTTCTATCAAATAATAAAAAAGAACAAAAGCTGTACTTCCTGAATGTACTTCTCTTTATTAGGATGGTAAAGGTGTGACTAATGATTTCTGGTTCCTGCTGCTTGTTGCTTAATTTGGTAATTAGCTCCTTCGCTGCTCTCATGTAAATGAAAGGGGTCCTGGTGAGCTATTTAAAGACACTGGATGAATTGATGATCCATCCGGTAATCTTTTTGAAAAGCTTATTTATAGGACAAGGTACTCTAGATGGTAAGTAAGGTTCACCAGGCCCGCTAGCTAAAGCATGGTCTGATTTTGTTTGCTTTACTATTTCTAAAGTAAATTAAAGGAGCCTGTTATTTGGAAGTTAGGTCCTTCTTTGCTTCACCTTAAAACTATTAATAAGAAGAATAGAGCAGGAAAGATTGCTAATTAGAGCAGACTTGTGCCAGACCTCTGAATATATCTTTAATGAGATGACACTAAGTGACGGATGGAGGAGAAACTGTGTGTATGTTGAAAGAAAAATCTTACAATCTGCTAAATGTGTTAGAAATGGTAACTGAAAATCTGCAAACCGGGTTCAAAGACGGGACTCGTGCTTTTGAGAATCCATTCATTCCTTTAGTGTATTTTGTTTATTTGTCCTGTTTTAACTATTTATAGTACGTTTTCACACTTCTGTACTTTGTGGAACGACTATAAGATTTTCTCAGTGGAATTGGGAATGGAAGATAGTAGATGTCAAACCAAAAATCGTACCTGAAAAACTCGGGGGAGAAAGCTAAAACTAAGTCTGTATTCAACGCAATAGAGCAAGCAGGTGATGGTAGGAATTTAAGGACTGGGGAGAGCTGGTGGAAACTACTAGAGGACAACAGGCCGTCCGGACTTGCTAATTGACTTTATCTTTGTGGCAGGTGGTAGTTCTGCAGTGTAGAGCAAGACAACCACAAAAGTTAGGTCCCTACCCTCCCAGAGGAACTGCGAGAGAGGCGGGCTACCTCCTTTTATGGCTGTGTTTCAAAGAAAGGGCTCTCAGATGCTGGAGAAGGACATTCTGGATGGTAAAACTGGACATAGACCTTAAAAAAAAAATTCCCTACCTCTTAAAGAATCAGAGAAAGTAAATTGTAAGTACAAGTTTTCTAAAGAAAAATATTCTATGAGAAGGGAGATCAGGGGTCCATAGTCAAGAAAAATCCCGTCTATAGGTGCGTCAGTTTTGAAGGTGACATTAAAGTTATCATGCTCACCAGATTGAAGAAGGGTATACAGGAGACTTTGTTTTCAGTTTTTAATTTAAAATGTAGCTAAAGAAAATATGGCAATTTTTTATTTTATTGTTGGGGATGCATTGAGGGTACAAGAAACCAGTTTACACTGATTGCATTTGTTAGGTACAGTCCCTCTTACAATCCTGTCTTGCCCCCAAAGGTGTGGCACACACCAAGACCCCACCCCCTCCCTCCTTCCCTCTCTCTGCTCTCCCTTTCCCCACCTCTCTCTCCTTCTTTCTCTCTCTGCTCTCCCCAAAGTTTTTAACATTTCTTAAAGCCTGGTGACGTTGATTTTATTATTCATAATGCCTATGAAATGATTATTATCGTATTAACTGCTCTCTATATTTGCAATATTACAAAATATTTAATATTATAATTAATTTGTAAGTTTGAATAAAATAGGGAAGAGCTCACCTTATTCTGGCAAATATTTTATGGTTACAAATAATAACGTATGCATCAATCATACATATTTAATTTGCTCACACAATATCTAAGGAAGACTATTTGATATCTGGAAATAATAGTAAAGATAGATATTGTTTTTCCAGTACTTTCTATGCTCAGTTTCTACAAGAGAGTTTGTCAGCATTATCACACTTAATCATTCTTAACCAAGATTTTCAGGTGAGAAGCCTAGGCTTATAGAAATTGAAGCTTGTCCAAGGGTAATGCAAGGAAGTATCTAATTATCTTGCTTTCTGATGGCTCTCTTGACTACACAGTACCCTATCTCCAAACTCCACTTTCTCTTTTTTAATAACTGATTTCTCTTAAACATATATCTTAAGCCAGCCAATGACAAAACACATCTAAATTCTATGCAATTAAGTTATTGAGTTATACTTTTTAATTCTGAATGCATTATCTGTTTCAGAGAATGGGCCAATGTTTATCTTTATAACTTTTATCGAGAATTAAATTTTACCTTATGCTGAATCTAGTATAAAGGACTTTTGGAGCATATTACAAGAACAATGGAGTACAAATTGAAAATGACAATGGAATCTCGCTCCTTTATTGGAGTAAGACAGCAGGACTTTACACTATTTTGATGTTCGTAACAATCATAAATCTTAAATTCAAAACCTTTGAACCATTTAGATCATTTCTGGAAGATGTGCAAGATAGTAGAGCAATTAGCATACAATCCAGACAATTTCACCTTTTTACATTAATGCTGCGGACTTTGTTTAGGTAAGACCCCCTTACCAGCTGTCAATATGCTTTACATTATTTTTATAGCATTGACAATTATATTTCAAACTAGTTTAAAGCCATGTCTCCTGTGAACAAAAAGAAATTCAAATTTGTTGAAGGTATAATATTTGCTTCTTGTTTGCTCATACAGATAAGTGAGCAGGTGGGTAAAAACACTGAACAACTTCTTAGAGATTATTAGGGACTGTGAAATGTTTGAGAGTTGTCTGATGAACCCATATTCAGCAGAGTAACTGTTTTAGAGTTACTAATGACACCGTGAAGGCAATATAGGTTTATATTGTGTGCAGCAATCAGCAATATGGTATTTATTTCTGCAAAAACGTATTACATACTCTCTAAAATGAAAAGGCAGATGGCAGCAAGTTTTTCAAGAGTTGGCAAATGTTTTACATAGAAACAAGTAAAATATGGTTTGCGAAGTAGGGGTGAAACTTTGATTGGCAGATTAAAATTTGGTTTCTGCACCTGACATGGCTACTTATCGCCTCCTAGATTTTTAGTGTCCTCATTCTGAAGGCAGACATGATTATGATTAAAAATGTTAGAACAGGCCAGAGCCTGAGTATCTTTTCTGCCTTTTAGCCCTAGGTCTTAGCAACTATCACATTTCAGTAGTAGAATAATAGTGTCCTGTAGGATTGTATTGAGAATTAAATGAGATAAGGTGTTGAAAGTACCTGGCACAGTGCACTGTGCACTGCTCTCCCTTTGAACTAATTTTTTTTTTTTTTTTTAGTTTTGGTCTTGCTATCATTGAAAGTAAGTAAATTTATTTTACTTCTAGTCATCACCTCCAGAATAGTCTAATAAAGAATTTATGTAGATTCCAGGCATAGTGGCTCATGACTATAATCCCAGAACTTTGGGCAGCTAAGGCTAGACTACTGCTATTTTCAATAGAGGATATAATCTTTGTCTTAGTATTCAACAATATTTTGTGTCAATTCAAAGAGAAAATGAATTTGAACTTGGCTTATGATATCAGGGAAATGTTACATATCAAGTATTTTTTAAATTATCATTCTTATTAAATCTTGATTTAGTTAAACCCCTGGTATAGTGCAATTTATTCAACTTTCTTAGTGTTGGATCATGTTTTTCTTTAAGCAGGATAGTGTTATTTATGTCAGCATGGCATGGAATGTATATTAAATTAGAACTTTGAAATACTCTTCTATTTACCAGAATTAGCTCAGTCTGAAAAATAAGCATCTCTGGCTCTGTTGGCATACTTGGGTCAGTTTAATCCTCTAATTAAATGATATTTTCTTTCTCAGTGTTTGTGAAGTGTTAATTCTGTAGTGTTCAGCAGTAGCGACTTTAACTAGGACACTTAAATGAAATATTTAACTATCCTTTGGCTGCCCCTTGAGTTTAAATAGCTAATATACCTCATATGGAGACAAAATCTTTATGATGGGAACTAATTAGTTGCATTTTCACTAATAGTTTCATATTAAATATTGATAAGGGCAGTAGAAAAAAAAAGAAGGAATTAAAAGGAAAGAAATGAAAACCTATCGATCTTCTTAAAGATGTAATGATATTTATAGTAACGTAGCTATATGACAAATAGAGCACTTATATTAAAAGAGTTCAGACTTGTTTCTAAAAAGCAATGCTAAGGAACTCTCATGAGAGTGATATAATCTGACATGTTTTCTTGATATAATCAGAACCCCCTTATGGGGTTACTATGGATGAGGAAAGCACAAAGATCCCTGATTTTCCAGGCACTAATGCTCAAAACAAGACACCCCATGTTATTCTTCTTTTTAAAATTTTGTTCTTGCTATCATTGAAAGTAAGTGAATTTATTTCATTTCTAGTAAGCACCTTCAGAATAGTCTAATAAAGAATTTAAGTAGATTCCAGGCACAGTGGCTTATGACCATAATCCCAGAACTTTGGGAGGCTAAGGCTAGAAGATTGCTTGAGATTAGGAGTTTCAGACTAGCCTGGACAACACGGCTAGACCCTCATCTCTTTAAAAAAAAAAAAAAAAGAAAGAAAAAAGAAAGAAAGAAACAGCTGGGCATGGTGGCATGTACCTGTAGTCTTCCCTGCTAAGGTAGAAAATTCACTTCAACCTAGGAGTTCAATGTTGCAGTAATGCAATGAACTATAATTGTGCCACTACACACTAGTCTGGGTAATTGTCTCTTAAAAAAAGGTATAATGTTATTTGCAAAGAATTATTAGGGTTATGAAAACATCTGTGTATGAAAAAGATATTTAATTCCATTAATGAAGATAAGTAGATGGGTAAATTCACATTTGGGGGTATAATACATACTATCTGGGTGAAGGGCAGACTTACATGTATAACTTTGACTCAGTCTTTAAAAAAACAAAGTATGTAAACAAAACGTGTACTCCCTAACATTCTGAAATTAAAAAAAAAGAATATAGCTGTTTTGAACATCTAATGTATTTGTATGTTCCTTGATGAGTGAAATAAAACAAATATATCACAGCATTCTAATTCAGCATTATAAGCGTGTTTTCATTTTCATACATAGTTTATGACTATATAGGGCAGGTAGTTAGCCCTATCCTGGCATCTGCCAGTTCTCCCACCATCATGTATGATTAAGTGTTATCCATAATATAATAACCTATCAAAACAAATACAGACATTTGTTCCAGGGCTGAGCATCTGATGAAGAGAAATACTAAGATAAAAAAGAAAGAAACAAAGACATTTATGGTAGATTTATCCTCAGTCATTAGCATTTATTACAATTTGTAACAATTGAATAAACTCTTTTGCAGATTAGTGCTAAGTCATTTCCCTGTGATTCGTTTTTTGATTTATATACTATGAAGTTTACCTGGTGGTATATAATTCTGTGCATTTTGATATAAATCTCGTATCCACTGTAAGAATCTTAATATAGAGCAATGCAATCACTCCAAAAATTTCCCACTTAGAGTCTCTTCATAGCTGGTACATCCTACCCAATATCCGGAAAAACACTTTTTCTCAACCATTTAATTTTTGCCTTTTTTTTTCAGAATATCATTGTATGATCCTATAATACGTAACTTTGGAGGTCTGGCTCCTTTTATTTAGCAAAATATAGTTAAGATCCATCCATATTGGTGCATACATTAATGTACTAATTTTTTATGGCATAACATGTCCCTGTGAGGATTCACTATAGTTCATCTGTTCTATACTTGAAAGACACATGGGATCTTCCCAGTTTTAGGCACTTATATGCAAAACTGCTATAAATATTTATGTATAGCATTTTGTGTGAACATAAGTTTTCACTTTTTTTTTTGAGAATATGTAGGCATGAGATTGTGAGGCCGTAGGGTAAATGTATATTTAACTTTATGAGACAATGTCAAAGTGTTTCCCATCGTCTCCACCACTTTCTTACGGGAAATACATGAAAGTCATGGTATGCAGCACTGCACAAACACGTGTTTGCTATCGCCAGGTGAGGTGCGAGGTATTCTCTCTCTGTTGTTTAAATTTGCAATTCCCTTATAACCACTGATGTGAGCATTTTCCCATGCTTATTTGCCATCTGTGTGTTTTCTTTGGCGAGGAGTCTGTTAAGATACTTTGCTGACTTCTTTATTGAACTTTCTGATTTTTGTGTGTATTGAGTTTTGAGAGTTCTTTATATACTCTGGATTCACTGCCAGAAGTATGATTTGTATGTTTTTTTTTCTCAGTTTGTTATCTGTCTTTTTATCCTCTTACTATTATCTGGAGCCTATAGCATAAGCTTTTAATTCTATGCACCCTCATATTAATCTGAATTTTAAAAAAAGAGAAGCAATTTACCAGATATCTGAATACATTCTGCTGAACACAGCAGCACACGTATTTTCTCCTATATTTACTTCAAGAAGTTGTGTATCTTTATTTTTTTTTCCACTTAGGTCATGATATATTCTGAGTTAATTTTTGTGTAAGTTGTAAGATATGGGTGAGTTTCATTATATTTAAGGATTTATATCCAGCTGTTCTGATACAATTTATTAGTGTGATTTTGAATTCTTAATTGACTTAGATATTTATAAAAAGTCAGTTGACTTTGTTAGTGTGGGTCTATTTTTATGCTGTTCTGTTCCGTTGTATATGCTCACTTGTTCTTTCCCTAATGCTATGCTGTCTTTGTTAAAATTGTAGCTTTAGTTTTTCTGTTTTCTTTTATTATACTCATTTCTGAATTCTTTACATTTTCATAAAGAAGTTCATCTCTTCACACTTTCTCATTTAATTTTCCCAGAATTTTTCTAGTTTTTTTTAAGATACAACAACCAATTAGAAAATACAGTAGAAGAGATTATATTCACAGTAGAAATAAACACCACAAATTGTGTATTAAAAGAAAATATTAGGTTAGAAAAAGGCAAGGTCCTAGTTGTGGCACACATACAGAATAGAATTTAATAGAGAGCAAAATGTACTGAATATGGATAGTACTAACTATATCCAAAGGATAAAGTTTTTACATTATTTTTAATAAAAACAAATCAAAATATTATGTTAAGTGGGAAACGTAGCAATAGGAAACTAATGATTAGGAGAATGGGAAGATGACCCGTCTGGATTTAAGCCTGTTGGCAAAATGCAACATCCATGTTTGAGTTAAAGATCCATGAATTTGTAGCCTCTCTCTGTCTCTGGTTATAGCCGTGAAATCAACAGATTGGACAGGACTTAGAACAGCATGAGAGAAAGAGAACATTTGGTAGAGAAAACATGTAAAGGGCTTTTATTTTCAATGATTGAAAACAGGAGTTAGAAATAGAACTCATTATTTAAATGCTAATATAAGAATCACTGTTTTAAGACGAATTATTTTCAAAACATTGGTATATTCATTTTGTGTTAGTTTCATAGTTCCCTCTGAAACATTTCAAACAGGTAATGTTATGCAACCTTTTGTATGTTATCTGATCTGTCTTCTACTTCAGACACTTACAGAGTTATGACTAAACCCAATTAACTTGTGATGTAGTGAATTCACTTTACCATAAAATTCTAACTTTCTTAACTTAAATATGTCAAAATCTGACAAATTTATATATCAACATTCTCCTTTTAAATACAGAGCACCGTGTATTTGAATTTCAATCATAAATGTATTGTTTTAAAAACAAAAATTGTATTCAACAGATTTTGAAAAAAGCTCTAAATCTATTTTTTTGCATTACTCCTATAGGATTACAATTTAACTGTTAATAATCAACTTTTCTGAAACTGTGATAATTTACTCGCCTCACTTTCCGCCATATGTTGGTCATTGTTTTTACCTACTTCTTCTCATTCTTTCTGCAGACGCTCCAACACAAACTGTAAACACAGATGTCCAGCTAGTTACAGCTGCTTGCATTCGGCATTCTCATTTTCTGAGATAATATTTAATTCTTGGTTTTTGTGATTAAAAGTGTTCAGATGTAATAACCTCACTCTTCCCAGGCACACAAATCCATCATTCTGTTTCCTTCTCTCACACGTTCTTATCTTCATTCACTGAGGTCACTGTTTTTCCAAACAAAATACATGCATCATTGTCATCAAGCAAAACAAATAGTACAAAATAGTACAGTATTTTATATTTTAAAATATTTTTTAAAACACTCAAAGTCTCAACTGTATAAAATAATATTTCTCTAATGTATCTACGTGTTTGAACAGAACAATAGGTGAACCTACGAATGAATGGATATAATTAAGAGCTCCCTGTACAAAAACCCCTCATCTTATTACTTTAAATGTTATTTCTTTTCTTTTCTTTTTTTAAATTTTATTTATTTTCAATGAACCCCAAAACACATATATTTTAGCAAAAAATAATAAAAATCATTTTCCTGATTTTGACTGTGTCTACCACTAGTACCACCAACAATCCTAAATTCCAAAGTTTTCTGAAACTTTCAAAAGGTCTCTGTTCTCCCTCTCTGCTTCTTCTCTTTTTCTTGTTGATAGTGTTTCTCCATAGTGGTGGGAATTATGCATTAAACATAAACGTTATATTCTATCACATTTAGAATTAAACATTACTCCTTAACTTGCTTTGTAAAGCCCTACCTGTTCTGTCCTTGAACTGCTCTTCTGAGGGCATCTCCAAACACTTGCCCTCTGTTCCACTTTGATCCAGCACATGGCACTTGCTATTCTAGCATGAGCCAAGGTCATTTTTCCTCTGGGCATTGGCACTTGCTCTTTCCTCCACCAAGAGTGTTTTTGCATGTATTAGTCCTATACATTATTTTAATTACATCTCTATTAACATATCAATACAGAGAGGAATTCTCTGACCATCTTAAAATAGGCAACTCCGGGTTTTATCCTTTACGCCACTTTAATTATCTTTTTAACATTTATACTGACTTCAAGTTATATTTGATGACTGTGCAGATAATTTTATGAATGTGTCTACAGTAGACGGTAAATGCTATGTGAGCAGAAAATGTAGACCTGTTATTTACAGCTTCACCTGCAACAGAATGGTGTTTGATGAATATACAATCAATATTGATTGAATGTATTAATTTAAATATAGATTGATCAAATAAGTATCTCCTGTGTATTTCAAAAATGCGTTTAAAATGCTTAATTAAAAATTGCTCAAATAAAGCTCTATTTTTTCAAATTTTAAAAAAGGTAAAATTTTAGGCGGTGCCTGTGGCTCAAAGGAGTAGGGCACCGGCCCCATATGCCAGAGGTGGCAGGTTCACAACCAGCCCTGGCCAAAAACTGCAAAAAAAAAAAAAAGTAAAGTTTCAGTTATTATTTTTTAAAAACCTTCATTGTTGTATCAATCAGTGTCTACCAGTTTCAACATAAAATATGAAGGGATCACCACAATTGCTCTTATTAATATAGCTAATTCTCTCCTTTCTCTTAGTATATATAAAACTTATAACTATTTGGGTTATATTACTTTTATAAAATTACATTTTAAATTAAAAGTTAATTTAGTTAATTTTTTGCATTCATAATGGTTATACATTACACCTATAACTTTTAAGGAATAACATATTGAATTTCCTGAATTGCTTATTTCCATCTTTTTGACTGATAGATATTTTTTGGTTCATTTTTTCCCTTCATTTTTGAAGGATGGCTTAATGATACTTTATTATCCCCAAAGTCAAAGCATGCTTTAATATATTTGAATAATGCCTTCTTACTTGAAAATCGAGTTCCTTGTATAGGAAACTCTTATATTTTATTTTATACAATCGGAATTTAATTGATAAGTAAAAGTTGTATACATTTATGAAGTACAATGTGAATTTTTGATACACGTATATGTTGTGGAATGGCTAAAGTAAGTTATTTAACAAATGCATCACTTCACATACTCACCATATCCATTCATACACTGATGGACAACTATTAATCCCTTTGCTTTCATGAATAATGCTGCATTTAACATGGGTATTCAGATCCTCTTTGACATACTGATTGCATATCTTCCAGTACACACGTAGTAGTGAGAGGATTGGATTAAATAGTAGTTCCAGATTGGATTTTCTTGAGGAATCTCCATACTGTTTTTTATAATGGCTGAACTGATTTGCTTTCCCACCAGCGTATGTGGTGCCTTTTCCCTGCATTGTCACCAGCATTTCATATTTTACACAGATGCTCTATTGGTCCTTTGCATTTTTTTGAGAAATATCTATTTAGGTTCTTTGCCCTTTTCTTACTGTTATTCAGTTGTTTGATTTCTTTAAATAGTTTGCATATTAACCCCATATTAGACACAGTAGAAGAATATGCAGACATATTCTTCCATTCCTTGGGGTGTCTTTTCCCTCTGTTGTTCCTGGGCTGTTGATAAGCTCTTTTGTTTGATGCAAATGAGTTTGTCTATTCTTTTTTGTTGTTGCCTGTGTTTGGGGAGTCATATGCAAAATTGACTCCAGAAATGTCATGGAACTTTCCCACAAACTTTCTTCTAGTAGTTTTAGAGTATCAGGACTTAGAATTAAGTCTCTAACCCATTTTCAGTTGACTTTTGTATAGGGTGTGAGGTCTAATTATTCAATGTCATTTATTGAAGATACTATTCTATCCTCATTATGTATTCTTGTCATCTTTGCCAAAAATAAATTGACTATAAATTGTAAATGTGTGCATTTATTTTAGCGTTCTACATTCTATTTTCTATTCCATTGGTCAACGTGTCTGTTTTTTATGATAATAGCATCCTGCTTTGGTTACTATAGCTTTGTGGTTTATTTTTGGAGTTAGTATGTTGCCTTCAGCTTTGTACTTTTGCTAAAGATTCCTTTGGCTATATGGGGTCTTTTGTGGTTTCTTGAAAGTTTTAGGATTGATTTATCTATTTCTGTGAAAAATGACATCATAATTTTGAAAGATCTTGAATTGAATCTGTAGAATACTTTGGGTAGTATGGACATTTTGACAATAACAGTTTTTCCAATCCATAAAACAACTCATCTTTTCATTTCTTTGTTTCTTCTTTAATTCCTATTTTCCCCAGTGTTTTATAGTTTGTTGTTTGGCAGGCCAGGACTGAATTTGAAAATGAAAACTAGAGTAATGTGTGTGTATGTGTGTGTGTGTGTGTTAGCTCAAAGCCCCACTAAATGTTTCTTTTTTTAATAAATTGCAATACTTCCTCAATATATTTAAATGACTGTTTTAAGAAGTAACCAGCAGGTAAAAAAATATTTCTCTTTATATTAAATATTATAGTGTTATCCAGGTCTGAAGCATTTGCACGTATGCTTTCTTAATTGGAGGGTACCCTGAGACACAGACATTTTATTCATTTGACTCCAAGAAATACACAATAATTCCAGCCTGAAAGCAAAATAACCTCTGTGCCCTTGTTCAGAATATTAAAATAATTCTGTCAGAGCTGATGGTCAATTTCTCTGAGAGACTTTGGATTAGCCTACTTATGTTCAAATATGTGAATACTAAATAGCACTAAAGACTCTTTAAATTTAATTTTCAAATTATACCAAAATCTATTAATTTCCTTCTTTTAGTTTACTTTTTTTAAATCCCATGGTGCACATTACTTATTTTACTAAAATTCCCTGAAGTGAAGACCATTAGTACTTTATTTTCCTGGAGATCTACATTGTGAATTTCTTGCTAGGTAGAATTCAGCTTTATTTATATTTTTTCAGCTTTATATTTTTGACATATGATGCTTGGAAACAATTTTTTATAAAGAAGCTTTTCCTTTTAGGAAAAAAATGACTGTAATGATGTGTCATTGTAATACAATTTTTAAAACTACAGTAAGCATAATTTTGTTGACTTTAGTAACTACTTCAACTTAAACATACACAAATAAAAATGCAAATACATGCATGGTCAAAACAAAACAAAATATGATCATTGATAAATTTAAAGAAAGTATATAGTGACACAAATAAGTTTTTTCTATCATACTTTTCACAAATCCAATAGAATTTCTTTAATTTTACCTACATTTGAAAAACGTGATTCTACTCCAGTCATAAACAATTTTATTTCATGGATTAATGAGCATAATTATAGTACAGCATTTCTGCTACCACACTGGAAAGTGGGCAGAGAACATAACTAGCAGTTGCTATACAATAGTTTTACTAAATGAGCAAAACAAAACAAATATATATAAACATACAAGGAAGAGAGAGCTAAAACCTCATGTTTTGAACTAAAAAGAAATCAAATGATACGAAATTTGTATTTGAATTACATTTGGGGGTTATTACCTTTCACTAATGAGTAAAGTATTGGTAACTTACACCGTAGTGATGTGTTAACTTTGAGTCACGCTGATTGTGCTATTGTAGCACAACAGGCTGTGTTTTGAATATACTGAGTTGAGACAAGTCTTTTGGGAAGGATCATAAAGAAAATTATGTATAACCTAAAGTAGAATGATGTGTGTGTGTGTATATATATATATATATATAGTGTTCTTGTACATATTGTATATATACGTATATTAAAATGTACATACATGTATATATACACACACGTGTATGCGTACATGTGCATATACATTTGTGTGTATACACTGCTATCACTGTATTGCATATGTTTCCATCTATTGCAGAATACCTTAGATTTGTTTCTTCTTTTGTCTATATTATCTCCATTTCTATTTTCAATGCAGGTCCTCAAGTGACCAACCTTCTGAGATTTTTATGCCTGAGAATATTTTCACTATGGTCTTGCATTTCAGCAAGAATTTAACAAGTTGAAAGATTCCTTGTCCATGTTTTTAAATGGTACTTAATTGTATTCTGATATTCACTGTTGCTATTAAAACGTTTGATTCCAATCTGACCATTGTTCCTTTCTAAGTGATTAGCTCTTTCTTTTTGAAACCTCAGAAGATTTTCTCTTTGTCTTTGATATCCTTAAATTTCACTATAATTTCTCTGGACCTGCTTTTGATGTTTTACTTATTTTGTGTTTAGGCCCATTCATCTTCTCTTTGGAGATACTTGTTGACAATAGTTTCCAAGTATTTCCACCTCCTTATTATTTTTATCTTTTCTCTGTGACCCCTGTTATTTGGATGTTGGCACCTCTGCTTTTATCTCTATACCTCTTAGCTTTTCTTTTTATATTTTTATTGCCTTGCCCTTCTTTTGTTCTTTCTGGATAGTTATTCCATCTTACTTTCTAACAAGTATCCACACAACTATTACTGATTTTCATTTTATCCTTTATGCAGCTATTAGATTTTTTATCTCTAATATTTTACTTATTTTCATTTATAATTTTATGTTATTTGTGTTTATTTTTCATATGTTATTTATCTCCTTTATTTTGTTTCTAATGCTTATTTTGAACCCATAGGCTTCTATCCAAATTACTTCTTGGTAGTTCTCATGTTTTTTTTCTTTTAATATAAATTCACTCACCAAATTTCTCCTTAATTTGTGTATTGTGACCACATTTCTCTGGAGATCATTCTCTAGTTCTACTAGTCAAAGGAAGGGATAAGGTTTAGAATAGAGTGTCCTATAGTCATAATTACCTATTTCCATTTTTTATCACCCTTCCAAATAATGCTTCAGTTTTGAGACTCACTTTTAACAAATACTCTGCTTTCCCCCCACCAAACAACAAAGCATTAGGTTGGCGGAGGGAGGGCCTCCTTGGGGACCATAAATTGTTATCCTCTAGTCTTGAGCTTTTGGAGATTGAGGTGAAAGGGGATGAAAGCTTGAAGAGTGGATTATTTACTAGCTGCTGCAATTGCCCTGATTTCACCGTAAGGCACAAATATTACTGGCTTGAACCTTCGTGAGGGCTTTTAAATTAAAGGGCCACTCTCACAGAAACAATGGAAGAAGAGGTATGAGCTAAGCCCAAACTGGCTGTTTTTTTGTTTTTTTGTTTTTTTCCTATTCTTTCCTGATTTATCTTCCATTTAAGTAGGCACCTGCTGTAACCACCATCATTCATTTTTCTGTCTGTCTGGATGTTTCTCACAGTTCAGTTTCCTCATTCATCTACTTTTAGGTGTCCTAATGCTTCCCTCTGCAATTTCTTCACATTTGATATTGAGAAACTTCAACCAGGGCTAATTTACTCTAGAAATTAGCCCTAATACAGTTTATCAACCTGTCAAACAATTAAGTAATAGTATTATTAGTAAACCTTGCTTAGTAATTTGTAGCAGATACCAATTCAGGAACACCTAATATTCTTTTGGAAACAACTTTTCTTCATTTCTAAAAAAAGTCAGTGTGTTGGGTTTGTTTTTAATCCTTATCCACATAGCTGTAATTTTATGAAGCCAACAATTACAATTCCATCCTCCAGGTATTACTGCTTTTAGACTAGTGTGGTGTTATTATGTCTGATCACACATGATAAGAAGCTGCTTGGGAAAGGAGTTCTTGGAAAGCTTTTGTTTTTATTTAATTATTATGTCTGGATTTAACATGTGAAACTGTGGGAGTCTTCTTAGTCTCTGCCTGAGGACAAAGCCCACAAATAAGCAGATAAAGTGCAGAATTTTAAGAAAGTGAATCTGAACCCTGAGCCAGCCTATTTCTGGTCCTTTTATTAGAGAAACTAACACATTTCCTATGGTCAGTTTGAGGATTGACTTTTTTTTTTTCTGAGACAAAGTTCACTATGTTGCCCTTGGTAGAGTGCCGTGGCATCATACCTCATGGCAACCTCCAACTCAAGCAATTCCCTTGCCTCAGTCTCCAAGTAGCTGGGACTATAGGTGCCCAAAACAATGCCCAGATTTTTTTTTTTTTTTAAGAGAGTGAGGTCTCACTTTTGCTCAGGTTGGTCTCAAACCTGTGAGCTCAGGCAATCCACCCACTTTGGCCTCCCAGGGTGCTAGGATTACAGGCATGGCCCACCATACCCAGCTAGGATTGGCATTTTTTTAAAATTGAATATAGGGTATCCTAACTGATGTGTTTAAATAAATGGATCAAAGGAGTTTTAAAATTGTGCATAATTAATCAAGTTACTTGATGCATGTGTATTTGTTTTAATGATGTATAAACCAGGATCTGTTGACCATGGAGATGAAGTTATTAAAATTAGATATTCTCCAGCCAAGTAGAGAAAATTAATTTCATTTTAAAAGAACACATACAAAACAAAACAAAAAATACTGTGTTGATATGTATTGCTAAAATGGGCTTTCAACTTTTTACAAATCTGAACTTAATATACAGCTATAGAACTCAGCCAAATTTGTGTATGTATTATATGACTGTATAATTCAAAGAAAATCACTTACCAAATTCTAAACAAGTCTGTGGAAAATTCATCACTTACTATGAATTTGACATTTCTGTTTCTCATATGATTGTCTGTATCACAGAATGATTATCAAAAGTGAGGTAACAAAATTTATTTCAATTTCTTAATACTTATTAAATATTTTGTATTAATGGTCATCACTAATTGTTGTTATTTATTAGAAAATTATATAAATATATGTGTGTATATATATGTATATTTTATTGAGACAGAGTCTCCACTTTGTGGCCCTTGGTAGAGCACTGTGGCATCATAGCTCACAGTAACCTCCAGCTCTTGGGCTCAAGCGATTCTCTTGCCTTAGCCTACTCAGTAGCTGGCATTATAGGCTCCTACCACAATGTCTGGCTTTTTTTTTGTAAAGATGGGATCTCACTCTGGCTCAGGCTGGTATCAGACTCCTGAGCTCAGGCACTCCACCCATCTTGGTCTCCCAGAGTGCTAGGATTACAGACATGAGCTACCATGCCTGGTCGCAAATAAATGATTTTTTTTTTTTTGCCGTTTTTGGCCAGGGCTGGGTTTGAATCAGCTATCTCAGGTATATGGGGTCGGCACCCTCCTCCTTTGAGCCACAGGCGCTGCCCTGTAAATGGTATTTTTTAAACACCAAATACTGGCCCATTTCTCCCCTTTATATCAATACTTCTCTAAACAGTCTCATACACACACAGTCTCTTAAGCATTCTCCTTCTCTCTCTCTCTCTCTTTAGATTATTCTCTTTTTCTCCATTCAATGTGTTTCATTTCTACCAACATGCCTTTTGGCAAGAGCACTGAGATTGTCAATTTGCCAAAACCGATTATTACTTTGCCTTCACTTAAGATCTCAACAGCATGTGGCTACTTTTCTTTCCTGAAATATTTTCTTGTTTTCCAAAGCACCACATTCTTCTAGATTTTTTTAATTTGTGTTTTTGTTCATTTGTTTTGCCCTTTTTCTCTTATATTGTTGGCAATTCCTTCTGTCTCCATTGGCAACTCTTTCCTGCTTCTCCAGAACTCACATTAACCTACACACTTTCTCTAAGTGATCTCACGTAAGCTAATGGCTTAAATTACTACTTTGGAGACTTCCACATTTAGAGCCCTGAAAAGTCCTATAAGACCTGAATTTCTATATCAGACTTTGTACTCAATTTTTTTCCTATTGAAAAAGGATTTTAAATTTAGTCTATTCAAAGCAGAATGTTTGATTCCAGCTTCTTTCCTCTTTCCAAGCTCAGAAGGCACAATCTCATCCTTTTCCCATCATTTGTACCAAGTAAATACCATCACCATGTGTCTACTGAGATGATCAGAACAGAATCCTGAGCAACCCGTGAGTTCTCACTTTCTCATTGAGCTTCATTATCTTGTTCATGGTGATGTCTCCTGCACCTAACATAGAGACTAATTCATAGGAGAAGCTCAGAAATACTTGGTTAATGAATAAATGAAGGGGAGAAATACCAATCCCTTAAATAACCTTATGATCATTATATTCACTGTGCTTTATGTTTACAACTCAGTAACCTTCAAAATTAGTAGTCACCTGTATTCCTCAAAGCATTAAATGGGCACCAAGGATTTATGTCATTTTGATGAGGAAGAAGCAAAACCAAGGAATTACCATTGTACACTGAGGTAACTTGTCTCTGCCTCTCTAATGCATAATAATAAGTCATCAAAGTTTTCTAAATTTCAGTATGGTTCCTAAGAAGACAAAATGTCTCTTGATTTGTATCATTTTCCTTTTATATGTACACCATGGAATATTATGCAGCCTTAAAAAAGATGGAGACCTTACCTCTGTCATGTTCACATGGATGGAGCTGGAACATATTCTTCATAGAAAATCATCTCAAGAATGGAAGAAAAAGTATCCAATGTACTCAGCCTTACTATGAAACCAATTTATAGCTTTCATATGAAAGTTATAACCCAATTATAGCCCAAGAAGAAGTGGAAAAGGGAGAGGGAAAAGTGGGGTGCAAGGATGGGGGAGGGAGGGTAATTGGTGGGATCTAAGATGCATCTTACAAGGGTACATGTGAAATTCACTAGCTGTAGAATACAAATGTCTTAACACAAGAACTAAGAAAATGCCATGAAGGCTATGTTAACCAGTTAGATGGAAATATTTCAAATTGTGTATAAAACCAGAACATTGTACCCCAAGATTGCATTAATGTACACAGCTATGATTTAATTTAAAAAATTGAAAACTTCACATACTGAGGACTGTATTTTTATTTTAACATATATTCAATTCCAGAAAATACTGTTTTACTATATATGTCCTTTTGTTGTCTTGCGTGCTTGTAACCCATTTGCAAACATACTTTTCTTCTGTTATTTGCATCTGAAATGCAGGTATGTAAGAACTTACTATCCAATTGTTGTCATTCTTTCTCTCTGATATGAATATATAGTTTAAGTATAGCCTAAAACCAACTGACTATTATTAATTCCACGACATATTTTCTGCATATATCTGTCATCCAGATTTTGGATTCTTTGCAAGATAATCAAATATGTTTTATTCAAAATACAAAACACCTATGCCAGATGACAAAAATGCTTTTCTCTTGTCCTATCAAGATAAAGCAAATTTGCACAAACACCTAATTATCAAAGACATGTAATCATATACTACATACTTTAATAACCCATAAATTCTGCCTACCTTTTTTTTTTTTTTTTTTTGGTAGAGATTTGTTTCCTTTCTTTTTTTTTTTTTTTTAGAGACAGAGTCTCACGTTGTTGCCCTCAGTAGAGTGCCGCGCATCACATAGCTCACAGCAACCTCCAACTCCTGGGCTTAGGCGATTCTCTTGCCTCAGCCTCCCAAACAGCTGGGACTACAGGCACCCACCACAACGCCCAGCTATTTTTTTGTTGTAGTTTGGTTGTAGTTTGGTTGGCCACCACCCTCAGTATATGGGGCCAGCACCCTACTCACTGAGCCACAGGTGCCGCCTTCTGGCTAAACTTTTTATTCCTTGTAATTTGAGATGAGAATGATATACAGTTTTAAAATGTAATACTTTCTTAAAATAAGAATTAATTTTTTGTATGCTTCCACTCATACAGAAGATGGACTCTTTCCTTAGAGTCATACTTTCATTGTATTTCTTTCTCTTCCATGTGAAATCACATTAGTTATGAATTTTTTTGCTGATGATAGAATAGAAACAATAATACAGATCTCAGACTGTTTTAATCTGATATGCCTTTATTGAAGTCACTTCAAATAGAGTTATCAGGCTAAGGATATGGGGATATTGCAATTCTTCCTTAACAGGTAGACCTTTGGCTCCAAAACCCTGATGTATTCTCTTAACAAAATAATTGGCTAGATCCAACATGAGATTTGAAAAGTCATATGGGCTCCATGATCAAGGTTCTTTAGATGAAAAATATCTTATCTTTTCATTCTTAACATTTTGAGGACAAATGCAAACAATGAAAAGCAGAACTGAAGAAAGACTCACCTTAATATCCAGAAGAGAAGCAATACTTTTCTCCAATCTCTGTGTCATTGTCTTGGACCCCACCCAGCTCTATAAGAACTCTCCAGAAAAGAAGTTTCCAAGCCACAGGTAATCACACAAGAGAAAAACGCATATAAATTAATATATATATTGTTAAAACAAAACCCTCCCCATTGTAACATAAGATTTTAAATTTGTATTTCCTCCGACAGTTCTGACTTTGAATAACATAAAAGTTCTTTCTCCTTTAAAGTAAACTGAGATCAAGTTTATTTACCAAGTGGTTTCATGTGATTGCCATACTCCTTCTCTCTCCATCTACACATTTAATCTGTAACTAGTCTGTAGCCTCTCGGCCCTAAACATCTCTTGTCCATTTAATTTTATTGGGACATATTTTACATTGAATATAATTCACTCATTTCAAGTGTACAATCCGTACAAAAGAGTAAATTTACCAAATTGTGAAACATCAGTTTTAGAAGATTTCATCACTCCACTCAGATCCCTCATGTCCATTAACTTTCAATCTTTGCACTCTTGTCCTGCTTTGAGAAAACACTCATCTACTTTCAATCTCTGTAGATTCGTCTTTTCTGGGTGATTGATATAAATAAAATCACACAGGTGTGAAACCTTTTGGCTTCTTTGTCACTTTTTTGAGGTTCATTCATGTCATGATATGGTTCAGCAGTTTGTTCTTTTTAGCTGCTGAATAGCAGTTCACTGCCTGGCTATGCATACTTTGATAATCATTTAGTTGTTTATAATTTTGTGACTGCTTCATAGTAGTGCTTTTCTTTTATTTATTTTTGAAAAAATTGGTGTAATATGCCTGCCATAAATTTATCATTATAACTATTTTTATATGTACAGTTCAGTGTATGAGATGCATTCATACTGTTGTACAAATGTCTTAGTCGATTCAGGCTTTTATAACAAAAATGTGGCAAACTGCGTAGCTTATAAATAGCAGCAATTGCTTTTGAGAGGCTGGGATGCCCAAGAGCAAGCATTGGAAGTTTTGATGTGTGGCCGGGGCCTGTTCCTCCCAGACAGTGTCTTCTGGGTGTGCCTGATTGTGGTAAAGGAGCTGGATGACTCTCTGTGATTTTTGGAAGGGCACTAATCCCAATCATAGCAGCTCTGCTCTTGGGATCAAATCACTTTAAAAAGGCCCCACCTCCTGGCACCATCACCTTAGGGGGCAGAATTTCAATGTATGAATTTGAAGGGGACACAAACTTTCAAACCACAGCAGCAATCATTTGCACTGTGGGCCCCCAGAACTCTTTTCATCTTACAAAACTGAAACTCGATGTGTATCAAACAATGAGTCCTCAGTTCGCCCTTCCTCCTGTGTCAACCACCATCCCGTCTATCTGTATGTTTCAACTAGTTTAGTGGCCCCATCTAAGTGGAAACATACTGTATTTGCCCTTTTGCTCAAACACTCTACCAATGAGCTATACCCCCATATTTGTCCCTTTGTGATAGGTTTATTTTATTTACAATAATGTCCTCAAGGTCTTCCATGTTATAGCGTGTGTCACAGTTTCCATCCTTTTAAGACTGAATAATATCCGATTGTATGTAGGTGCCACATTTTGTTTATATACTCATCCTCGGGTTCCTTCCAGCTTTTGGCTATTGTGAATAAAACCACTATGAAAATAGGTCTACAAATAGCTCTTCAAACCCTATGTTCTATTCCTTTGGAGTATATACTCATATTTGGGGTTGCTATATCATACAGGAATTGTTTTTAATTTTTTGAGGATCCAACATGCTGTTTTCCATAGCTTTGCATCATTGTATGTCTTCAACAGTGCATAAGAGTTACAATCTTCCACAATTGTTTTGTCCTGCTTTTCTGATATTAACCATTCCAGTGGCTGACAGGTGGTCATTTTGGGGTGGGTTTTCTATCCACCATCCTTGTGCAGTGATGCAAGGAAAGAGGAACAGGTGTACAATACATTAAATTTTAATTATATATTTGCCAATGCTACTTATAAGGAGATCTTACCTTATTTAAAGGTGAATGTAAATATTAATATGATAAGAATAGAAAGAACAAAACCAAAAGTTCTTTGAGGCTCTGTTGTCTTGTTATTTTAATAGTTGTTTGCTGAGACAAAAGCCAAACACAAAACCAAAAAAGGCACACTTCACTTTGATTCTTATAAAAGTACTCATATTCTTTTTAATTTATGAAGATTTACTTGAAAATAGTTGCTTTCCAGGGATTTAGGGCAATTTATTTTACCACTGGAGCCATTTTATCAAGATAAGTCTATGTGAAAACCAATCCCCTAGATGAGAGAATGTTTGTAATACATGGAACAAAATTTGGATTCTGAGCACCTGGGCCCCTTATTATGACACGAGGCAAGCCAGCTGTGGGAGCTTTGTGGGTCACCGTTTGAAAACCAGTGTACTAGGCTATGGCGAAAATCAAATTCGTTCCAAACAGACATTGTATTCACCAAATAATTTTAAGCAATTTTATGTACAGTTAATTAATTAGGTATAGGAAATGATATAGTTAGAATACAAGATAAAGCTCCAGCACATATGCAGTTTAAATTTTCATAGAGAGAGATATATGCTCTTCAATCAACTGAACTAATACATTAATATTAATTATATACAATAATTCATAATAATATATGACTACACCTGAGAGAAGTGCTTTTAAGAATAATTGCATTGTTTCATGAAACTGTGAAAAAGATGAAATTTAAACAGCTCAAAACTAAGAGGAAGAGCTTCCCTGAGGAAGTACATATTGACGGAGATCTGAAAAGGCAAGCGTTAAAGAAGTCTTACAAGATCATTCTTATTGACATTGAAGGAAAAAAAACAGAGGGGTCAAAACTGGGATTGGGAGATACTAAGCAGGAGGCTACGCCAATAGTGTTGGAGAAGGATAACAGAATTCAGGGAGGGGTTGCTTTTGGTTGAAGATGTGTCTCCTCTGAAACTCATGTTACAACTTAAGCTCCAATGTGGCAGTATTGAAAGGAGGGGCCTTTATTCTTTTTATTTTTTCTTTTTATTTTTTGGCCGGGGCCAGGTTCAAACCCACCTCCTCAGCATATGGGGCCAGCGCCCTACTCTTTTGAGCCAGGCACTGCCCAGGAGGGGCCTTTAAAAGGTGATTGGGTAGTGAGGACTTGGGCCTCATAGATGGATTAATCCAGGCACTGATTAATGGATTAATGGGCTATCATAGAGTAGTCTGGGGGCTTTGTAAGAAGAGAGAAGTGAGCCAGCATGCTCAGCCGCCTGGCATCACCTCTGTCATCTGCAGGGGGTCCCTGCCCCCAAAGAGGCCCCTGTCAGACATGGCCCTTCAACAATGGACTTCTCAGTCCACAAGGATGAGAAATAAATTCCTTTTGTTTATAAATCACCCAGTTTCAGCTATTCTGTTACAAGTTGTAGAAAATAGGCTAAGACAATGGTGAAGAGAGAAAGGCAGATGGAGCTTGAGAGCTATTTTGAAAGTAAAATGAATATGAACTAGTAAAAGACTGAAGATGAGACATCTGAGTTTTGAACATACTAATATGCAAAACAGAATTTTGAATCAAGATGAAAATATATCTAATTAGTTGCAAAATCACAAATAATACAAAATACATTATTACCAAATTTTAGGTCCAAAAGTAGGAAAATATTATAACAGAACTCATCTACAAGTAATATATAATTTAAATCAATTGAGTGCAAATTGATTCTAACTGCATATGAAACTCTAAACTTGCAGGAATAATTAAGAAAAATCTTTAAAAAAAACACCCTCCAAAATATAACCCAAATACTAAATATCTGACAATGTTATTTTAAAAGTTGTTATTACATACTAATAGAAAAAAAAAAAATACCTGAAAGAGATTAGATCATTTTATGCTAACATAATATATTTTAGAAGTGGCAGGGTACATGTCAAATCTACTAAGTGTAGCGTATAAACATCTTAACACAATAATTTAAAAAGCACAGTGAAAGCAATGTTAACTAACTGTTGTTTAAGTATTTCAAATTGTATATAAAACCAGCATGTTGTACTCCATAAATACATTATTGTACACAGCTATGATTTAATTAAATAAAAGAAAGAGTGGCAGCATTAATTAAGAGAGTAGATATTATAAATGGTTTGGGGACAGGTTGTTATACTGTATATGGAATAACAAAGAGAAAAAATAAATTTATGACAGTTTGTAGAATTAAATACAAACATTTTAAATTATAAAAATATAATATATTACGAGAAAATATTGCAAGTTGTTTCTATGACCTCGAGGTAGGAAGAATTCCTTACACAAGATGATAAAAACATTACCATCACTTAAAATTAAAAGTTTACTAAGACAAAATACAGCATAACAAGGTTAATATATAGCTACAGACCATGGAAATATTCTTTCAACTCATATATGACAAAGACAATTAATATCAGAATATGTATGAAGTTCTCAGATGAATAAATATAAGAAAAAACACTAGATAAGTGGCCAAAGATAGGAGAAAGCAATTTATATAAAAAATTAAAAATCAACTAATATAGTAAAAGATGGTCAACTGTACTAATAGCCAAAGAGAAAGAATTTTTTTTTTTTTTTGCATTTTTTTTTTTTGGCCAGAGCTGGGTTTGAGCCTGCCACCTCCAGCATATGGGGCCGGTGCCCTACTCCTTTGAGCCACAGGCGCCACCCAAGAAATAATTTTTTAAAGGCTGGGACACTATTTGTCAGTTATCAAATCAGGAAAAAATAAAAATCAAAACTAATGCCAAAAATGGAACAGTGGAGGGAAATTGATACCCAGATACACTGCTGCTAGGATGTAAACTGGTATGGCTGGTCAATGTACATTGTGAATACTCTAAATCCTAGAATTATATTATACTTTGAGGAATGTATAGTAAAGGAACCTTCTTACAGGTTTACAAGGAGACGTGAGCTAAGACATTCACTGCACTCTGGTTTGTAAGAGAGTAAAGCTGGAAATCATGGAAATAACCCTGCATAGAGAAAATGATGAATTAAAAGGGATATTATAGGAAAAACACAGAAGTTAAAAGTACTGACCTATATCTGTATTTATCAAAGTAATAATATATATTACAATCCCTCAAAGTAACATAGATTGTACATAGACTATAATTTTGCTTATGTAAATCAAACATAAATTATTTTATGAATTTATCTTTGTGTATGTATATTTATGTATTCATCCACGTACACACCCCCATGTGCCTATGTATCTATTAATTTAAGGAACTGATTAAGTTTTAAAAGTATAATGGTAAGATCCTGAAGTAGTTCACAGTATAATTTCTCACAGGTGGCAGGAAACTGAGATGCAGACATACTGGGCTGAGGGGAGTTGTTACAATGCGCATTTCTTTTTAATTGTAAGTGAATATCACGATATGTTAACAGTTGTTATTTCTGAGTACTAGGAAATGGACTCAACATTCGAAGCCTATTTGTCAACACCCAGATCCCTTAAAATAGGTAAAAATCAGTAAAAATAATTAGTAAATGTTTCATTTTCATTTAAATTTTACAGAAGACAAATTGTAAAATCTTGTACCTAAAGTCTTAATAGTATAGTAGTATGTAATTCATAACTTTTGCTTTACTTCCTATCTTTTTAATAGTAGGGATTACCAAAACTAATAAAAATCATACAACAATATTTCTGTGAAAAAAAATCACTATTAGGGTATTGTGATTTAAGTTTGGGCTTCAATTAAAATAGCTAACTCAGAGAAGATAAAGCGATCATTCTTTTTCTACTTTCATTTTATTTATATTTGGGGGGGGACAGAATCTTACTTTATCACCCTTGGTAGAGTGCCGTGGTGTCACAGGTCATAGCAGCATTAAACTCTTGGGCTCAAGAGATGCTCTTGCCTCAGGCTCCCAAGTAGCTGGGACTACAGGTGCCAGGCAAGATGCCCAGCTGTTTTTAGAGACAGGGTCTCTCTCTGGTTCAGGCTGGTATTGAACTCCTGAGCTCAGGGCAATCCACCTGTCTTGGCCTCCCAGAGTGTTAGGATTACAGGCATGAGCCACCATACTCGGCCCTCTTTATCTACTGTTAAAGCTCCATTTTTCTAAACTCTGTTTATAACTCAGATTTTATCCACATCACTTCAGTAATGTCAAAGGAATATTTTTCTCTTGCAGTTCTATTGTTTCAGTTCTCTATTCTACATAGCAAAGTGCTCTATAACTTGGTGGCTTAAAACTACAACTATTTTACATATTCTTTTTGCCCTTGTTTTTGTTGCTGGTGTTGGTTGCTTCAATCTTTTTCGTTCGTGATGGTGTTTAAATTTCAGTAGATTTAGAGAGTACAAGTGTTTTTTGTTACAGAGATGAATTCCATAATGCTGAAGTCAGGGCTTTAGCGTACCTGCCACTGGAATAGTGTACCGTGTTCCCCATAGCCGGGCTTTTATCCCTCACCCCATTCCCACCCTCCTGTTTTCTTAATTTTCAATGTTCTCCATACCGCATGAAGACAGTATGTGCCCCTCGTTTAGTTCCCATTTATACAGGTAATAAGGACATGTAGTATTCTTTTCCCCATTCCTAGGATACTATTTTACGTATTCTTAATTCTGTAACTCAGGAATATGGGGAAGGCGTGACTGGCTAATTCTTTTCTAGGCTGTTTGCTTGATTCCATTCACTTCTAGCTGTGCTTTGCTTCATGGTACCCCAAAAGCTGTAATATTTACCTAAAAGTTGTCTATTAGCACTTTCCACATTCTATTGGAAAATATTCTTATCTAGTTCCAAAACTTCTTACTGCATTCTGTTTTCTATGCTAATATGGGTGATCTTTTGCTATTCATTCCGTCAGAACAAAATTGAGACTGCGTTTACACAGTCTCTAATAGTAATTTCCTTACTGCCTTCCCAGCCTTTCTTCTTTCCAAAGAGGAAATTTCTTATCTACCTCAACCTCTGTCATCACCCAGAACTAAACCTAATGCCAACATTTTAGATTCTTTAAAAACAGGACTCAGCTTCCAAGTACCGTTTTTGTTTCACAGTCTGCTACTGTGTCACCAACAAGCACAAAACATAGCAGCTTTAAAAAACAGACATTTTCTGCTAAGAGTAGTCAGACACCTTAAATGATTGATTTATTTGAAGAGACAGCTTGCCATCAGATTCGTATGTATCTTTTAAAGCCCAGCACCAGAGGCTCCCTGAATGGTTTCTGTTGTATTCTATTGGTCAAAACAAATTACAGGCTTGGGGAACTTAAACAAACAAACAAACTCCTACCACTTAGTGGAAGAAATGGCAAGAAATAAGTGGTTATCTTTATTTCTCTCTTTCTGTGTGTGTGTGTGTGTGTATACAGAGGGTGCCAAAGAAAATATACACATTTTAAGAGAGGAAAACACTGTCCCCAAATTGTGATACCCAATATATATCAATAATGATTTTTATCTTGCACATTTTATCTTGTTTCTCTTGTAATTGCTGAAGTCAAACATGACTTGAATATTACAATTCTTTTTTTTTTGTTTTGCAGTTTTTGGCCTGTGCCAGGTTTGAACCCACCACCTCTGGTATATGTGGCCCTACTTCTTGAGCCACGGGAGCCACCCTATTACAATTTTTTTATTTCTTAAAATGTGCATTTTTTTGAAACCCTCTGTATTTATGTGTGTGTATGCATTTATGTATATATATATGTATACACACACACATATATATATGCATATAATATGTGTATATACTTAATTTTGTGAACTTGTCCTAAAAATAGTTCTATATACTTTACTGCTAAATATCACTATGGTCACCAGATGGCTACAGGGAGCACTTTCAAGGTGAGTGTAGTATATTCAGCAATGAGGCATGTAGCACTTTCCCTAGGATGAGTTCACCACTGTGTGTGCTTCTCTGCACCAAACCAAACCTTTGAGATCGACTTTTCATGGTCTTTATTTTGCTCAAGCACAGCTTCCAAGCTTGTCCCATATTTCTCTAATTAATATTATTCAATCAGTTTACTTGATTGATGCTCTGCTTCATATTTCTTGCATTTCGTGGTAATTTATTTATTTATTTAATTTTGTGAGACAATATCTCTCTCTGTTGCCCAGGGTAGGGTGCAGTGGCATCATCATAGCTCATGGCAACCTCAAGTTTCCAGTTACAAGTTACTCAGCCTGATATGTAGCTGGCGTTCACTAATTTTGCTTTTTTTTTTTTTGGTACATGGGAACTTGCAATGTGGCCCTGACTGGGCTTATGAGCATGAGCTATCACACCTGGCCTAATATTTGTTCCGTAATATTCTTGTAGTTTGATGAATTTTATAAATTGATAGTTTACATAATCCCTGATGCTCTGCATTTACTTTCTTAAGTGCCTCTGGGACATCTTGATTGGAAATATCCCACAGCAAAATGCTGTATCTTAAACTGAAATTGGAGCATGTGGGAGATTGGGTTCTGCATATGTTATAAATTATTTGCTTATATTTAGTTCATAAGTTAGATATATGTTTAAACCAAGAAGGACAAGAAAAATAATTAAAAAATCATTGTAGGAGAGGAAAAACTAATTTTTAAAGGCAATGTAGAAAAACAAAGAGTAAATATTTTAAAAACTCGCATATTTATCTTTAAATACATCAAGATACATACATTGAATACATGTCTTTCATGTCAGTTATGCCTCAATAAAAAATAAGGCCTCATAGAGTTAAAAAGGAACTGATAGTATAGAAAAGAAAACAAAAATTGACTTAATATTATCTGATAAGATATACATAGAACTTCTACATAGGCATATTCGGCAATGGGGGTGTAATCACTGTTTTGGATAATTTAGCTCAATATATTCATTGTAAAATCAATGGATCTAGGTCGTTTTTATATAAAAATGCATATGTGCACATAAAGATGTAAAATCAGTCATTAAGAACCTCAGTGAGAAGACCATTATGTGTGTTATTGCTCGAGATGATTTAAGCGAGTATCCTTTCATACCATAGCCTTTAGTGAATTGAAGTTTACTGGCAATTAAAAATATACCAGAGTTTTAGTGAATTCATGTAAAAGGCTTGCTGGAATGGTGAAAGCTGTGCTATTTTCCAATCTATACTTCCATTTATTTTCACTATAAGTATGCATATAGTTTATAATCTGGAGACACATACACTTAATGACAGAATAATTTTCCCAGGCTGTCTTCCTAATTTCAAGCTGAAAGACTTTAGAAGCATCTCTTTTGCCTCCACCATTTTACATTTTAAAGCTGATATTTCAGATTTCCTGGCAGCAAAATTGTTGTAAACTAGCAGTACTTTTGCTAATTTTGTTTTCTTAAAATCCACGAAACCAAACTTTTTAAATTAAATCGCCCACTGAGTGTTGTACTCTCATTTTACTCTGGCTAAAGACTGTCATAGTGAGGTGCTGAAGGGCAAGGACTTAAAGGAGTTAAATGTTTAGTTAGCCCAAATTTTCCCTCCTAAGAATATCCCTGAAAGCTGAAAATGGAATTGAAATTCACCTGATTTGCACACTTTTCCTCCAGTTCACAGCTAAAGGAGTTATTGACATGCTGTCACTTCCTTCCCTGAGAGATGCCCTAAGTTGGTCACAGATTGGAAGAGTCATCTGTTTTTTATGTGCTTCCTATCAAATGGAATGACAATGACAACAAAGTTGAAGAAGCTACTCTGAAATCGGTAAAAACATGAGCAAAAGTCAATTAAAATGAAGGTGAAACAATATGTCTTTTTACCAAAGTATGGAGGATTTACCTAATTTTCTATATTTTGATGCCTTATTGATAGCATACAGAAAACTTTTATGCCCCTTTACACGCAATATTACAAAAGGTAAATTTTCCCCAGGAAGCAGTAATAAGTGCAAAGTTAGTGTAGACACTTGCAGTTTTGAATAATCCTTCCAGACCAGGTTCCAGAAAAAACCAAAAGCTGCTTAACAAATTTCTTATCAGTTCTTGGCTTTGGGTTGCATCTTGCATAACTAACTGTTTTAATGTATTCTTTTCCACTTGCTCTATTTTATGCTGTGAAACTTTACTTATTCAATACAGTTTTGAACATCAGATACAACCACAACCTGTCATAATACAACATACTTGACATGTTAATAAAAAAGCATAAAACATTGCCTCGTCTCTCAACATGTTCATATGCTTTTACTGATAAACTGAAATCATCTTATAAAAGTCATTGTAATTCAATCAGACAGTTTGAGATAATCCTCTTCAGGTCTTCATTTTTTTTTTTTTTTTGAGACAGAGTTTCACTTTGTCACCCTCAATAGAGTGCTGTGGCATCATAGTTCATAGCAACCTCAAACTTTTGGGCTTAAGGGATTCTCTTGCCTCAGCCTCCCAGGTAGCTGGGACTATAGGCACCTGCCACAACACCTAGCTATTTTTTTGTTGTAGTTCTCATTGTTGTTTTAGCAGGCCCGGGGTGGGTTCACACCCCCCAGCCTCCATGCATGTGGTCAGTACCCTACCCACTGAGCCTCAGGTGCCAAGCCTATCTCTTTCAGTCTTTTGATCTTTGATAATATTTCATTAGTAATAATCCAATTAAGCTGCATGCAAACTCTTGAGAACACAAATTCACAATGAAAGTTTATGACTCATGGTGAATTATTTTAAAATATTTTGTATATTTGTAATGTTTTTCTCATGACAAGATTCACTTTTGTTTCACTGGATTACCAAGCTAGAAATTATGAATGTGAGATGACATTTTTTCTATGATTATTAAATTATGCTCTTTATGAAATCATAAAGGTGGCTCTAATAACTCTATGTATTTAAATATTTACTCACTACATAATATTGTTCTCAGTATTGAGAAGAACGTACCTTGAATCTAGGAAAATCTTAGCATCTTTACATTGGGAGATAGTAATGAGCCAGTTAGGTATCTTCCTCTCCTGCACCAGACTTTCTTTGCTTTCTTCTCACCAGTGTGCCATAAAGGAGAGTGCTGTTTGTTCTCTAAGTGCTTTCTCTGAGCATTGTGGGGATTCCAAGCGAACATAACTCCATTGTACATATAAAGGGCAGCAATGACATGATTATACAGGCTTAAGTCCAAGGGGCCATGGCAGATGAATGCAGGGTTGAGGGAAGGGCAGGGAACTAGTTTGAGAATAAAAGGTCTGCATTGACCAGGAACTTCTAAAATTTGTGCTTTGAAGAATGAGAACTGCTTGAAGGGACTTTTGCAGGTAAAATAAGGGGATATTGTTATGTCACACAAAGTCCTAAAATAGTCAAAATCTGGTTTTTCACTAACAGTAAGATTGTTATCAGTCCTGCCACAGATAGAATAAAAGATAAATATGAGTTTTATACAAAGAAAGAGTAACCATTCGTGTCAAAATGGGTGGTATACATAATAACTACGAAAACCATGGACAATATTTATATTCCATAATATTACTGATGGTGAACTTCACAAACATCACAGGGTTTCACACTTGACTTTTAAGAAAACCTTGTGTGTTTCTAATGATACATATTTCCAAAAATAAGTAGGAATAAATCAGTTTAAAATAAGCTTTATTTTTAGTTTCTCAGAAGCGAACTGTCAAGTAGAAAACATGACTTAAGATAGTAAATGGAAGCAGAAACCAGGCACGCATCACCGATAATGTTATCATTTCTGATAACTCATGGGCCAGTGATTTCTTTTGCTTTTATTTTACTAGGTTATTTTAAATTTGAAGTAGTTTGTATTTAGGTGATTAGATCTCAGGTTTTAAATATGATTGATATTTAATAACAGAATAAATGATTTTCAGAGCTTAATTACAGATTTGAATCTCTCTGAGTTTAAAGAATCTGGTAAACAAAACAAACTTAGAAGAGTTACTTACTTATACGGTAATGTCTTCATTTAAAAAAATTTTTAGATACTTATCAGTTACCAGATAGTATGCTGGTTTTTGGAAGGCCATACTAAAAAAGGCAAACAAGCTAATGATTCTACCTTAGATAGGTAGTAGTTTACCAGAGGAAGAGAGATTTGTAAAGAACCTTGGGCAATAGAGTGATTTATCACTAAAATACACAATTGTTAAAGCTCCATAGACTGCACAAAGTAAAAAAAAAATAAAATAAAAAATAGGGCTGATGTTACTTAGACGAGATGGAAAGGGGTCAGGAAAGGTTATAGAGCTATGGTCATACTGGAACGGAATCCTGAAAACCCTGAGCAAGTTTGCCAAGTAAATCTCAAGCTGAGCAATGGGATGAAACTCGGCTACTTTAGACGATTCACACGGAGTCACACGGAGAACGTCATGACTCAGTATCAAGAAAACTGCTCTTGGTACAGAGGGAAAATTCACAACATAAATCCAAAAGGATCCCTTTTCTTCAGAAACCCACAGCTAGAAAAATGGTATTTTCATATGATTTTGTGTGAATGAGTAGAACTACAGAGGAGTTTAGTCCTCAGAAGGGACCTTAATAGTCACACATCACCAACGTCCCCCAATGAAGGAATATGCAACATTAAATGGATCCTTTCCATGGAAAGCTATATCAAAGACGTGTGATTTACTAGGTTTTCACAGAAGCAATCCGCTGAATTTCGTGGTTCAAAATAATTATTACAAAATTCTGTTATATAGCAACCAATGATTTTGGTTGAAGTCTATACTATGGAGGCACACTGAGTATATCTATGTTTTCTTCCCTTCGACAGTCATATTACATAAAAGTTAGAAGTTTTCCATTATTGAGAAACATATATTTAAAAAGAGATTATCCTCATAGATACTAATTGACTTCTTAAAATCTACATTCATTGTTTATGCACCATTTTATAACATGTCCTCAATGTATTGTGTTTACTAATGATGATGTGAAAATACTAATTCTGGAACTGTCTCATAAGACAACTGTTTCTGATACTTCATAGACTCTATATGTAAACCATAAAATTTTAATTTAAACATTTATACATCTATTCTAAATAATAAGCCCTAGCATTCTAGAAATAAAAAGCATTACTATTCTAGAAATATGTTGGAATATGTATTTGAAAAATTGAGCATTAGAAATTATGAAGAGTTTATAGGTTAAAAAACTAAAGCAATATTTCAAATTTGTATAGAAGGATTTCAATAGAAGTTCTCAGAACATAGAAGTTTCTTAGAAAAATAAAATAATTTTAAATGTTCAGTAAGTGATGGATATGTCAATTAGCTTAATTGTGGTAGTCATTTAAACGGGTATTGATATACCATAACATTATGTGGTCTACCTAACAGTATATAATTTTCATTTGCCAAATAAATCTGAAAAAATAAAAATTTAACTTAAAAATAAATATTTCAAGTATATAAAGGGAATACCCCCCAAATATATACACATTTTAAGCAAGAGAAAACTGCATTGCTCAATATATAACAACAACATTTATTATCTTTTATGTTGCATCTTGGATTTCTTATAATTGAAGAAGTCAAACATGACTTTATTACAATTTTAATGTAGTTTTTTTTTTCTTAAAATGTGTATATATTTTTTGGCACCCTCTGTCTTTACAAAGAGAAACTACTAAACAATTCAATTATTAAGAACTTTTTTCTCTTTAATTAAAATCTTTTAGAAACAAAGTGAAAAATATTTAGGAATCAGAATTCTAAATGTATCAACATGAATCTGATCGTAAATGTGACTACAGATGCCGTTTACCAGGGAACTGACTAAATCATTAGAAAATATGACTATAGATGCCATCCTTTACTAATTGACTAAATCACTGGGAACTGTGAATTTGGGAGTGGAGTGTTTGGAGTAAGTGGTGATACTTGGTAGTGGACTTGGAATTCAGTAGCAGCAGCCTGCTACGCATCAGTCAGTTTAGGTTTTGACAGCCTTTGGATATTCAGATCAGACTGCTTGCTATAGACGATTAGAATCATGGGAAGTGCAGATGTCATGCTGCACTGGTCGCTTCAAGCTGTGGTTAATGTGCTCAATGAAGCACACACAGGCTTCCACTTAAGTAAAATACATCCTGGCTTTCCTGAAAATCGTCATCTTTCAGTAAACAAATCTGTGATCCTTACTGCTCTGGGACATTATAGCTCAAAAGAGAAGCATCCCTTTATCCATGTACTGCCCGCAATTCAGTGTCCACTTTTGTTACTGTCAATCGGAGTTCAATCTGAAACCACTCTTCTTGGTGTCAGAAGCTACAGAGATTTCTCCTGATCGGTATTGCACCGGCTTTTTATTTTGCCCCAGCTTCTGTCACCCCAGAGAATAACAGCCTGTCTTTGGAAGCGCCCCCAAGGGGCCCACAGGAATTTTAAATACATTGTCTTGACTAGATTTTAAGTTAGGCTGTCCCACACAAATGCTGAAAAAGTGGAAAACACTTGTTCAGCCACTGTCACCCGGTATTCAGGGAAAACACAAGCAGACAGATGCTGAATTATAAAATCAAGCCTGCATTTGCATTTTGTGCCTTAGCAATTGAGTTCTGTTTGTGGGGTCTTAGAACGTATAAAATAAAAAGGTAGCTGAAGTAGACACTACTAAGTAAGTGGAAGGAACAGTCAAAAATCCTGTAAGTCAGTATTTTAACAAAAGAAACTTGAAAAAATATGAAAGTTAATTTTATGGAAGTATGTGGTGTAAAATGCTAAATCAGAAAGGCAAAGTCTATGCGATCTCTTTCATAGAAAGATACTCCACTTTTTGCTTTCCCCCTCGTCCCAGAGTTCAATTTCTTCTTAAAATATCCACGTGACTAATGTAAAGACCAACCTTATCCTTGGCCTTCTGACTTTTCCTAGCTATCTCAGACTCTAAAACTAGTAAAATAGCTTTCCTGAATAAATGGACTCAGGATGTTATGCTACTGATTATTTTCAAGGCCTCTAGTACAACAACATTAATTGAAATAAAAACTTTGTCAAATAGATAAGCATAAGAAAATATGTGATAATAAAAATTTAGGCGTATGAGCCTTCACACCCCCACCCCACCTCTCTCCTGCCACAATGTTACCTTTCTCTCTCTCTCTCTCTCTCTCTCTTTCTCTCTCCCTCTCTCTCTCTCTCCTCCCTCCCAGGCATAGGTTACCTCAGAAAACCTGCAGGTAAAATATCTTTATATTCTCTTTTTATGACAGATATAAAACAAATTCAGAAACCAGAAATCATAAAAATAATTCTCACTTTGGAGTTTTTTATTGCTCACAAACATTTGAAATTACTCTCTTCATAACGCACCAAGCTACTTTACTTTCTTAACAGTTTTTATGCTAAAAGAAATGTGTGAAGTATAAGTATTTCATTCTACCCATAGAGAAAGTGTCAGTTTTCTCAATTTGGTAAATATTTTTTACATTGAAGAATGTCAGTAGAATTAACAGGCGGTAGGTAACCCTGCTGATATTCTAAATAAGAAAACATCCCATTTCATCACATCTGGCACTCTGATCCCACTGAAATTGATAAAGGACAGTTGGCACCAGGACCCGCTGTCTTAACCCTAGTGGTGTTAGTGGGGCGGCAGCCAGCAGAGGAACCAGCGGGCTGAAAGGTAGGCAGGGGGGCCATAGGAGGCTCCCGTAGCCAGAGGGCCAGACAACTGGTGGGGGGAGTTGTCTAGCACCAACTAGCACCTTGGTGTCTCCTTCCCAGTGCACTCTGGCTGAAGGGATAACCCCAACTTTTCTAGGGCTGGTCAATTTCATGTATGTTTCCAAGGCCTCAGCAGTTCTGGCCCCCTCCTGCTGAATAGAAAGAAGGCTGAATGTCACTTTAGGGGACCCATACCCTAAATGAAACAACTGAGGTCCAGCAAAATAACCCCCTGAGCAGAGAGCCCGGAGGCAGACAGAGGAAGGGTCTAAGAGAGCTTGTTCCCCACCTGGGTCCTCTCTGCCAGGAGCTTTGGTGTTTTTGTATTCTTTATTTCTGTAACGTAGACCAAGAACCCGAAACTCCGGTATCAAAATGTGAAGGACAACGAAAATACGGTTAATTTATTGACAGAAATGTCAGTTTCTGTCATTAAAGCAGTACAATCCTAGCACAGTGCCCGGTACATAGTGTTTTGGTTGATATCTACTTATTAAATATCTAATATATCCACTTTATATAAAATAAAACAAGGTAAAGAGTTTCCCAAAACAATTTCAGAGAAACTGATGCTGTGCAGACTTAGGCTTATGAACATAGAGAACAGAAGGACACAGTAGTAACATCAATGAATGAATCATGCCTTGAAGACTATCCCTAGGGTATTTAGCAATATAAGAAATTTAGCAATCAGCATTTTGTGAAGCCTCTGAAATATTGCTTATTTTATCAAGTTTAGAATGAATCAATGTTATATCTATTGGGGGACATCTTTTCTCTTCCCCCTCTGGAGGATGTCTGGAAGGATGCTGACTACCACAATTGGGGTATGACCAAATTTGGAGGATGGGTCAGGAGATGAAATAATCTGATACAAGAGTGACGTATGTCTCCATGGGTTGACTCCCATAATTTATCATTTTTATCTTTAATTTAATGAAGCTTTGCAGTTCTTAGGCATTAAAAAAGCACCATGATATATTTTGTATTAATTTCACTTTACTTGATGTCTGTTATAGTTCATGTTCAGTCCTAGTCCCCAGAGCTACTTGAAGTTATTGTGAAATGATCACTAAGAGGTTAGGTTAGTACACAGAGACATGGGCCACACGTTCACTCTGCTCCCCTCTGGCCTACTTCGGGAGGCGCTGGGCTAGGCACTGCAACTATGTAGATGGCATAAACTCCTTAGAAGAATAATGCCACATACGAAAGAAAAAACAATTGTATCCACTTTGCCACAGTGGAAAAGACAAAGCCTTCGAGCTAGCTGTGTTTTTATCATGCTGCAGTCGGGTTTATCGGTCACACTGGAAGCAGTCCTTCAGGAACTGGTACTCCTCACCATTAATATATGCCTAATGGGAGATTGTCTATTGCTAAGAAAACATTCCATTGGGCAAGGAAATATTAATAAGATAAAGGGCCTGTAAAGCATACATAGCAAGTGAGTAGAGCTATTTAAGCAGAGTCAAAAACGTCATCATAATTAAACATAATATACCCTGACTGCCTATGATATCACTCTCAACTGCTAATCCCTTTGGGTAGTTGACATGTACTTGGATTCAGTGTTTCTAAAATTAGAGGCATGTCTTTCATAATCCAGTTTCCTTCTTTTCTGCATAATTTCTATGATGCATATTTGTGCATATCAACTTAGTTTCCACAATAGAAATTGTTGTCCTACGATCATAAGACGTTTACTGGACCTACTGTGAATATAGAACCCTTACTGGACATTACTGGGACTGCACCACCCAATATAACCATGCACATAATGAAGTTTTAAACTCTTAATTCTATGTCTCTACATAGAGTTGGTAGCTTGTAGACCCACTATATTACCTTGAGTGCAACAGAAATTTTGCTGGAGTCTGTGACAGTAATTAAACTCAAGGAAACAAAATGAAAGTGAAGTAACTGGAAAAGTTAACTTAAAATTGTCTGTAGAAGTTGGATCTTACTCCTTTTACATCCCCAAGACCAGATTAGAAGTCAGCAGTCTCACCTCTCTTACGTACGTCTCTTTCTTTCTGCTTCAAAACAGGGAAAAAGGAATTTGAAGCTGATGAAAGGGAAAATATTATTTTGTATCAGTGTCAGTTGGAAGAACCTGGACCAGATAGGCGCTTTTTATAATTTGCATACCAAAAAGGATCTGAAAGCACAGTTCTAACTAGCGTTTAATTCAGAGAATCCTTTCTTGTAACAGAAACTGGTACAGTTTCTTTCAAATCTAAAAATAAGCTTATCCTGCAATCCAGCAATTATACTCCTAAGTATTTACCCAAATGTGTTGAAAGCTTCGGTCCACACAGAAACCTGCACAGATGTTTATGGAAACTTTAGGTTCGGGTGATGGATGACTAAGGTGTGGTACATCCAGACATTGGTTATTATTCAGCGCTAATGGTGATGATTACACAGCGTGTTATTTGTATGCTTCTCTTAATGGCTACCACTAATAGAAAATACTGTGCTTAATCCTCTCTTCCTTATCTCCCCTCCTCTAGGCATTTTCTCTAAATGTTCCCCTATTTCTGATGAAAAATATAAAACACCTTTTCCTACAAATTCTCCTTCTACCATTTACCCTTGCAACCTTTGTAGCCCGTACCTTCACTTGATACTATCTGCATCCTCTCCTTTGATATGCGTCTTGCAGCTAATTAGTATCTTAGGATTAATTTCTCTCCCTTTAGACTCAGTGACACAACTCCTGTGCTCCTTAAAGGGAATGCATCTAGCTCCTAGCATCAAAGCCAAAAAAAAAAAAAAAATATTGCCTTATTCTCTTTTACTTAAATTCAAATCACGTTTAATGTGTGTTTTATGTATAGAAGTTATATTTCCTGGGGCTTTAATTGCCTTCTTTCCTATTGATAACAGAATCATGAATCTTCCCCATATCAAAGTACATCTGCCCCATCTAGAATCACATGTACTCCTCCTGTCTGTGTCTCAGAGACGATGCTTCCTAGACTTTTCAACTCCCTGTCTGCTGACATCTGTTTTCATTCTAGGTCCCCACCATAGCCGTCATCCTAAAACTCCATTTCCCCATCGTCCTTAATTCACTGTTTCCTGAGTCTCAGCTTATTTTCCTTTTGGATTTTTCTTCCTCATTCTGAAGAAGTGTACTTCCAAACACGTTGTCTTTAGCTCCTTATTATATTTTAATCCTAATTAGACATCAGTATTTTATTCTTTTTAAGATTTATATTCTATATTATGGTCCTTTACATCAATTTTCTGCTTCTACTATGAAATCAACACTTTGGTTTAGTTTTTCTGGAATCCTCTCTATCATACCTGCTGGTGTTACTTGATTGAGTCTTCCAGGCAAAAATAAAAGATCCAGCTGATGTTTTCACTAAGTCATTGTGGTTTCCCTGCCATGTGCAGATGATGCCTGCGTGAGGAGCACGTACCCCACAGCTGCTAACTTCAGTATAAATACCAAACAGTTCCCTAAACTTCTTTGGCAGAAAACCTCTATGTCTTCTTGATTAGGGTTTACAAAACTGGCTGTCCTGCTTTAAAATTTAGGAAGGTGTGTAGAGTGGTTGAATTGTGCAGCTGTTTCATAGGTAAACATCTGATCACTCCATCTTTTTTAACCCCACCTGTCTGGCCTATTTCCTGCACTGGGGTGGGGGATCTAGGTTCAAAGCATCTTTACTTCAGATATATTTATATATATCCTGGGAAGTGGCTTACTTCCTCTCATTTTCGTCCATCAGTTTATATATTCCATTTTCTAGAAATTATTGAGTTTTCATCTGGTGATAACCATATCATGTACTTCCTGTTATATGGTTTAATTCCTTTTTGTGGTTTTCAATGAATGACAATAAGATTTTAGAAGGGAGAGGAGAAAAAATACTTGCTCCTGACTTATAATTTAAATAAAAAATCTTTAAACTAACCTTTATATTTGTCTTATAAATTAAGATAATGTCAACATGCATAAATCTATTTATATAACATACTCTATGATAAAAAATAAAATTTTCCTATTAACTTTACTTGCTCCTTAAAAATTTTAAGATCAAAATATGTTATTTTTAAAATTAACATGTGCTACTTTTAAATAGGAATAAATGGGTATGGACTCAGTTACTAATAAATTTAGTTGGCAAAAATCAGCACTTGTGAAGTGATATATTGCATCTGCACATTATTGTACAATGTAGTAAAATATATCTTGCTAAAAAAAAATTCTTTCAAAGCATTTTCCCCAGAAGAATCTTGGTACTTTAAGGCATAACATGCAATTTGGTGGTTTTTATTTGCTTTCTCTATAACAAAGTTCATAGATCAAGTTGATGGACCATCAAACATTAATTAGCTATTATATAAACACATTTTAGCAGCTGCATTTACTCCATAAACAAAGGCAGATCAAATATGTCATCACAAAAATGAATCTAAATTAGTTGTACATAGCCTGTAATTTATTATGCAGATAGGAAAAACGATTTTTGGTAATGAATTTCTCATATAACTAATCAAGTTTATTTTCTAAACTCTGAAGAAACCATTAATTTGCCTTGTTATAATAATCTATTTTAATGGGCCATTTCAGAATTCCCTATATGGCTAATAATGACTGAATATAAAAGGCATCTCATGTTTCATATATCCTTGTTTTATTTTCATTAATCATTTCAGAATTATTGAAGCATTGACTTTTAAAAAAAACACACAAATCAGCAACATAGCACATTTCTGATGCACAATTTGAAATGGAAGAGCCTTTCTCAGAGATGAAAAGGCAACTTCCCTATATGGCAACTCTTCGACAAGCAGAGATTTAAGATGGACCTTCCAAAAATTACTTATCTGCTAGCTATTCTCGGTTCCCTAAGTTCAGAACTTAAATAAACAAAACAAACAAACAAAATACAAAAAACAAAAACAAACAAAAAAACACACAGAAACCAAAAATGCTATGGCTCCTCACTGGGAAAAAGGATATATACAAAAGACACTTGTCAGTATGTGATTGCTGGTATCTGTCCCATGATACTATGGCATTAGCAAAGATGCCACCAACTGCCCATAATCAGCATCCTGCACAACTTCCTAAGCTGCCTGGGCCTCAGAGTGTTTTGTTGTTATTGTTGTTGTTTTTTGTTAGAATAACTATAGTTTAATGAAATATATATGTGTGTGTGTGTATATATATATATGTATATATATATACATATATATTTTTTTAGACAAGAGTCTCACTATGTAGCCCTTGGTAGAGTGTCATGATATCACACCTCACAGCAACCTCAAACTCTTGGGCTCAAGCAATTCTCCTGCCTCAGCCTCCCGAGTAGGTGGGACTATACCTGCCTACAAAGCCCAGCCATGTTTTGTCATGGTTTTTGTTGTTGTTGTTGCAGTTGACATTGTTGTCTAACTGGCCTGGGCCTGGTTTGAACCGACCAGCCTCCCTGGTGTATGTGGCTGGCGCCCCACCCACTGAGCTACGGGTGCTGCCCTGAAATATATTTTTTGTACTGCCATTGTTATGCCATTTGAGCTTGATCCTGGTTCTAATTCATTTATCTAGGACTTAAGGACTTATTTCTGCATTTGTAAAAGTTCAGTTGCCCCACCCAGTGAATTCTTCTCAAACATTTATAAACTTTACTTATCATTAGAATTTTGATAATCTTTGTTACATTCCAAATTTCCATTTGTTTGAGATGTTACCTCACGTCTTCATCAGATTTATAAAAGAGATTTTTGTCTGTAGATAAAATCTAGGTGGAATATGTAAGTTTGAAAACTATTGTTTACACACAGTACATAACAAAACGATACAATGATAAAATAGTTTAGCATACTACCCTTCCAGTGAGCATATTATTTACATAAATATTCATCGTTTTCATCATGGCTTAGAATATTAAATTTAGTGGTGCATGCTTTTTGTCCCTAATGCCTTTCTGTAATAATTGAGCTTGTCTTTTAAGCCTTGAAGACACCGGAATGCACTAATCAGACACAGCCCCTGTCCTCATGTGCAGCCATATATTCCATAGGTTAATGCTTCCCTCCCCTGTGTTGTTTTTATATAACCCTCTCCTTGGTCTTCTATCTATTGTCAAACTCATGCTTTAAAGCCCACATTGAATTTCATTTCTTCTATGAAATATCTTTAAGCTGACTTCTCCTTAGCCCTTAAATCTTCCTCAGTATAAATCTTATAAAACAGTATATATTTCAAATGGGATGAAAATAAGGACACCTGCTTCATCAGGACTTGCGAGAGTAAACTGAGTTGTACATACAGAGAATGTAGGAAAGTACTATTACACAATCACTAAAGAATAGGAGTTATGATGATATTTATTTTTACCACTACTGTTACTAGTATTATCATTGTATCACATGGTGAAATTTTTTTTTCTCCAGACAAAACAGTAGCAACAGAAGAAGAAAGCAATGATATAAAGAAGACAGAGAAATTTTAAACTTTAAAAAACCGTCCTAATTCTTTACTTTTCAAAATATAGTATTAGAAATTGAAAATAAAGAATGCTGGGGGCGGGTGGCACCTGTGGCTCAAAGGAGTAGGATGCCGGCCCCATATATGGGAAGTGGTTGGGTTCAGACCCAGCCCCAGCCAAAAACTGCAATAAAAAAAAAAAAAAAGAGAATGCTGGGGGCTGGGAATTAAAATGATAAAAGTGCTTTGCATAATAAGAAAAGTAACAAACCAAACATTAAAAAATTACAACCAAAATATACGTGACTTAAAAAGGTAAAGAATGTTATTTCAGAACATATTCACTAATAATTTATAAGACATAAACAAAGAAAGTCATACATTTGGGGACTTTGAAGGTAAATTTATTCAAGTCTACAACTATAGATAAATCTTGCAACCAATAATCCATGTACTCCTATGTATAGAAGACTTCAAAACCACCTATGTGATAGAGGGGCTTCTTCTTAAAAGTTGTCAGGGTATGAATCTGTTGATCATACACTAATCCTGACACATGGTCATTGACCACTAGAGAAATAATATTTTTGATGTACTCATTTACCTCTTTGTATAGTTTAACTGAGGACGAGTTTACAGGAATGGAAAGGATAGAATTAGGCTTTTATCAATCAGTAATAAATTCAAACACTGTAACATTATAGAAACTAAATGATTACTATAAATCAGAAGTGAAACATGGAGGGCCATCACTTCAGTTTACTGAAGATGCTGCAATAACTTAGTGTAGCCAGGTCATTATTTCTTGTTTCCTCAGGGTAGGTCTACCAATAAATCAATGATCTAAATATTTTGATATTATAAGGTAACGTCTGATCACTTCAGTTTGAGTCCAACTGTTTATTCACTCAGTTAAAATTTCCCATTCATTCTTCAGCACACAAGCTCAAGCTCAAGTATCCTAGGTCTATCAATGCATCTCAATTCAGTTTTTAATCTCATCTCAGTTGCAATAATGACAATTCATCAGCTTTTCCTAGACACCACAATAATTAACCCAAATGAGATTAAGACATAGATACAAAGTAAATCATACCGTGTGCTACAGAAATCTTTGTTCCTTTACTAACCAATCTTGTAAAATTACTTGTGTAGGAAAACTAAACTCCTTTATACAGACAGAAAATGTTGAAATAACGGAAATCTGTCATTGTACATGTAAAATCTGTGCCATTCTTTAAAAATAAAACTCGGCATACGTCTGTTATGGAAGTTATCTCAAAACATTAATAACAATTAATAAAAATCATGTTTAATAAAAAGATACAATCTTCTGTTTTTTTGACAGTCGATATGTAGCAATAATGTTGGTGATGATACTGATACTGATACTGATAAAGGCCAGGACACAGACAAAAGAGTCCAGATTAAACGTAGAAACTTTAAAAAAATACAAAATCCATCTTTTTCTCTACCCTGTACTGACTATAATGGCAATGTTTTAATAGTAGGAGCAACCATGTTACAGCCCAACCAAGTTCACTGCCCCCTGTTCCAGAGGAAGCCAATACACTGAGACCGCGGGTTTACCGCAGAGAAAGAGTTTAATATCACAGGCATCAGACGAGGAAACTGCAAGAATTTCTCAAATCCATCTTCCTGAAAATTTGGGAGAAAGGACTTTTAAAGATAGTTTGGCAAACAAAAGCTAGGCAATGAATCTGCCAATTAGCTGGGCTTGGGTGGATCCATAGGGATGTAGAAATTGTCTTCTTTCTAAATTGGTTCTTAGGTGGAGGCAGCAATGCCAGTTGAGTGCGTTCCTCAGTATGGACCAGTGATCTGGGCAGGTCAGGCATTCTACAGAATGCGGGACCTGGAAGATACCTCCAAGGCTAGCATTAGGTTTCACAAGGGTAACATTATCCATGGGAGCACTAAGAAAGCTTAGAATCTTTCTGACAGCAACTGTATGACTCCCCAGCAGTAAGTGTTAGGGTGCCCCTAAGAATTCTAGACTCAGAGACAGAACCAGGCTTAAAGCAAGGAGTTTATTTTACTTTCCAAGGGAAGAAAGGGCAAAAGGAAGAGGAATGCCACCCAGAGGACGAGTCATTGGTCTTTTACTGGTGTTCTAAAGAGCAGAGCATTAGTTGTTGTGAAATGGTAAGGGAGGTTGTTTTCTGATAGGTTGGTTTTATCTGACTTCTTGGAATGTTGTCTGGCAGATGCTGAGAGGGTTACTGCTTTTCTAGTTCCAAAAAACAAGCTCTGAAAAAAGCAAGTTAAACCACAGGTGGCCAGGCAAGAACCAGACAACAGGGCCCAGCACACCATGGTGTGGAGGGATGGCTTTCTGTCAGATGATTTACTGACAGTGCTGACCTTTGAGAAGCACTTATAGGAAAGCCAGCTAAGGGACAATGGCCAGTTACGTGGATTGCCCCACCACAGCTCCCACTTTGTAGCCCTCTTATTAATTTTATAAAGGATGGTTTCAACAATGACTATAGTTCAATCAGTCTCTAAATTACTATTGAGTTACCTCTAGAAATTTGGCCTACAGAATGATTACACACTTAGGATTATTGCTTCAGGTAATATCAGTATTACAATAAGGATTATATTTATTTTGGCATTTATCCCCACTATTATTACATTTAGAAACTTAGATCTGGATATTAACCCTTGTCTTTATATTTATTGTGATTTTTTTCCCCCACAGCTTTTTTTTTTTTTTAAATAACATTTTTTTTTTTTTTCAGTTTTTGGCCAGGGCCGGGTTTGAACCCACCACCTCTGGTATATGGGGCCGGCACCCTACCCCTTGAGCCACAGGTGCTGCCCTTTTCCCACAGTTTTTTAAAATAATGCTCATGTTTTTATTGGTGCCTGAAATTCATATTTTAAGGATTCAAGTGAGACGTTTTCCTTAGTTCATTTTCTTTTTTTAAATGTTAAATTAATATGAGGGTGCATATGATTAGGTTCCAACGTTTGCGTTTGTTAGGTAGAGTCCAAGTTGCAGTTGTGCCTCTCACCCGGGGCGTGGGCCACACAGCCCTACATTGTGCCTGTTAGCTGAGTGCACAACAATCCTCCTTCCTACGCTCCTATCCCCAGCCCCCTTTCCTCTCCCCCCAGTTGAGTTTAATTGTGTTTTTCTCTTATGTGGGCATGTATTTGTTCATCTACTGCCATGTTTTTCAACATTTTTTATCTGATAACACACTTGAACCTATAGTTAACTTCTATGACACACTTAAATTGTACTAATAAAAAAGGAGGGTAAAAAGAAGAACATACATACTATGCTTTCAACTCCTTTCAAAAATTAATTAATAGTCTTTAAAAATTTCGCGGCACACCACAGATCTGCTGGTTTCATGTTAATATTGAGTCCATTGGATACTTGCTTTTCCATTCTTGTGATACTCTACTAAGGAGAATGTTCTCCAGTTCCATCCAGGTTAATAGAAAGATGTCAAGTCTCTATCTTTTTAATGGCTGAATAGTATTCCACGATATACATAGACCACAGTTTCTTAATCATTTCATGAGTTGGTGGGCACTTGGGTTGATTCCACATCTTGGTGACTGTGAGTTTAGCTGCAATAAGCATTCTAGTGTGTATGTCCTTATAGTAAAAATGATTTTTTTTTCTTTCTGATAGATACCTAGTAATGGAATTGCGGGATCAAATGGAAGGTCTATTTTGAGTTCTTTGAAGATTCTCCATACTTCTTTCCAACAGAGGCTGTATTATTTTGCAATATATAGTCACAATATAATCACCGTTAATCCCACAAACAATGAAGAAGTGTTCCCATCTTTACAAGTCTGCATCAGGACCTGCAGCTTTGGGACCTTGTGATGTGGGCTATTCTTACTGCGGTTAGGTGATATCTCAAGGTGGTTTTGATTTGCATTTCTCTGATAATTAGGGACAATGAGCTTTTGTGTGTGTGTTTTGTTGTCCATTCATCTGTCTTCCTCTGAGAAGTTTCTGTTCCTATCTCTTGCCCAGTGATAAATGAGAGTGTTTGCACTTTTTTGGTTGATTAATTTGAGTTCTCTCAAGTTTTCAACCCTTGGTAGGGTTAGCAACATGCAAACATCTTTTACCATTCTGAAGATTATCTGTTTGCTTTAGTTGTTGTGTCCTCAGCTATGCAGAAAACTGTTAGCTTAATTATATCCCATTTATTTATTTTTGTTGTTGTTGCAGTTGCCAATGGAGTCTTCTTCATAAAATCTTTCCCCAGACCAATATCCTCAAGAGCTTTTCCCATACTTTCTTCTAGGATTTTTATTATTTTGTGTCCTTAGATTTAAATCATTTATCCATCGTGAGTCAATTTTTGTAAGTGTGGACAGATGCAGGTTCATTTTCAGTCCTTTACAGGTGGTTCCTCAGCTTCCCCAACACCCTTTGTGGAGTTACTTTTCTCATCAGTACTATCTTTAGGAATTTCTTCTTCATAAGAAAGAAGAAGAAAGATTATAATCTGTTAAATATCTATTTTTCAGCACATTCCTTCTAAATAACTTGCAAGTACTTCCAAAAGCATGAAATGGTTCTAAAATAATTGTATTATATCATTTTATTTAGCATATGTGTATAATTCCATATAATACTAAGATATGTTTCTGTAGTATGTCCCCAATATTGAAGATTTCTTATGAAAAAAAGGTTTCCATCTGCTAAAAATGGCTAGTTGTATTCTCTCTTAGAGATTTATATGATATATTTCTATATTTAAAATGTAAACTATTTAAATTATTTTTACCCATAGTTTTCCAAAATTCCTTGGATTTAGAACTTCATCCCTGATCCTACTTTCTTAAAAAATAATAAAAATCTTCCTAATCATATCTCAAAATACACAATTAGTCTGTTGAACTATCTTTTATTCTAGGGCCATTGAGCCCTGTGTGGATTTCTTTTCCAGTAGCACTCTATTCACTGTGATTTTATTTATTTATTTTTTTTTTTTGCAGTTTTTGGCTGGAGCTGGGTTTGAACCCACCATCTCCAGTGTATGGGGCCGGTGCCCTACTCCTTGAGCCATAAGTGCTGCCCTGTGATTTGATTTTTAACGTTGTAGAAAATATTTTCTTATCTCAAGAAGTTTTTCATAAATCACTAATCTTTTAATTTACTCAAAGATTTCTCGTTTATTTTCTATTTTAATTTAAGAAATATGTTTTTGAGTTCCAACAAGATGTAATCAGGATCTTAATTGAAATTCTATTAAACCTTAATTAAACTTTGAAGAATTGTTATCCTTATATTATTTTGTTTTCCTTTACCAGAAAATACTATGCTAGTCCATTATTAAAATCTGCCTTTACATCTCTCAGAAAGCTTCATAATTTTCTCCATATGGTTTCTACATATTTCTTGTTATTAATAGATACTTTGGAACATTTCACATTTTTCATTAATATGCTGAATAGAATATTACCTCCTGCCTTTTACACCTTCTACCTAGTTATTTCTGGGATATAGGAAAACCATTAATTTTTGCATATTTTACTTGCATCTAGATGTTAACTAGATTCATTATTTCTAATACTTTATTATTTTCAAAATTCACGATTCTTCTGGGACTGAGCACAGAATCATGATGCCTGAAAGTTATTAACTTTATCTCCCTCTAATGATTACAGCTTTTCTATCTGTTTAATTTCTTACTGCTGGACATTTTTGAAATAAATTGGTATTAACAGTGTTAGGTGACATGATCCTCTTAGAGTATGTGCTTTCTCCAGTGTTCTGTTTAAGTACAATTTCCCACCAAAATTCATGAATGGACATCAGGAACTCCCTGAATGCACTGCAATATTTTGCAAATAGGTGTATATGTATTTTCCTAGGGAGAAAACTCTCCACTTTAATAGGATTTTAAAAGGATCTAGACATAAAAAGGAGAGGAAGAAGCTCTACATTAAGAACATTTTACTATAAACAATTTTGTTTGTTTTTAAAGTAATTTATTTCACTTGCTAAAAGTTGTATATATTTATTATGTACAACATGATGTTTTAGCTATCAAGCTAATCAACATATTTATCTCATATACTTTTGTTGACAACTTTAAAAATTTACTTTCTTAGATATTTTCTTTTTTTATTTTTATTTATTTATTTTTATTAAATCATAGCTGTGTACATTAATGCAATCATGGAGTACAATGTGCTGGTTTTATATACAATTTGAAATATTTTCATCAAACTGGTTAACATAGACGTCACAGCATTTTCTTAGTTATTGTGTTAAGACATTTATATTCTACACCTAGTAAATTTCACACGTACCCTTGTAAGATGCACCAAGAATATAGACCCAACTACATTATTATTAATTATAGTCATCATGTTATGTAATGGCTCTTCTAAACAAATTCCTTCTATCTTATTGAAATTTTAGATCCTCATTCTTTAATTTAATCTCTATAAACATGTTAATTATATATATAGTAGGACCAGTTTTCCTCCTTTGAACCTTAATACTTAAAATATTTTTACATTAATGGATATATTTTTCATTAGCCTTTGGTTAATCACTTGAGTTACAAATACCTAATTTTGGTGGTTTGAAAATACAGGGTTTTTTAAAACTCAATTGCCATAAAATGTAATATTTCTTGTTTCCATTGCCAATTATAATTTTTAATTTTCAAATTTATCCCTTCATCTTAAGTTTTTTATATAATTGAGTTTTTACAATTAATAATATAGAATGCTATACTTAATTTCCAATAAAATATTTATAAAAGATTATAATCTCTGAGCCATAGTGATCATTTTAAGTTTGTGCTTTAGGTTCTTTTAAATTTTGTTTTATTATTTTTTAATAATATTTTCAATTTTTTTATTTTTTACTTATAATTATTTTGGATACCTAACTAGTTGTACATATTTGTGGACTCAATGATTTTTCTGCTAGGTGTTCATCTATTAAGTTGTTTTAACTCATCTGTCCTTTGATATATTCATTGTCTTACTGTTTTTTATTAACTTAGGACTCCTTAACTCTTAGCTTTTCTCCTGTGAGGATCTTTTTTCCCTTGCCTAAATCTTTTAGATGGATGACGGATTAATTTATTTTTTTCATTTGTATTAAATATTGAAATGGCTTCAGGCTATTCATTCCTTCCACAAGGCAGCCTTCAGTGAACATGATAAATTCAAATGCATCATCCTCCTGTCTCAGTTATTTTCTTCCTGTTTTCTGTTATTGACATTCTCCATTTGTGCCTCTGGCTCCATTCTCACCCTGCCCCTACTCTGTGTCCCAACTTGGCTGAGGGAGGGTGTCTCCTTTGCCTTTCAGCTCTACGTGAGCTCAGCCAGTGGAGGGCCACGGCCGATGGAGGGAGGGTGGAAAGTGAGAATGAAGATTTTTCTGGTCTTTTCTTTGTTTCTAGATGTTAACTAGATTCCTTATTTCTAATACTTGATTATTTTCAGAATTCATGATTCCTTGTCCAGTTTCTGGTAACTTTTCCCTTGTGCATTTGGGACAGGAGGGGTTATGGTGGTTCTGATGTGCTGACCCTGTGCCCTATTTATGGTTTTTCTACACTCTGCAATCACTTTACAGAGAGGTAGCTTAGCAAATTCCTCTTAAATTATACCAATCTGAGTGTGAAACAGTCCATGTTCTGTAACAGTTTTATTACTATTTTAAAATAAACTTTTGTAATTATTACTTTTCCTCTTCTACCCAAAGGTGTATAAGGGGTGTTTTTGGTATAGTTTTGGATAACTTTATATTTGATTTATTCCTAATTGGCTGAATGTTCTGAGTCTTAATTTTTGCTAATACTAGTATGTCTTCATGGTGATTGGAATAGACTACCTTCTGTTCAATTGTGATTTCTCTTAATGTTTTCTTTTCTAATGACTTAAATTAGGACTCTTTTCCTCACAGTACTCTGGGCACTTATAGAGACCAACTGCAATTGAATTCCTCTTCCTCATCACTGAGATTTGTCTTGGTCCTCTCCTGAGAAATGTACCAACATGATTCAGACCAGACCATTGACCACCTTGTGCAAACATAATTTAATTATTTCAGCCATGATTTTGTCTGAGAAAGACAACTTGTTATACCAATAAATAACTTGAGTTTCTGGAAATTCCTATAGATTAATTATGGCACATAGAAGCAATTTTTTCATATCAAACCCCATTATAAATAAAATTTGGTTTTTCTTCTTGAGTTGGCCATTCAGATTTAGAACCATCACAGAGTTTTTGAGTTTGTTCATTTCATGGTGCAAGTTGGATTGATTATGAAAAACAAACAAACAAAAAAAACGAGCAAGCCAAAGTTCTGGATTTTATAACAATGCAGTGATATTTTCAACATGTGATTTTAAAGAAGCCATAGCACAAGCCTGATTTCTGTAATAAATTTGCCATTTGTACTGTAATGCAGAGTCTACTTATCATAAACATCCTAGAGAATCTGGAAAGTTAGGCTGCTTCCAAACTTATTTGTGCAGATGGTTTTCAGGTGCCTTCTGTCTTCTGACATTCATGACAAATCCCCTCTCCAGCAAACGGAAGGGCTGCCTGCCTCCCTTGGCATAAAGTTATGTGGCTAATAATTGGTGAGGCTGGAGCTTGACAAGCTTTTCTTACTTCACAGCCTGTGCTTTTCCTACCACAGTGCATTGTTTTTCCTTTCTTTCCTCTTACTACAGTACTTCACATGTTAGAGGTGACAAGTTAAAGCCATTAAAAAGATGTCAGTGAATATTATTATAATAATTATGAATATGACTGCTGTAGTCCGAGACCGTCAATTTCATAATTGTTATTATCTTAAGCACAGACTCATGGCAGCTTAGAAAACAATAGCCTCTAGACTTAAAAATCGAGTTGTTTAAATAAAAGTGTTCTAAGTAGCATCCTTACTTGTAGAGAAGAATCTTATTAAATACAGGTCCCAATGTAAAGTTTTACAGTTTTACACTTTATCAAAGAATGTAAATTTTCTAATGAGAATCTAGAAACTCTATCAAAAATGCAGACCTCTCCTACAAGGTACCCCAGGTATACTGATCTCCCTGAGGGTCTCTGTGGACTCCCAACCATCCCCAGCACAGGCAAGCACTACAAGGACAGCAGCATATTGAAAATATTCTTAGGAAAACAAAACTGGATGCTGCTGATATCAGCTGTTACTTTGGTACTTTGCACCAGACTCACTCTGCACAGCAGAGAACTGCCCAATTCACTCTTATACTTTGTGCAGCTGCCCCAGCTGGGATGCCAAACTCCCTACACTGTCAGCACACAGATCCAAACTCTTAGCCAATGAAAGGCTAAAGCTTCCCAGACCACATGAGTATTCTACTAGGATCATGGATTCAAAATCTACACATAACCCCATCTGGTATCTGAAGAGTCCAATCACAGTGCAGCAAAGATAGTGGCTTTTTAAAAAAGCAATAACTTTTCTTATTTTTTTATTTCATCTTATTAGCCTGCTTGTATAAATTAAAAATGAAGCAGAAGACACTAGGAATTGCTACTGATAACAAAGCATACATTTTTAATAACTTCCTGAATACATTTGAGGGACAGACTAGCCCTTAGAGAGCTTTCTCACCTTTTAGTCCCAAACATTTGGGCATCATTTCCTGCAGAAAACTTCCACTTGAATTAATTAAGAACCAGGTTTAACTAAAGATCTGCTGGGCTCTCTAAGCCATCTCTCTTGTCTTCTTTGAATAACGTGCAGAGCAAGGGATACCACTACAGGTAAGTAGAATGAAAAAGTGTGGTGTATTGTAGATGAAAACATCAACAAACGTAAAACTATCGTTAAGTTAATAAAACTGTCACATATTATTCATCTATGTAAAAAATAATGTAAGTTATTTAAAATTTAGTAGACATCCAGTTTCATTATTTTTTTAATCCTTAATAAACAAAAGTATAATTTTAGAAGGGAAGATCAAAATGAAACCTAACCTTGGTATATCCATTAAAGTTTTATTTTTTTAAGTCTTGCTCTTATCTGTAACAAAGAGATTTCTTATGTTGTTAAATTTAATATTCTACTTAAATTGATTTCCTCGAAGAAGAATTCTGAGAAGTAATGGACAAAATCGTTATTACTTAATAATGTATAAATAACTATTTGGGGAGTGACAAACAGAAAAACTGTCATCTAAAGATAAATTCTACATAAAAATGCTGCATGTTAAAAATTCATTCTGACATGTTTTAAATTAATTTCCTGAACATAAAATTTATTCAGAAACAATACATGAAAAGACTCCTCAATATTTTACAAATATATCGCTTCTCGGCCTTCTGGCTAAGGTCAAGTGTAATATTTTACAAATATTAATTTATGATGATTGGGGAAACTGTTGTGGGCGAGAAAGGACCACACCACCAATTTAAAAGTGTTTGAATGTAGTCTTTTATTAGCTGGCTGGAGGCTGACTCCACGGTCTCAGTAAAGGACCGAGAGAACAGCCCCGACCCAAACATTTTCAGGTATATAGGGTGGGCTAATGTAAGCAAGGTATATAACATTTTCAAGGTATATATAGGTGAGCTGATGTAAGCTAGTGGGCAGCCGGTTCTAACCAATCAGTTAACAGAAGCTGATATGGCAGTTAGCGGCAGCTGCAAGATTCAAAATAAGTTTATCAGGAGATCTCAGTAACTGAACTTCACAGAAATAGACTTCGCATTTGTGGTTAGTAGATAGCAAACAACTTTTTCCTTTTTTCATGATACAAGCTCAGTAAGTTCTTACCCCATCATCTCCTCATTCCCTCCATCTCCTGCCCCTGGCCTTTCAGGGCCACATAGGAACCAGTCTCCTTATTCTTCCCTTGGTCTCCCACCACCAGTCTAAAGGGGGTAGTGCAGGGCCATGGTGGCCATCTCAAAACCAGTCTGAAAGGATGAAGAGAATGAGTTAAAAAGAAAGAGAAATCCATCTTTTCTCTTTCAATTCTATTTGGAAACTTGAACTGAGCTAATAAAGTGTTGTTCAGGAAAATTCTGTAGAAAATATCTCTTACAAAATAGTGTTTCCAAACAGTTTTTATTTAACTTTAAATGAGTTAAACATTTCTACATGCAAACTTGCATATTCTATTTTTTGCTTAAGTGAAAGAGGGACAGCCAGATCAATGGGAAATTTCAGTCTAAACATTATGAATTGGTATAATTTTAGTAATAGTAGAATCCAAAGGAATCAGATTACAGAATTCCATTTAGTATATGAAGGCTGCCAAACTTACTATTTAAGGATTTGCTTTGAATATTAACTTGAATTGTAGCCAAGTAAACCCTAAGAAATAGAATAAATCTCTTCCTTTAGATCTGACCTTTCCAGGTGAAGAATAATTCATTACCCTAATTCCAAAGAAGCTGAAAGACTGCAAAATGGAAAATTTAACCTCACATTCAGGATGCTTTCCTTTATTTTTTTATTCTCCTTATTTAATGTAATTCATTGGATATTATATAATATGCTTACACAAGTGAATTTGTATACTTTAAATACTAGTTTGACATCATTCACATGTGTAAGCAGAGAAAAGTCGTCACAATTACTCTTATCAACAAACCACCATGACATCATGATAAATGTCCAGTACCATTGGCTATAATGATCTAACCAGTAACTCTTAGACGCTAGGTCATCATGTTATCCTCTACCTTAAATTATCAATAAGTACTTCTTTGATTAATAAGTATATATTTTTTAAAAAATGTATGATCATGTAAGTTATATTTCTTCTGACTTTCAGAAATAAACCTCTACTAGAGGTTAACGCTCAACAAATCTCTGTTGTTTAGAGATCACGTGTGGTTGTTTAGCAAGGGAGGGAGGAAAGTGAAGTTTTTACTCTTGATATGCAATGGTACGCAGAAATCACAGACTGCCTCTTACCTCCTGAGGTAACTGTAGGAAGATGTCCTTGATCTCAGAAGCAAGACCAGGACCACTCAGATCACCTGCATACTATGTACTCTCACAAACTAAAAGCCACCCCTTCCGTGGACACATTCACAGAGCCCCAGTCAGGCACACATACATTAAGACAGTACACACACATACTCACACTGACACGCACAACACATTGACCTTATGTGTGTGTAATACACATTAACACTCAGAAACAATATCCACAAACCTGAATGTTCCCCAAATTATTGTATCAATAGCAATACTCTGAGTTACTATTTTAAACATAATTAATCATTGGAAACTCCCAATAGACTTATAAAATGAATGCCTTTATTATGCACCTTTCGTGAATAAGAAACTCTAGTAGATAGGACATTGGCCTCCCAAAGATGTTCATGTTTTAATCCCTGGAACTGTGAACAAAAAGACTTTGGGGGATGTGATTAACTTAAATACCTCAAGATGTAGAAAAATTAAAAACCCAGCTATCATATGAGCCAGCAATCCCAGTACTGGGTATTTACCCAGAGGAAATGACACCAGGACGTCAAAGCAGTATCAAGTGCAGACTCTGTGTTTATTGCAGCATTTTCCCAATAGCTGAGATGTGGAATCAACCTAAGTGTCCATCAGTGTACGAATAGGTGAAGAAAATGTTATAATGCACACAAAGCTGCACTATTCAGCTGGAAAAAAAAATGACAGGCAAGCTTTCATCTTCAACAATGGAGTTCATTATTCCAAGTGCACTGACCTGGGCACAAAAAGGCAAAAACTATATTATCTCACTTACATGTGGAATTTGGAAAAGCTGAACTAGAGAGTAGAACTGTGGCTACCAGAGGTTGGAGGTGGGCAATTGGGGAAATAATGGTCAAAGAATATAAAATTTTACTTAGGAGGAATAATTTGAAGAAAATACTATGTATTGTATATTATGACTATAGTTAGTAACAATATATTATGCACTTGAAGATGGCGAAGTGTTTCCACCAAAGAAAAGTGAGTGTGTGAGCTCATGTATATGTTAAATAGCTTGACCAGCCATTTCACGATGTCTACACATATCAAAACACTGTGGTGTACACCCCAAGTATGTACAGTTTTTACTTGTCAGTTTAAAAGGTAAAAGAAAATGTGCTCATTTCAGCCTCTAACTTTGTGGTAATTTGTTACAATAATAACAAGAAATTAATCTAGGAAGTAAAGTCTAGATAAGTTAGGTAAACTCATGCAAAATCATGCTGACAGTAATTGGTATAGTTGGATTTTAAGGGAAAGAATCTGGCTTTAAAAAGTATGCTTGAATGTCAAACTCCATTAGGCCCACCATTTGCACAAACATTATAATATTATAATATAAAAAAAAACATAACACACATACTGGTGTACTGTTTCACAAACGTAGACACTACCAGGTTCTTTTGAGTCTCATCCAAGAACCCAAAAAAGAGAATGACCTGCACCATTCACTCCTGCCAACTTAGAACAATGCCAGAACCCAAAAACTTAGCTCCACTTACCTCGTTGGCCAGCAGGACTCTGTCACCTTCACTGTCTCTTTAAGTCACCGTTGATGGAAAATTCAGAGAAGGGGAAATAGTGAGTGTCTTGTACAGGTTAAAACCATCTCAAGTTCTGATTTTACTGAATAATGAACACATTCTCATGTTTAAGCAAATATGTGTTATGTATGCATAATACAAATATGGAAATAAAAGCAAAGAATCCCTGCTTTCAACTGGTATTTGTCTATCATAAATTGAACAGGATTGATTTTAGAATATTTAAAGCTGATGAAACCATGAACTTACTCCAACTACAGTATTGCTGTTTTCTAAAATTAATGAAAAGATCATTCATTCAAACTTTTATTTATTCATTCATCCAATAAACATATGTTGAGTGTTGCAGTCAGTGGAGCCACCAAAGATGTTACATTCCATACAGAAAGACATTAATAAAAGGGAAACGTATGCCATGCATAAGTTCTAAGAAAAATATAATGGAGATAGCTAGATATGAGGGTAATACTAGTTCATATATGGTAATCAGAAAAGACCTCTTTATTGAGGAAAAATTTTAATAAGATGTAAAGGAAATGAGAGACAGAGTTATGTGGATATGTGATGAAAGAAATTCCCAGCAAGAGAAATGGAAATCACCAAGGTTCTGAAGTGGGAGCTTAGAAGTTACATTAGGGTATATCAGATTCCAAGAATACATTTCTTAGAAAATATGCAAAGTGATTTCATAAATTATTGTTATATTATAAATAATTCTGTGGTGTAAGAGTCATTATCACCACCTTACAGATGAGAAAACTAAGGCAGTTTTAGAAAATTCCTAAGATGACCCAGCTATTGTATGGCAACGGCAGCATTCAAAACCTGGTGCATCTGACTTTGAAACCTATGCATTGTAGCATGGGACAAAATGCAGAGCTGAAAAAAAAGAACACGGCTCGGCACCTGTGGCACAAGCAGCTAAGGCGCCAGCCACATACACCTAAGGTGGCGGGTTCGAATCCCCAGCCCGGGCCCGCCAAACAACAATGATGGCTGCAACCAAAAAATGGCCAGGCGTTGTGGCGGGCACCTGTAGTCCCAGCTACTTGGGAGGCTGAGGCAGGAGACTCGCTTGAGCCCAGGAGTTGGAGGATGCTGTGAGCGTGATGCCAGGGCACTCTACCCAGGGTGACAGCTTGAGGCTCCGTCTCAAAAAAAAAAAAAAAAGAAAGAAAAGAACATGGAAATAAGTGTATAAATTATAACTGTTTTAACTATAGATACATAGTAGATACAATATTTTATATGTCCTATAGTGTGTCGTATATGATAATCACATATACTAAGATATAAATGGGGACTGCTACGTGGGATGATGCTGCTTCTGGAAGGCACACACTATCAACAGTCACTTTCTGATAAAGCTGATGACTTCAGCTTGATTCTGACATTTACTAATGAATATTTAGATTTTATTAGGACAATTTTCATGTAATAAATAATTTTCTATGGAAATCTTACTTCCTTTCCATTATGACTATCTTCTGAAGTTTAGGTTATAGTCAACTTCAGGGATTCCAGAGATGTGATGTGAATTTACACCCTGTAGGCAGTAATTAAAGGAGAACTAATTACAAATAGTAGTCTCTATGTTCTCACTGCATTAACTCAATTCCTCGAATTAAACCACTAAAATTGACTTTCCTACATTGTGACCAAAAATATGTGTTCAGTCATATCACTGACAGCTTATGGTATTCAATTATCAAAAAGGCTGAAGGCAAGTTAGAGCACATATTTCAAAACAACAAGGGCACTAGGTCACCATTACGATCATGGTGATCGTAATGATACTTCTCATCATCATGATTTGAGGCAAATTAGGTAAAGTATGAATTAGGAATGGGAGGGTTTTTCTAATCCATGAGGTACCCAACTTTTATTACGTTTTTAATCAATATCTATTTGTTAATTAAGGAGATAATACATTAAGTGGCTGAATTAACTTTTCAAAAATACTTATGTAATCTTGACTTTTCTATACACTGGACTAGAAATCACTCCATCACAAGGAAGATTGTACCTGGAATCATGTGAAACCGTGGCTTTAGGGATTTCACATTAGCCAGACAATGAAGTAGAAGGCTTGTACCACAAATACAGTCAGCTCAGTTAATGAACGGATCTTGCTTCTTCTCACAGAAAAATGTTCAACAGTTATAACTTAATATTATTACCAAGAGTCAATAAAGTCAGTTCTCATTTGAAGAACTCTTCTGCATTTTTCCAACATTCTGACTGAATGTATTGTCTGCTATATTATACAAACCTGACGTGACGCTTCATAAAATTTTAAACTATTAAAATCTTATTAATCTAGACATACAAAGATAGAGGAGACAGGTAGGCAATGAGAATAAAATTACATCTTAAAATCTCAGTTCTACTGATAAATATATAAATTATCAGTGACTTATCACCCTAATAAATCATTTTCAAATACACCTCTTTTAATATAATTTTCTAATCTATGTCTATACTAGTAAGGGAATAATATTATAACAAACTAGTGCAAGGTACATAATCTATAAATAATTTTAATGCAAACATTATTTTGCTATGCATGAGATATCCGTAATAAATACTAGCTTTGGAGACAAATGTTTCTCTGAGCTAAGGTCATCAGAATTTAAAATAAATATGCAACATACTGTAAGGGACTGACCCAACCAGAAGGGACTGTGAGTTGTAACATCTGAGGGGATATTTTTAGCTACAGAAGTTAAACTACGAGGCAACTGAGCAGGCTGTTTTCTCATAGAAAACAGGCTTAGCTGCCCTTCTGTGTGGATCTCTTCCTTACCAAATGAATCTATGACATCTCCACCAGGAGGGGTTCAGTAACTTCCCAGGCTACACCCCCATTCCCGGGGCACCTTCCTTTTCCTGTGAAGGTCCCAACACATCCTGCTTAACCACCAAGGTTCTCCTCAACACTTATTTTCCTTGACCTCACCTCTTTATTACACCTCACATTGTTCAGGAAATAAAGAAAAGCAACAAAGAAAGAGAAGAGTATTAGCACTACAATGTTTTTTCTTAACATTATCTACAACGACATAAGAGGGTGTCTTAGGAAGTTACAAAATCTATTTGAGCAAAGTCTCCTTCTTTAAAAGTCCAAAAAATGAAATATTTAAAAAGTTAAGGAGAGCTACTGCAGTCCATTCCTATAAAAAGTTAAACATAAGAGAAAAAAATAGAACATGTCTGTACACAAAGAAAATACGAAATGAAAACATGTTCAAACACGTTTTCAGAAGCCAGGTGGCAGAATTCAGGAAAGAACTGGCAAAAAAAAAAAAAAAAAAAAAAACAGACATCGTTTTGAAAATGAAGACTACCTTAGAAAGGAAACATAAGTGTATCAGAAGATCAGATAACCTCAAAATTAATAAAAATTAAGACTAAGAAAATTTTTAAAACCCAAGATAACCTGCAGAAAGAAGTACAATAAACATCCAAGGCAGTGTCAAATAATGAAGGGAAGCATTGGCCGAGCAACGTACCAATACTACTTAACAGGGATCCTGAAAACGGAAAACCAATGCAAGGCGTTAGAACAAATAATAAGTCCGTGATTCAAGAAAACTTTCTTTAAGTCATAATGATACAGGGCTGGTGCACCCGGCTTGGTCAGTGCCAGCCACTCGGGAGGACCTGCGGTGCCCTCTACAATGGAGGAGAGCAGGCAGAGCTGGACAACCAAGTGTGGCGGAGGGGGCGAGCTCAGCGGAAGGGACCTCCACAGTCCCTAGTTAGTTGAAAGAGACCTCAGTACAGCACACCCTGCTGCTGGTGCCAACCCCACCCCACCCCACTCCTTGGACCTAGAGAGCCCTCCTCTGGCTGCACTACTCCCCTATGAGCATTTCATAGGCCTCAGGGTGATACAGCATTCCCCTATTTAAGGATTAACAGGGACCCCTTTTTTTCTAGGCCTGGCCAATTTCATGAATGGACTGTATCCATTCATTAACACGTTCATTCACCTTGCTATAGCAGAAGGGACTGTGTCCATTCATTACACATTCATTCATGATACACTCATTGATACAGCAGAGGGACCATATCCATTCACTTGTTACCAAGTCCTGACCAAATGTAATTAAAAAGGACCCTTGTGGGGGATATGTATATATATTCTTTGTCTAAATACCCCTAGACAAAGAACCCAGGCACAGAGATTTTCTGATTTAAGTCTTTCCCTCTGCCAGGAGCCAGGAGCTCTAGTGCTTTCCCTATATGTTTTTCTGTAAATAAATCCTGTCCTACCACTGATCTGTGGTCGGTGGATTCATTCTTCGAATCCCCAAGACCAAGGACCCACTGAAAAAGAAATTCCAGTATCAATAATACATAGCAGGCTAAGCTACATATTAAAAACTCACAACATGAATCTGAGAATATTATTTTCAAATGATTGAGTCTAAGGCATAGTCTAGCATAGTTCTTGAATTTTAAAGAAAGAGAAAAAACACCCCTTCAACATCTCATAAAAAGATCATACACTTTAAAGGTGTGGAGAGGACAATAGTGTCTCATCAAACTCTTTCGACATACATGGTTTATGTTGGAAAAAAATGAAGTAAAATACTTAAAACAGTGGAATGAAGATGTGAGCCAATGATTTTTAATTTCTACCACAACTGATATTTAAGTATAAGGACTTTGAACAAACAGTTAAAAACCTACAAGATATTAGAGATTTTATTTTCAGGAAACTTTCTAAAGAATTTACCATTTAATGGATTGCAGACCAAACTAATGATAAAGACCTCAAAGTAAATATTGGAAGTACCAGTATGTTCTTCCATGTAAAATTTACACTAACTAGTGGCTGAACAGGAATTAACTTGTACACATGCATCATGTCTGTGTGAGTGTCTGTCAAACAGGGAGAAGGGAGATAGTGCATCGAATACAAAACCCCTATTTTTAGTAATTCTAATTAGCAGGTATAAGAAAAGCATCATTAAGTATCATTAGTTTAGGTTACTTACACATAATATAGGATTTTTGGTGTAGATTAAGGCAGACAAATGTAATACAAAAAAGAATAAATGAAATGTTCATGGTTTTGAATTAAGATTGGAAATATCAGAATGGACTACTCATTTCTCATCTCTGTCACTGAAAAGGTCAAGGAACAATGGCCAACCCATGCACTGAGTATCCTTAGCATTTGAGCACATAGATTGCTTTCTCGGTAGTTATATTATTGTTATTATTTTTTGAGACAGAGTCTTACTATGTCTCCCCGGGTAGAGTGCTGTAGTGTCACAGCTCACAGCAACCTCAAACTCTTGGACTTAAGTGGTTCTCTTGCCTCAGTCTCCCAAGTAGTTGGGACTACAGGCTCCTGCCACGATGCCCAGCTAGTTATATTCCTTTTGAAGGAAGATAAGGAAGGATCAGAGGGAGGGTATGAGGGAGGAAAATTTTCAAAACTAAGGCTTCTTTGAGAGATGGCTAATCCCATGTCTGTGTTAGGAAATATACAAGACGATTCTGGAACTCAACTATGTACCACACAGGAAGGAATACCTCAAGGTGTACTGAATCATATTAAAAGGGCTGAGGAGAAAAACTGAAGAGAGTCCCATTGAAGGGAGGGACTTAAGGAAGGGAGAATTTAAGCTTCAATAAGATTAAAAAGAGCACTTCATTGAAATCACCAAATTATATTACAATATCATTGATATTATAATGGTGATGATAATGCATGTATTATAATATTAAGAAAAGAAAAACTAATTCTTCATCTGGCTATGACAGGAAACCAATCAATCATCTTGAACACTGGATAAATAGAGAATAATTTAATCCAGGGCAGTGCCTGTAGCTCAAAGGAGTAGGGCACTGGCCCCATATGCCGGAGGTGGCAGGCTCAAACCCAGGCCTGGCCAAAAACTGCAAAAGAAAAAAAAAGAATAATTTATTCCATACTTTCTATACAAAAACCATATTGCCCCTAGAATCCAAATGCCCCAGAACTTGAACAGCTTGGAATCCAAATGAAAAATTCAGGCAAACCTTGCCCAAAATTGGAATACTGCTTTGCCATCTGCATGCCCCTCATGTCCTTCCTGTGTCTTTGTGTGTCCGTTTCCCCAGCCCTGGGGCCACCCATGCGCTTTGTTATTCAGTTTGTTGTTGGAAGCTTTAATGAAAGCACCTCCTGTGATTTTTGCTGCCAATTTTGTACCTTTGTGCTTGTTTTCTGTGTTTTAAAAAATATAATAACAACTAATTGTATTCACCATGGGTCCTAAAAAGTGTAGTGAGGTTATGTCTCCAACAAAGGTTTAATAACCAGAATCCATAGAGAACTCAAATGTTTTAGTAAGAAAAAAAAACAAGTGATCCTATCTCAGGGTGGGCAAAGGACTTACAGAGGAATTTCTCTAAAGAAGATAGGCATGTGGCCTATAGATATATGAAAAAATGCTCACCACCCTTAATCATCAGAGAAATGCAAATCAAAACTACTTTGAGATATCACCTAACTCCAGCAAGATTAGCCCAGATCACAAAATCCCCAAACCAGAAATTCTGGCATGGATGTAGAGAAAGGGAACACTTCTGCACTGTTGGTGGAAATGCAAACTAATACATTCCTTTTGGAAATACGTCTGGAGAACACTTAAAGAACTAAAAATAGACCTGCCATTTGATCCTGCAATTCCTTTATCAGGTATATATCCAGAAGACCAAAAATTGCATTACAAAAAAGATATTTGTATCAGAATGTTTATTGCAGCCCAATTCATAATTGCCAGGTCATGGAAGAAGCCCAAGTGCCCATCGATCCACGAATGGATCAACAGTGGTATATGTACACCATGGAATACTATGCAGCCCTAAAGAAAGATGGAGACTTTACCTCCTTCATGTTTACATGGATGGAGCTGGAAAATGTTCTTCTTAGCAAAGTATCACAAGAATGGAAGAAAAAGGATCCAATGTACACAGCCCTATTATGAAACTAATTTATAGCTTTCATATGAAAGCTTTAACCTAATTATAGCCTAAGACTATGGGGGGGGGGTGATTGGAGGGATCACCTCTATGGTTTATCTTACAAGGGTACAAGTGAATCTTTCTAAAAGTAGAATATAAACGTCTTAACACAATAACTAAGAAAATGACATAAAGGCTATGTTAACCGGTTTGATGAAAATATTTCAAATTGTATATGAAAACACCACATTCTACCTCATGATTACATTAATGTACACAGCTATCATTTAATTTAAAAAAGTGTAGTGAGGAAAATGTCTCCTGGCAGCAACCAGGGCACATGACATCATAAACCTAAGACAGGAAACTGTAAGAGTTTTACAAGAAAATGTTAGAAAAATTCTGATAGACATTGGCTTAGGCAAAGAATTTGTGAGGAAGACCCCCAAACAATCACAAGATAGTGAAAATAAATAAGTGGGACCTGATCATATTAACAAATTTCTGCACAGCCAAGGAAAAAGTCAGTAGATCACTTGTTTTCTTACTTGTTGTGTAGCCCAGCATTGTGAATGTTATTGTGAATGTTATGTTATTGACTGGCTTCTGGAAGTTTGGGAGCTTGTGAATCTTGCTCTAGTCTTTCTGTATCTGTTAATTTTTTAGAGACTTAGTGAGATTTATCTTGATCCCTTTCTGGAGAAAGAGTTCTATTCTTTCCGTGACTGTGCAGGAATGGTTATCTCCCTAACACTCATCTAGGGATTCCCAAAGAATGATGAGTGATATAAATTAATCCATCACATACACTCGAAAATCTCAACTGTACTTAAAGTTCTTTATGAACACGGAATATGTTTTATGTATATTTGATCATGATAAATGGCTAGCCAGGTGCTTTCTGCAGTAGATATTTGTCACTTTTGATACATGAAATCTGGATGCAACAGTGTTTGCTCTTAGGAGGGTAACAGACTATCACCAAAGATAGCCAAATAGGTAGCATCTTTCAAAGGCATGTTTCCAAATGAAAATTACATACATATATTTGCATATGTATTCTAAAACACACTTTAAATCTAGCATGATATAACATATTTAAATTCACTTAGCTCCAACCTATACATATATGTATGCAAACACTTCAAATTTGACACAACTGAATGCAGATAAAAAGTAACATTTTATCAATAAAAGCACTATAAACACAAATGATGACAAGGTTAATGTAGTTTTAATAACAAGAGATTAATATGCATTTAAATACAAAACAGGGCTAACGTATGAGAGAAGTTACTAAAACTAAGGCTTCCCTGAAAAAGAAGAAATATGAATAAATACATTGGAGGTTTTCCATGGATACTATAATAAAAAGGATGTTAAGAGGAAAAAAATTGCTTGAGGGATTTCAAATATGAAGACTAATATGAAGCATAAAGGGGTATATAACATATGACCATAGTGAAGACAGAGATTTATTTGACAACTTTAAATATTTTTGAAAAATAAAAGGGGATCACAAGCTTGAAAATATATAAAGATAAATCACATCACTTGTTTTGTGTTCAAATGCATTATAAAATAATAACTACTAGTAGCAAAGGGTCGAGTCATTGGTGCAACAATGACTGTGTTAAACTGAACAATGGGAAAAGCAATTTGGCACATAGATGACTATACTCAATATCACTAAAATAGAAACTAATAAAATAGTTACAGAGAAGAGGATATTAAGATCCTTTCATAAACAGAAAAATGTAGTTAATGATGAATCAAGTAAAACTGAAATACTATTCCTTCTAAGAAGCTATCTACAATTACATGAAAGTTGAAAAGAGACAAAAATGAATATAATATATTCAAAATCTATTCTTTTCAAAATTGATTTAAAATGGCAATAATGTTCAGTTGGAAAGAATTATGAAATATGAGAAAAATGAGGCCATATCTTACAAAGAAAACAAATTAGTGAAACTAAGGAAATAGTTAAAATATATAACACATATAAAGTATAATATATTCCCCTAATGCTCAAGGAGGAATCCTATTTTTAATCACTATTAATAATAAAGAAAATATAATGAGAATTTAAAGATGAATTTGTATTGAATTTTAGTTAAGGAGAGGAAATGAAATCAGAGTGGTATAGATTATCGACAATAAGTAAATGTACTACAAGATATTCTTTAAACATTTTTAGAGTTCTTAGTATATTACCTGATTTGAGAAAGACATTAACAAGAGAAAAAGTCAATTAAATGCTCAGTTGATTTTCTAAAATTAAGTAATGTACTGATTTATTGTCATATTAGTCTAATCTCAAGAGCAAGAATGAAAATTTCTCTTTCTAGGGTCTCCTTTGCTCTTAATGACCGCGGGCCCAGTGATGAGTACATTGATGAAAAAACAGGGGAAGGAGAGGGAAGAATCGCTTTGGCATAGGCCCGCGGGCCTATCTGGTAAGGTCCTCGGTACCTATCTGGTAAGGTCCCAGAGGAAGGGAAGAAAACTTCCCATGTAGTGTAGGTGACTGACCAGCAGAGGCGCTACACAGACATTCGGCTACGGGCGCGGCTGGCTCCTCTGGGCTTCTGTCTTCTGGGTTAACCCCTGCGTCTTTCCTTCTCAGCGCCCTCTGACTTTTGCTTGGTCTTTTATATTCTTCTTCAGTCCCATCATTCCCACCCCTTATAACCTTCTCAGGCCTTTTAATGCGTATCACATAGAAGTTAAAAATGCAGTGAAGTCCAGTGACTCATGGCTGAAGCCAGACATCTCTCCCCATAAGGGCAGCTTATGATGCACAGAGGCCTGGTGGAGATGGTGATGCTTGAAGTCCAGGCCAGCAGGGTCGAGTCTTTCACCCACAATAGGAGCAAATAAAAACAGAAAACCCAAACCAGTGGAATTGTTTATATCAAGATGGGCAATTTACATTCTGCTATTGGCCTGTTAAAGCAGATAAAAGAAGGTTCAAAAATAACAACAGTAATGAGGAAGGAAAAAACAACATTTGATAAAGAAGCTTTTCCACACTTATGAATGTTTAAGAGAACCGTATTGCATTTGCTTAGGACTTTACAATGTTACAAAATTTTGACATATTTTATTCTTAAAATATTTGGGAGTTAGAGGAGACAAGCGCTATTTTTACTATATCCCTGGGTGGCATCACACAGTGTTAATTTTTCCCACTCAACCTGAGGTATAACCCCCTGCTCTGTCACCATCCAGCTATGTGATCTTAGGTAATTCTAATTATTGACAGTTCTTAAATGTTTAATGAATACCTGATACTGTTCTAAGTTTTTCTCAGGTCTTTATTCATTAAATCCTAAACCAATCAAGTAGACATTATTGTTTTCATTTTTTTTTACTGATAAGGAAGCTAACACATGGGAGAGAAAGAACTTTCCTAAATTCACGTGGTCTTTATTTGCTGAGCTGATTTTGACCCTAGGCATTCTGGCTGTAAAGCTCCTATCTGTAAAGTCCATACTCTACTTACCTTCCTGGGAAGTCATTACCTTTCTGGTCCTCTGTATTCTTCCTTTATACAATAAGATAATAGGCCTAATGGGGGAAAACAGAAAGAGATAATCATGTAAGCTCAGTTACCATTATGGCTGGTACATGCGTATGATGAATGATTATTAAATACTTGTGGACCATTCATTAGGAAAGTAAAGAAATTGCAACTCAAAACGCTGTTTTAAATTACATTTAAGAAACACATATGGCTGAAAGTGGAGGAGCTTAGTCTAACTAAAGTGATAGCTGTATGGGGTAAAACTCAGTGCTTGAAAATGTACTGAATTTTAATGCTGACTCTAGTTTTGTTATAAGAACAGTAACATGTTAGCTGACAGGCTTATTTGAAAAAGGAGCCTCCAGGCTGAGACCCTCAGCGCTGGGTGAGCATCAGGGATGAAAGCTACGAAATACGGCAGTTCTTGTGAAACCTCACAGTCAGAGAGAGGACCCAGGACTACACGCAGTTACAGACACAGAGCTAGAGGACTAATGGAATTAAGTGCTCAGAGGCAGCATTACTTTAGGTCTCTGCAGTTAACTGCTAGGGGCAATTACCACCTTTGATGTAAAACCTCTTTGAGTCCTGCCTCCTAACTGTGCCCAGAATGCTTTAGTATGGAAATCAACTGATTCTTCTTACCAGGAAGCAGCGCATGCCAGAAATGAAGGCAGCTTGCTTGTTTTTTTCATGTTATTCTTTTATTTTTTTTCATAGGACATATGGAGAAGGAAAAAAAGAAAAACAGGTTCTTATACAAACAAATGCATATCCCTTTCCTTAGTTAAGTGAGCATGTGGCTTCTGAGGAATGACATGAAGAGCCAGGAAAGACATATTAGTAACTGGTCATTGAATAATATGTCAGCAGTGAAAAGGCAAAAAGCTAGAGACGGTAAGAATGGTAGAAAAAAATGTTCTGGATATTACAACAGCTGGTTAACTGCAGGAAATTAATGGACAACCCATGGGTCAACTTAAAGCCATATTGTAAATACCCATATAGGGTAATGTGGATTTCCATTTTGCTACTGCCCAACCAGTTTCATCTGTCCACTGCTCGAGGGAAGCCAGCACTAGAAACAGAGGAGTTACAGCAGAGGAATAGTTCCTTCCACAGAGCACTAAGCAGCAAGATGGGAGAGACTTCTCAAATCTGCCTCTCTGAGAACTAGGGACAAAGGGATTTTACAGTTTGGTGGGCATAGGATTAGGCAATCAGTTACATCTGCTAATTGGCTACTTTCAGAGCAAAAGCATCAGTCCCTTGGTATAGGCCACTGTCTAGGTGGGTCAGCCGATCCACTGGAATGCAGGTCCTTGGGGTAGGGGGTTTAAAACCAGTTGAGTCAATTCCTTGGTCTGAGCTGGTGTTACTGGAATGCTGTAACTGGAAGATATCTCAAAAACTTCTTCTGGTGATGTTCTATATGGAGAAATTTAAGAGTCATTATGAACAATGATCATGCGTGACTCCAGGCTAAGGCAGCAAATAGAGGGAGCAGTGATTATTATCAAGCAAATGAGGGACAGTGGCCGGTTATTATCATTATTTTAGCTAAGTTCGCAGATTTGGGGGGCACTTACTCTAGCTCTTGCCTTGTACTCCTCCATCAATTTGTAAGGGTGTTTTAATGTAGATGATGACCTTTCAAGTAACACATGCCTATTTGGGATTTTCTAGTGACCATTCTAAGATCAGATACTGCCATATACTTCATTCCCTTAATTTTTGTTGGTGTATAGATTCATTTGGGATTCAGTACTTAAACACGTAAGGACTCATAAATGAAGAACTTAGAAAAGCTCAGTACCTAAACAATGTGGTGGGTTCAAACAAATCACTTTACTGTTTGATTTATGATAGTGTAAAGATGATTTCTAAAGCAAGTAGAAATCATATTAATAAGACTATGGGATTGAGGAGAACGTGTTACTCTCTAAGGCCATCACTTCGTTGGGTTTTTCTTGTGGAGAGGAATTTGGTGGTGTGGTGGGTGGGGAAAGAAACTTCTCCTTTGCCCTGGAATTATCAGTGAAAGATCAACTCAAAGTAAGGCAGGATTAATAAGAGAAAGTGGTTTATTATGTGCAAGGGGAGAATCACAGAGTGGTTACTCAATATTGCAATGAATTTATATGCCCTTGTTTTAGAGGTGAAAAGACTTGAGAAATACAGGAAATAATTCTGTTTAGGGGCAATAAGTGGTTGTGAGGGAAGATGAATAAATACTTGATAGAATGAATAAAAGGGGGAAACAGGTTGACTTATTTCTTTCTTTCTTTCTTTCTTTCTTTATTTTGAGACAGAGTCTCACTTTTTTACCCTCAGTAGCGTGCCATGGTGTCATAGCTCACAGCAACCTCAAATTCTTGGGCTCAAGCAATCCTCTTGCCTCAGCTTCCCAAGCACCTGAGACTACAGGTGCCCACCACAATGCCCAGTTAAACTCCTGAGCTCAAGCAATCTACCCATCTTGGCCTTCCAGAGTGCTAAGATTACAGGTGTCAGCCACTGCGCCCAGCTCAAATAGGTTGACTTGTAAATTAACCAGAGAGAAGTATTATGTTTAAATTATTTGGGCAAGTTCTGGTTGCGATGTTGATCTTCTTTCCTGAAATATATTGAAATGACAGGGAAGAGAAGGGAAGGGAAGGGACATCAATTGTTTTTGATTGGTCTGCCTGGTTTATCCTGGTAGAGGGAAAGCCCCCTCTAAGGCCTCTTGATTTCTAAGTGTAAGAGGAGAAACAACATCAGCCCTACTCCCACTTAGCTGTAAAAGTTTCTTACTAATCTAAATAAGTTCTCCATCATTCACAACCAGCCCATTTGCTCTGCTTCTGACACTGTGAAGGCCATCGTGACCTTGGGCTGAAGAAGAAACCCCAGATGTACAGCCTGTGAGAGTAACAAACGCTGAGTCTGTCAGCTAGAGATTTGAGGGGTGAGTAATAGATAGCTAACAATAATAAATTTGGGGGAGGGTGTAAAAACTCTGTGAAACTCAAAGTAAGAGAGGCTTTGAGAATGATCTCTCTGTCTTCCCAGGATTCTGAATCTTGGTCAATAAAGGACAACTTTAACCCAGACATGTGTTAGGCTCTGCTCCTGGTTCTGGTGCTCTGGTCATATGAGGATCTTTAATTCAAAATACTCTTTATATCAAAGAGTTATCTTCTGGAGTAAAATTTCCTAAGCTCCATCAGTGTCTTGAGAAATTATAAAATAAAGCTATTTTTATAGATTTATTTTATAGTTTTATGTAACAGCTCATTAAAAATTTAACTTACATGTTCTAAATCCAATGATTTGCGTATTAGACTAATATTTTTATAAGGCCCCCTAAATTCAAATTGAGAATCCTAGTAAGATTGAGTAGATAAAATTTGATTAATTCCAACCTGCTAAATACAATCGTAGTCTGAGACTAATTTTCTTTAGAGACACTTAAATCTACAAGGTTAACAAACTCAGAATAAAGAATTAAAATTAGAATCATTCCTTGCTTCCAAAAGCAAAAAATTAGCAGTGACAGCAAGAAAAATGTGTGTCATTAGCAATTTATGAGAACAACAGAGAATGAGTCTCAGTAGTTGAATTGCCTCAGCAAGATACTGAAATACATAACCTTGTTTCGAGCATAAATACTGCCCCAATATTGTTTTCTCACTTAAACTTGCTAAGCAAACCAGGGAAAACTAAAGGCAAATTAGCTGATCAGTAGAAAAAACTAAGAGAGAGAGACTGAAACAATTTAAGATCTGCCTACAGCAACAGACAGGTGTTTTATTTAAGATGCTACACTTTGCTGCCTGTCTCTGATGACTGATGTGACAAAAGATTGCTATTGAAAACTAAATTCCAAGATTTAATAGTGAGCTACAAATGGCAGTTGTCTTTGCCAGCAAAAAAGGATTCTTCCCCTGGTATTTTTCACCTTTTGGTTTCTGTCAGGTGAGGCTGAGAGTAGTTGGAATTAGTGCTAGTTGTCACGTTAATTTTATGTGCCAAGTTGACTGAGTCCTAGGATGCCCAGATTATTTCATTCAGTACTAATCTGGGTGTGTCCATGAAGATGGTTCTATTTGAGATTGCTCTTCTCAGAGTGAGCTTGGCTTGTGCAATTCACTGAAGGCGTGAATAGAAGGAAAGGCTGAACAAAAGAGAAATAGTTCTCCTCTGCTTAATGTTCTCCAAGATGGGACACTGGTTTTCTCTTGCCTTTGAACTTGAACTAGAATTTATGCTACCAGCTCTTCTGGTTCTCAAGCCTTTGGATTCTAGGTCTTAGGATTTCTTAGTTTCCCCAGTCACATGATTCAGTTCCTTATAATATATCTCTTTATGCAAGTATATGTACATGCATTTCTTCATAATACAGATATACTAATAGTATATTATGCATATTTTCTTATTTTTTGTAAATAATTTGTCTATACATAGAGAGGGGAGTGAAGTTCCCCATTTATTTCTCCTATTAGTTCTTCTTCGCTTGAAAACATTGACTAACATACCAATGTTACTTAATTTGAATTCTTGAATTTCACTGCTATGATATTTTTGGGCATATGAGTTTATTTACTGTAATTGTATACACACACAAATGCATATGATATATATATCTGCATACATATGTGTATGTGTAAAAATATTGTAATTTAGTCAGGAAAACAAACTCCATACTAGACAATTCAAATGAAGGAATTGTGTATGAGTACTTAATTACAAATGTACTTAGAACATCTGAGAGAGCAAATAGGACAAGATGAGGCAACATCAGTTTTTAATAAGCCAATAATCTCCTTAGAGATAAAGGGACAAACAGAACAGAATAGCAGAACCAAAGAATGGGCTACCAGGCAGCAGAAGAAAGCTCAGGGGCAATGCTTGGTGGGAGTTGGAGCCAGCCACAGAAGATTTAAAACCACTGCTGATAACACTACTTAACACAGAGAAAAAGAATGGAAAATACTCTGTCCTCTTCTGCTGTCTGAAGCTAGCATGGAAGCCTCAGAAACAAGATTACCAGAGTTCAGGCTCTGTGACTCATAGCAAACAAAGGAAAAAATTAAAATGGTTTTGCAAACAAGCACATGATTAGCATATTTGAATATACACACATTTATATGTTGCTATATCATGCATATATGTATAAAATAAATGTATATCACATGCATATACAATAGACTCTCCACAGTTGATCACCTCCCTACATTGAACACCTGCTTACGTTGACCTAATTTTCATAGACCAGATATGCACCTCATGTATGTACCACTACAGCAGGCCTAGTTCCTTATGTTGACCACTTCTGTACGTTGACCACCTTACTATAGTCCCTTGGGTGGTCAACTTACAGAGATTCTACTGTATATGTAGATCAAGTATGCAGATATATAAATGAATATTCTAAATTTTGATACTGGGGAAAAATTTTAATAACAACTTGTGTACAATTTGTGTAGGGGCCCTTTCCTCAGAAGTTTTGCTTTCTTAAGAAATAAGACAACCCAATTACCATGGATCAGAGCAGAAAAAAATGAGGCATCAAATTCCTAAGGCTATGAATGTCTTTAAATTCAGACTAGACAACAATCTATTGAGAGGCTTGGAGGATCACTTAAGCCTAGAATTTCAAGGCTACACTGAACTATGATCATGCCACTGCACTTCAACCTGGCAAAAGAGCAAGAGCAAAATATCTGTGAACAAATAAACAAACAAACAAACAAAATTCAGGACTGCGAGTTACTCTCGGCACCAAAGTAGTTAAGAAGACCACATAGGCATAAGGCCAAAATTGAATTCCTTTAGGAATTCAATTCCTATTTTTGTTTTTCATTTCCACAAATTTATAAAGTAATACTAATACTATCTTGTTTTTGTTAAAAAAAAAACAAAAACAAGGCTTAGAGAACTTAAGTTGCTTAAACAAAGCAGTCAACGATAGAGCTTTGACTTAAGTCCATGGCAAACTTTGTCTTGTAACAGACCATTAAAATGTAGGAAATCTACTCTGCAGAGTAAACATAAGGCTGGCATCATGAGTGTTTCACTCATGCAATTGCACAGGACCCCATGCTCAAAAGGTGCCTATCCTTGATTTCATGCTCTGATATTGCTATCATGCAGGACTTTTGTCTATTACATATATATATATATAAAAATAGAGATATATATGATATAAAACTATATTAGTTTTATCTCTGAACTTGTAATTTTTAAGTGAATTCTGGTAGAACATGCATGTTCATGGAGCCAGTGTATCTGATACCACATCCTACCTGTAGCGTTTATGATGCCCCATGAGGTCAGAATTCTGGTGAACCCATATACCTGGGAGTTCAGCAAGACTCATCCGCGACTGAAACAGGGGTTCTGACAGCCCCAAGATATCACACTTTTTATTCAAACCAAAAAGTGTTTAGAAAACAAAAAAAGGGACATGAATGGCTCTTTCAGGTGAAAGAATGCCTATTATATTTGCCCACTTATCCTGGAGATGATTATACAGAAGGATAGGGAAGTCCTCCCTTCTGCCTTAGTAAGTGCAAGTTACCATACAAAATATTTGTGAAACCAATTGGAAAAGATCTCCTTGGTAAGCCACGCCTTGTTGTTAGTTATAATAATGAGCTGGAAAGAAATGGACTTCTTGAAAACAAGGACATAAGCTGTTGCATATTTCCAAAAGTTTACGGTTCTGGGTGTCTGGTGCATTAGCACACCCAGCATAGTTACTTTGTCCTTGGAATCCTTAACACCTGTAGAAGTGGTCTGACTTCTACAGTGCGTGTGTTTCAGGGACAATGACACCAAACAGTGATGTTTTATCAGCATCATGGACTTTCTCGGGGGCCAGATTTGTATCAGTGATGACTTTGAAAAATTCAATGAATTTCTCCACTGTTTTGTGATCAGAAGATCGCAAATCTCTAAATATGTAATGCTCTTTCTTTTCTTCAATTTCTGTGACCAACCTGTTGAATATTCATAGTTTTTTCCATTTTGAGTTCATCATGATAGATCTTTGCTTGTTTTATGATCAGCATACCATTAGGTGGCATGTGTTTACTGGAACACTGATGGATTCAGCCTTTCAAGGCGCGCTTCAAATTTTCATTTTTAGCTTTAAGCAGTGTTTATTTTATTTATCATTAACTTATGTTCAGCATAGAAATTCAACAATATATTCTTGTTTCTTCAGGTTATATACAGTGGCCATTCAAAAATGTGCTCTTTCATAGGACATTTCCGTTACACGGCTGTGTAGTTTCTCAAACATCTAGACTTCCTATGCTGCAAAGAAGCATAAATGCTCCCTCTTATTCTCATAACTGTTACACGTAGGGGTATCTGCAGGCCATTTTTACCTTTTGAACAATACCTTCACACCACAGAGCAGATAAGAAAAGAAGCAAAACAAAAACACACCAAAAAATCTCGCAGTGAGTAACACACATGGATTGGTACATCACAGGGTACCTGCTGTATGCAGATCCGGCCAGCACATGTGCCATTTAATTATCCTTTGTGGACCTGTTTGCGTGGCAGAAGAAGTGTGTCACAAGTGATATGGTCTGGGAAGGTCTTTCTCCTTTTGCATATGTTGTATAAACTGTGCGTGTGCTGTATGTCTGTGTTTTGACTCACATGAGGTCAAAGATGAAATTTTCCACTTGTGGTGTCGAGTTAGCACTCCACGTTTTTGAATATTGAAACATTGTGGATTTTAGATTTTTTTAATTAGGGATAATAAACCTGCTAATACTCATGCTAACGTTAATAGCAATTTTACTTAGAGAACACTAAATAGAAAATTCAAAACTCCATGACAGGTCAAAAAAGAGACTGCAAATGAAGGAAAAAAAACCCAGCAATATGTTTTAATATCATTAATCTATTTTTCCCCACTTTCCAAATAGGAGTCTAGCATTTCATCTGATAGGGGGCTTCCAAAATGACATAGCTGACTCTGAATAAACAGAAATATTAATCTTATACAGACACATGGGATTTAGTTATGTCAGTGGTCCTTAAACTCCCGTTTAATCAGAAACACCTAAACAGATCTTTTTACAAGAAGACATGTTGAGATCCAAACCTAGATATTCAGATTGTTTGTTCAGCATGAAATTTCATCAGATTGATGATTCTAAGGTACAATTAGGATCAAGTAGTTACTTGAGTAGATGTTTTCATGTTTGAGAAAATCCTAATGAAATATAAATGCATAACACCAACTAGAGGTTATATATTTTAATAGGAGGATTTGGGAGATAATGCTTCAAAAAAAAATAGGAAATGGCGTATTTCAGATATAACAGCTGTCTGAAGAGGAAACTTTAAGGACCTTGTAATCGTTCTAATATCAAATTGATACAGGATTCCACCACTCAGGGCTAGACAGGAAGTCCCCCATTGTCTAGGCCCAAAGCTCAGAAGTCAGATCCCCTTTTCCAGGCACAAGCAGACTGCCTTCCTGGGATGGTTTTTTTGAGTGGTTCCACCTTGGGTAAAACCACACACCCTAATCCCTTCTCAGGGACAAAGACTGTAAAGGACAGATAACTACATTCATTCATTTGTTAATGCACTCATTTCCACCTACCAACTGCCAGCCAGGTGTAATCCTCTAGACCTAATTCCCCTAGACAAAGAGTCCACGTGGAGACTCCCAGGAGAGTTCTTTGGTTCCTTTCCCTTTCCAGAATCTCTGGTGCTTTTTACTTTTTCTATATTCCTTTCTAACTTCTAATAAAAATCCTATCTTACCACTGATCTGTGGTCTGTGGGTTCATTCTTTGAATTCCTGAGACCAAGGACCTACTAAAGAGCGAAATTCTGGTATCAAAATCACCTATTACAACTAAGCATAGGATAGTTTCTTCCTGGTACATTAACCAAAACAGAATAGGAAGAAAAAGTTCAAGGGTTCATTAGTAAGCAATGTAGTGATTAGTTGCTTGTGAACATTGCATTGTTAACTGTTACATTAAATTATCGATTATTTTGTAGTTATAACCTTAGCTGTAAAGAAAATAAACTGGAATTTCCATGTTTCATTATTTTTATTTTCTAATTTAATAGTTCATGTGTAGACGGTGTCTGATCCCAAATTCTCTTTTAAAAAAAAATCTTAAGCAGATTCAAGACATATATAAAGTCACGTTGGCAGTCTCTTTTCCGAGGAGACTATATTTAGGTGTTTGTATATATTTACGCACACATATACAGTAGAATCTCCAGAACTGACCACCTCCCTACATTGACCACCTTCTGAAATGGACCTAATTTTTATAGACTTGACATGCACCACATGTACGGATCAGTACAGTAAGCCTAGTTCTTTATGTTGACCACCTCCATATGTAGACCAATTTGTTGCAGTCCCTTGGGAGTTCAACTTACAGAGGTTTTACTGTGTGTATGTGTGTGTGTGTGTACATATATATCCACCCTGTCTCTAGAGTTTTCCCTTTTATCTGTGGAGGATGAGAAGTTAATGTGAGAGCCCTGTGTAGAAATTCAAAAGGAGTTTACGGGTAAACAAAAAAGAATAGTCCCTTTACAAAATCACAGGGAATTTGGGGGATTTATTTTGAAAATAGTTAAAATGGTTTTAGTCTTTTCAATCACATATATTCCCTAAAATTAACATGCAAACCCATGAATATCATCAAAGGTGGATATCACCATAATTAAAAATGCTTATTATTTATTATAAAGGAGAGTCATTAAAAATACTTCTAACTAAATTGTACTAAATGTCTTGCAATATACAAAAGTTAATAATAGACGTAAAAAATAGGTGACCCCTAAGCATAAAAGTGTGGGGAACATTTCAATGGATTTTTATTTTGTTTTGGCTGGTCTTACTTTGAAGGCTTTTCGTAGCTTATAATATGCAAATACCATTCTGCATCTCTAAGATACTTTTGGAGAAAGTACCAGGATATCCTTTTTTTTCCTCTAGTGATGATTTCCCTAGTGAAATGACTAATCTCGTTGGACCAAATAACTACTGAATATATCAAATTTAAAATAAATTTTATTATTTCTCTTCTTTATCCTCTTAAATATGCCAGCACTCAGGCCTCTGGGCTCTTCTTAGCTTCTGATTCAATGGGTGAGTCAAGTAGGTCCCATCCACTATCTTCAATTCAAGGCCTGTGGTGGAGAAAACACCTTTTGTGCTTTAGATTTAAATCCATTCCCTAATTTATCTTCACTGAATTCTATGACTGGTGTTTTGTTCCTGTCTACATAGTAGGTGTTTCCAGATTTTAGTTTTGTCAGTTTAGTTCAAACAATTATTGATTAAACACTAGGGAAGAATACTCCGGGCCTTCAGTAGCTGTTTTAAGAAACATCTTGATTATTTAGTTAAACCGTGTATTGATGTGCACATCAGGAACTAATTTTTTAGAAAATAGTTCTTTCATGTTTCTAAACAGTTCAGATATTTTGATGTGTTTTCTAAATTGCTTAGTGATTTATCAGCAAATTTATAGCTTTTACTCTTGATTATTTTTATTTACATAGTCTATACTCGTTACAAAACATTTCAGAATTCAGAAGCAAAGAGTGGGTGCTGAAAATCCCATATAAGACAAGGCACTGTCTGAAGAGTTTACAATAATTATGCACACTGTGTATCTGTGTGTCCGTATGTGTTCACATAAATAGTCAAATAAATAATCTCAACTGATTGTTGTGACATAAATAAACCTTATTACTTTTTTTTTTTTTGCAGTTTTTTTTTTTTTTTTTTTTTTGGCCAAGGCTGAGTTTGAATCCGCCACCTCCCTTCCGGCATATGGGGCTGGTGCCCTACTCTTTTGAGCTACAGGCGCCACCGATAGACCTTATTTTAATTAATTTTTTCCTTCACATCGAGTTTTACATCTATAATTCATTTTAACATTAGACTAGTTTTCCAGACAGTGTGTACCTTTTCACTATATCCAGTATATCCAGTATACTCCACTTCGATAGAGATTGCCATAGTATGAAAGCCATATGGTTAAATATTTAAAACATATAAAGACTTTTAATTAAATATGTACATTTGATTTATGTTTTTTTTTCCTTCGTGATAACTTGCTTAGGAAATAATCCATTTTCAAATGAAAAATAAATTAATGTGTATATATATATACACACACAGAGTACATAAATATGTATGCAGTCATCCATTGGTATGTCAAGGGATTTGTTCCAGGACACATATGGATATCCAAATCTGAGGACGCTCAACTTCCTTTTATAAAACAGAACTTATATTTGCATATAACCTATGCACATCTTCTCATATATTTAATATCATATCTAAGTTATTATAACACAATGTAGATGGTATGTTAATTGTTACATCATACTGTTTTATATTTATCTTATTTTTATAGCTTGCTATTTTAAAAAATATTTTTCCTCTGCTATTGGATGCAGAAGCCACAGATGTAAGGAACTTACTCTAAGCAAGATGTATCTGTTCCTTCACTGACACGATAACTAAAATCCTTAGGAATGGGGAAAGTTCCTTGCTTCACAATCAGCCAGAGAAAGCCCTGTGTAGATGAAAGTCAGCACAATGAGTTCTGCTAAAATCCAGGAGTGGCCACGTGGCTGGTGAAAAGAACCTTCTGATTATACAGCTGCTGTGACTGTACCGGGCTGATTAGAGGATGAGAACTGACAGCATGGGGATTTGAGCCACAATTAGAATTCCTTTTAGCAAAAGATACTGCGTGGAAATCGAGGTAATTTAAAAAACTGGTACCATGTACCGAGCCAGTGAGGCTGTCTATGGGGAAATGAAGAATCCAAGAACGCCTGGCAATGAGATGTGCCTGAGACTGGGGAAAAGTATTTTACACTTCTACGAATGGTGAATTGTAATGTTTCATTTAAATCAGAAGAAAAAATATACATAATTTAGTCTTATAAGACATAGAGTACTGTATGGTAAGGAACGCCAAAGAGTGTTTTCATTAAACAGGTTTTCCTTTGCTAAAAGTGGGTTTTTGTGAAATTCATTTATGTAGCAAAACATAGCAGTTTACATGCAAAGTAGGTGTGAGCTGGGGAAATATGAGAGACAGTGCGTGGATACTTTCAAGTCAAAGACATCTGGGGCCAAAAGTCAGAGTGAAAATAAACAGGCAGTCCTTCAGGATACTCTTTCTGAGATTATACAGGGCAACCTTCCCTTATCTAACCAGATTGCAGATTGATGCACTTCAAGATGACCCCTATTGATTAAGAAATGCATTTTGAATTAAATGTTCATACTGTCATACAGGAGAGCAGGAAGTCTACCGAGAGAGACGGAACAATGATAAATCAGCTTTATATCTTAGACTGAGTACTGTGTACACTCTCTACCCACTCTCTCTAAGTAAAATTGATGTCCTTGAAAATAGACACGAATTTTGAATTATAACTCTTGAAACAATGACTAAAAAAATCGACTTTTGTTTGAAGAAACTTCTCTGTTATTTTTTTTTATGGTAGGCATTCCAAAACACACAAACAATATGTTGAGGAATGAACAGGATATCAACAATCTATAGAAAGCCTGAAAGGCAATGCATTTTTAAGTATGCTTTCAGTACTTTTTAAATACATTCTTATGACCTGCTGGTATGTTGCATTTATTATTAAATCATGCATGCACTTTTATTTATTTAGTTTTTTACTAAATCATAGCTGTGTACATTAATGCAGTCATGGGGTACAGTGTGCTGGTTCCATATACAATCTGAAATATTTTCATCCAACTGACTAACATGGCCTTCATGTCATTTTCTTAGTTATTGTGTTAAGACATTTGTATTCTACATTTAGAAAAATTCATGCATGCACCTTTAAAAGGAATACTAAAATAATACAGAATAGATATTAAGCATTTTAAGAATTTAAATGAATAGTTTATACCACTTTGTATAGTGCCTTTACAGAACAGAAAATCAAAAATACATTTTAGCAGTTCAATTCAGCAAATATTCATTTGACCCAGTCTTCCAGATTTTGTCTAAGGTTAGGGAGGCCAAAATGAGTGAAACATAACTACTGTTCTCTAGAAGTTAAGGCAAAGAACTCTAAGGGAAAGCGTGATGTGAGAAAGTATAAATGTCTTAACATAATAAGTAAGTGAGGTGAAGGCTATGTTAATCGGTTTGATGTAAGCATTCCAAATTGTTTATATAATTAGCACATTATACCCCATAAATACATTAATGTACACAGTTATGATTTAATTTAAAAATTTTTAAGAGAAAAAATAAATAAGAAAAAAAGAAAACTAACCCAGAGCCTTTCCCTGACCCCTGTGGCTATATTTACTATGTCTGAAAAGCACACATTTTTCACATTTTTGTAATAGTGAATGACTTGAAAAAAATGGCAAAAATATTTTCTGTCTCTTTAAAACTTTCCCCACTCTTTTGGGAAACTGAGACTTATATCCCTAACTTGGGCAGTGGTTGGGAGGAGCAAGGAATATAATTCTTTCCTTGACCATTAGAATTGTTGAAGATGAATTGTGGGAATGGAGAGGTCATGCATTAGTCTTCCGCAGAGATGGGATGATTAGAATCATTAATGTAGTTGAAGGACAACAGGCCCTCTGTTTCAAAAACTCTGTTTCAAAAACTCTGTGTTTTCTGTATTTACAGTAAATTTGGTACTCGGGGGCAAGCGTTCCCCATTTTTTTCTCTTTCGATGGCAAAGTAATAGACCTCTCCCTATCCTTCTTAACCACTTGTCCTGTTCTTTCTGGGTGGACCTTGAGGACAGGTGCCAACATAGCAACACTACCTTTTAAAGCACACTCAGTCTTCCCCCATTTTCCTGTTTGTCATCCCCGTGTTATACCAGACCTTTATTAGTTAGCTCTGGGTGCCATAATAAAATACTTTAGACTGAGTGGCTTAAGTAGCAGAAATGTATTTTGTATAATTCTGGAAGCCGAAAGCACTCATGGTGGAGTTGTGAAGAGGAGCCTATCCCTGACTTACAAATGGCCTTTTTATAACCCCTTAAAGGGAGGGGGGAGAGCAAGAGAGAGAGAGAGAGAGACTTTCTATTGTCCCTTCCTATAAATGCACTAATCCCATTATGAAGTCCTCAGTTGAGCAACAGCATTTAAACTCAACTATCTTCCAAAGGCACCATGTTCAAATGCCATCACATTGGGAAATAACATTTTCAGTCCATAGCAAGATGTCTCTCTTTACAATGCCTCTGATATCCTCCGTCAGTGCAGTTTTCTTTCCACCATTCAAAAGCCTTTAGTTTTGCTTCGGTTTTTGGAGTCAGTCAAGTAAACAGGTAATCTAACTTGAGTCCCAGAGCCACCATACTCATCTCTCTCCACCACTCATGTTACATACGCAGCATCAGAGGCCCAGAAATATTAATCGCTCTTTATAAATTCACACATTTTTAATGGCAAACCAAGGTTTAGATCCATTAAGTCCCAGCTCGGACTCCTGGCAACTTAACCCATTTATTTCCAAGTGCAAGCAAAACTAGGAACATAATTCCCAAGGTAAAAGGACTTTAAGTACTGTTTTGGAAAGTATTCACTGTTCCAGTTTTAAACATAGAGTCAAACCTTCAATGCACAATGTTCATTCCCAGCAATAGATCAAAGACGGAGACCACGAATTTCTCCCTTCCCTTTGCTTCTGTTTGCACATTGTGTTCTCTCTTACTATGGTTCTACTAGAAAAAAAAATCTGGGATGACTCCCACTGGGCTTCATTTCCAGTTTTTAAATACATAGTGCAGATGATACCTCAAAGACAGTCAGTCTATGGAGATGTCAGTCAACCTGAGGAGTCGACTGACTACCTTAAGGAGGAAATCTTTCCAATCAGCAGGGTTTGCCACAATAAAGAGAAAGTGGATCTGAAAATGAACGTCCCCATTTACGTGAGCTTAATTCAACTACTTGAGAATTGAAAAGGGAAGAAATGGAAGTAGCATTTATTCTGTGAGAAGACTGAATAAGCCCGACTAAAATGTTTGAGTGTAGCTCTGCTTTGGGGTGATGTGGGAGTGGAGCCATGGCTCTCCATTTGGAGCATACGCCTTCTGTCTAAGTGTTATGTGAAACAATGTCAAATTATTTTAGTTTGCTGGATCTACTGCTGGGACCCAAACAATCCACAGATAGAATTCCAAGATGAATTTGAAGTTCTGAGTAGATTTAGATGTTATGAAAAGCATTTACTTTTCTGACTAACATCTAAGTGAATTTAGTGTTTTCCAAATTATGAATGGTAGCAACAGACTCCTAGTGTTAGCAGTAAATTTTAATTTTCACCGGTCAGAATTACAGATATTTCCGAATTGTATCACAGCTGCTGCAAGTATCTTGACATAGCACTAAGTAATTACAGCAGTAATTAGATACACAATTAGATCTCATTATTTAATGAGTTAATAAGGAAGCAAAGCCTATTAACATATTATATTTATTAAGTTGCAGTAACAACTATATTTCAATGTATTTGTTTCCTTGTATATTTGGTTTTCTTCCAATATATACATTTTATCTCATGCAGTTAAAAATGTTATTAGGAATGCAAGAAGGGGGATAGCAAGACACTGTTTTAATTGTCAATGATAATTAAATACACACATGCGCACGCAGAGACTTATGGATATTTCAAAACCAGACATACCAATTGAGCATTTCATGCTTCCACTGGACATTCTGGGTAATGTGGGTGAGTCCACCAGAGCAAGAAGGAAGCTGGCTGGGGCAACTTACCCCTGAGGGCAGCTGCATACATGACACAGTGTGCACATCCAGTTAGCATACTGAAATGCAGTTCAGGGAGAAGTCGCTGTGCAAGGAAATAGAATGTGTGGATCACAACAGGAACAATGGCAGTAAAAAACCTCTGAAATGAGATCTCCTTGACATCATCTTAGTTCTGGATAACCATCCCATTTAAAGAAATATCTCCAGCCAATGTCTACGGGATATGTGGATCAAGATACACGCTACAGCTCCCCTTACACCAGCAGAAAGAAAAACAAAACAAAAAGAATTTTGCATAAACTAGAAAAATAACATTGATAATTTAAAAATACAATTCTGACTCTGAGAGAAAGGCAGCATAATATTTACTGAGTGCAAACCATGTGCTTCTACAGTCCTTTACTATAATGTTTCATTTAATTCTTATCAAGGAGAAAGATTTTATTTTTTACTCCCCTTTAATGGGTCAGGAATCTGAAACCAGAGACTTAAGATAGTCCAAGGTCATAAAACAGGAAATGGAGTTGCTAGAATTAGAGTTTAAATCTGTCAGCTTCCAGAACTCATGGCTTTCATTTCTCTAACAGATCTTTTTCTAAAACCACAGCCAAGGGAATTTTAGGCAACTCTGGTCGCAGGGGGAAGCTAAGTATCACAAATCTCGGGAGAATGCAAACTCCCTGCCACGACAGGATGGCTGGAGAGCCCTCTACCACAATATGGGACTGACTGAGTGGTTCTCAATCAGTTAACCATTTTATCTGTCACCTAGAGGAACCTTTGACACTATTTGGAGACATTGTTGGTGTTCATAAATGGAAAGAATGTTGCGAACGGCACCTAGTGGACAGAGGCTGCTAAAGCACCCTACAAGGCCCCCCTTCTTAAAAATCCTCTAACAAAATGTTGCTGGTGCTGAGGCTGAGTTTGAAAAACCCTGGGTTGATCCTATTTACTTCAAACACTCCCGAGAAGAAAGTTGTATTTGGACCACTGCCTTCTGCAGGTGGCACTGAGTCATGATGAGAATGGCCTTGGCCATTCTCTTGTACTGTGTACAAGGAGCCCATGCCAGGTACACAGTACGTGGTACTCCACTTTGGAGGCCCTAAATGAAGAAGATGCCATTGCTTATTGATGAAATAAGAACAATTAGTGGTGAATTCATTGGATTTAGCTGCTTCTCAAAAACTTATAAGATTTATAAAGGTTTTCCATCAAAAAACATAAATCTTATAATAAGTCATTATAGATTTCCAAGTGTTTTGATCTTTAATACTCTCAGATGTCCTAGGAGTCACTGGTAATCCTTAGACTTTGTCATCCAGAGTCTTCTTTCATGAGTCCTTTCAGGGAACATGCCAAATTAAAATATTCTATGAAAGTAAATGAAAAAACCTGTTTATTCACTTTTCCTGCTAATCAGCACGACACAGAATTAACTACTGATAATTCCTGGCTTTAATGGAAAATAACTAGGCAATAAAATTCTATACGTTTTTAGTTTTATTGAATGTGCATGGCATTTTATTTTTACTTTAATTAATGCTAGTATTTTGAGCTAAGCTTCTTACTTAATTGTAATCTTCTAAAGGGTATGGACGCAGACTTTCTCATCCCCGATGCAAATCCATAAAGATATAAATAGACAAATGGCTGAGTAAATGTTTTTCTTATCATTTAAACATGAAAATACATTTAATCTTTTTGAATAATTTTCATCAATGAAAAGGAGCAGGCAGTGGTGTTATATCTATTTGGTTCTGTATCCTAAAGTCAGTGAGCTCTTCAGACTGTCACTCAAATGAGTGACATGAAACTATGAACTTACTCCAGGATATATAAGGAAAAACTAAACAATCAAAATTAATTGATTTAAATGAATTTCAAAAATTTTAATATATCAACTTCATTAATTAGTAATATAGTATTCATAGATGGATTATATTTGCCAAAAGTCTGTTAAATTTTTTGTTTACTAAGAATGTCTCTCCTTATAAATAATTAAAAAAAAATCAAACACATGTTGAAATATTTTTAAATGTCCAGTTGTCAAAATGATTTTTCTCTTTTCCAGCAAAAGAATATTTAAGAAGGGAATGTTTAATGTATTTGCTATGATGTAAGATGAAACTTTTAAAGTGTCTCAGACTCAAGGGTCTCAAGATGACAGCTAAATTGTAGCTTTTTTTTTTTTTTTTGCTATTCTGCCTCATTTTATTATTTTACTGAGATTACCTCCCAAGAATACAAGAAAGACTAACTGCTAAAATTTCATGATCATCTTTTTACATATCAAATACAGAAATGAAACCTCTGTAGTCACTAAACACAAACTCCCTGTAAAGTCTCATTGGGAATCAAAAAAATTATACTCATGCTTTTGGTTTTTTCCTGCAGTAACCATTATTACTTTCTGAGTCACGAGCCAATGTTCTATATTGCTAACACGTACCACACCTGTGTGCCCTTGATAAATCAGAAATTAACCTTTGTTTCTTCATAATTGGGTTAGATCTTCAGTCAAGGAAAAATGATTTCTGAATGATGGGTCAATTAATATTTGCTTGTTTGAGTGAACATATCAAATAAAAATTAGTGTATTAAAATATTAATGTACCTTAATAATTAAATAGCTAGTCTAATTGGTAGACCACTTATGTCTGCCAAGAGCCTGAGCTGATAGTCAAGTAAAAAAGAAAGCAAAAGCAAATGTCAAGTAGAGCTCTGATTTGGAATCACATCCAAAATATGGACAGCCATTGTCACTTACTTTAAAATGTACCTAAAAAATACCTTAGCCCACCTTCCCTAAGCATCAGGGTTGAAAATTATTTTTAGGAAAAACTAAGTGCCAATTCTTTATTAGGTGGTTTACTTTTTAAGGGCAATGAGCGTGAGGAAGACCTGAAGTGGGAGAGCAGAATAAGCAGCCAAAGAAGATGCCGGGCAGGTACCATTGTCGCTGCTTCAAGACGCGCTGCACGTGCACCACTGAAGAGAGAGAGAATTTGTGTGCCAGTAACCCTGGTCCCGGTTTTCTACTTCCCATTAGTCAAAATATGCCACATGAATATTTAACTACCCATTTCGAGATGTCTCCCTTGACCTCTTGGCAGCGAGGGGGCAAATGTCACCTGTGAGAGTGATAACAGCAGGAGAGACCCCAGGCTTCCCAGTGGTTGTGTTGGACGTACAGCAGCCGGACTAGGGGCTGAGATGGGCTAAGCCAGCATGTGTCTCGGAAACAGAGAAGGCTACAAACCTGCAGACACCCCATGATATCATAAAGCCAAAGGTAAAGCTTGGGTGAGTCGCGTCACTCACGGTAAGCTTCTGTTGTATGTACGTGTGTATTTATTTTTAATAATATATAACACAGTTGCTGCCTCTGAGAGAGGGACATTGACAATGTCAGGCATCCCTAAATTTTCTGGGCCTGTGGATATACACAGTTGACGAATTTTAAGTTTGCTCTCAGAGGTATTACAGTACAGTGGGGAAAGGAAAAATGCTTTAAAAGTAGGAAGTGGTCATATACTGGTGAGGACTAATGACAAGATGCAGATAAGTGCCCAAGGCCTATCTTATGTGATAGGAGATAAAATCAAATGTAGTAGGTGATTCCTTTCAATAAATAAGATATTTTTCAGCAAATTGATATAACTAATATTCCATTAAATTATCCATAGCACAAGTCTTTCGCCAGCAGACTTAAAGAGCATAAACTTACCAGAGAAAACCAAAACATTCAACGAACTCTTTACAAAAATTTAACACTCTTCATAAAAATACACTAAATGTGAATATATTTAGGTATATATATAGGTATATCTTAAAGGTACATTTAGGTATATATAGATGGGTATATCTTAAATGTATCTCCCCATTTAACAAACGAAAGAAAAGGTAATGTTTTTCCTTTGATGTAAGCATGGATTAACATTTTAAAAAGTATCTGTTATAGCCTGCTCCCTTGCTGTTTCTTGCCAAACATTCCCTATTTAAAAATTTACAGAAAGAATAGTTCATCTGAATAATTGCCTGACTTATGTTTCCATGTGGATTTTTTTTTTGAGACGATCTCACTATGTCACTCTGAGTAGAGTGCTGTGGTGTCACAGCTCACAGCAACCTCAAACTCTTTGGCTTAAACGATTCTCTTGACTTAGCTTCCTAACTAAGTAGCTGGGACTACAGGAACCTGCCACAACATCTGGCTATTTTTTGGTTGTACTTATTGTCATTGTTGTTTAGCAGGCCCAGGCCGAGCTGGAACCCACCAGCTTTGGTGTATGTGGCTGGTGCCCTACCCACTGAGCTAAGGACACCAAGCCTCCATGTGGAATTTTAACATGTCATATCAGGCATAACTCTATGTCATTAGAGGAAAAATTACATATTAGCTTAAAAATTATATATTAGCATAAAATTACATTAATTCAGTAATTTTACATTCTTCTAAGTAAACCATTGATCTAAGTAATTCTACAGTAGATTCTCTAGCTAATTGTAGAATGTTTGAAGTGAGTGACAGTTGTTGTTTACCTTAGCAACACTAAATAACAGCTAGTGGTGAAAGCTGACAATAAATATGGAGGTGGACTTGGTTGTTTGGAGTGGAGGGTAAGAAGCAAAGCTGTGACTAGGGCATCTATATGAGGGTAGAGTGCTCAACTCACCAAATTGCATACAGGATATTCAATTCAATTTAGATTTTTTAAAGGTATAATTATGAGTTGGGTAAACATCTGGATCTACTTATGCTATAATTATTAGTTTATCTGAATTAGAATTTTACTAGACATCTTGTTCTGTCTTTCTTGTCTGTTTTTTTTTTGTTTGTTTTTATTTTTTCATTCTGGCATTCCTACATTAGGGTCCATTTGGTGTAAGGAGTAGCAGCCCAAATACTAGAAGGAGCATGTAACTGTAAGGGGATGCCAACTCTGGATGGGAAATCAAAAAGTGTTGTAGACAGACTGGTGAAAGATATCACAGCCTGTTCATGTGATCAAAAATACTATTTCCTAAGCATTATTTTCTAAATGTTATTTCCCACTAACAACATCTAGGACTAGTTGTAGAAATAACTGAATACATAGTAAGGAATTGTGGAATGATGGACCTATGAGGTGGAAACTTCCTCCTAAATGGTTGATTAAAATATCAAACTTCTCTGTACTATACTCCTACTATTATTTAAGTGAATTAGTTTGTGGTTATTTTATTTTTATTTATTTATTTATCTGTTTTGAGACAGAGTCTTATTTCCCTTGGGAGAGTGCCGTGGCATCATAGCTCACAGCAACCTCAAACTCTTTGGCTCAAGCAATTCTCTTGTTTTGGCCTCCCAAGTAGCTGGGACTACGGGTACCGGACACAACACTTGGCTATTTTTAGGGGTTTTGCTCTTGCTCAGCCTGGTCTCAAACCCTTGAGCTCAGGTAAACCACCCTCCTCAACCTCTTAGAGTGCTGGGATAATAGGCATGAGCCACCATACCTGGCCAGTTTGTGATTCTTTTAAAATGAAGAGGAATAAGCATAAAGTTACACACATATAAGACCATTTTAATATTTGAAAAGTGAAATTTTTTGGAATAATTCCATTTATAAGCAAGCCATAAGTGATTCATTCATTTTAGATAAACTCAAAATTATGCTTTAATAGACTAGTGGATAATAATGATTGTGGATTTCAATATGTTATTTCAATTATTGCTAGATAGAATTGGATAGAAAATCAGCAAAGAAAAGAAGACTTCAATAATATCAAACAACTTAATTAACTAGGTCTAACCTATAAATGTCAAACTAACTGACATTCATAGAACAATTTACTCAATAATTACAGAATACACATCCTTATAAAGCATACATATAGCACTCTCATACTTTGCGCTGGGGTGTAAAACAAGTCTTAATAAATTTGAAAATACTGAAATAATATAAATAATGTTCCTTCAGAACAATGAAAGTAGAGACAATTAAAAGGAATCTTAGAAAAACTCTTATATTTGAAAATTAAATGACATATTTCTAAGTAACCCATAGGTTAAAGAAAAAAAATCAAAAGATGAATCATAAGATATTTTGAACTAATTATAAGCAAAAATATCGAATTGAAAGTAATTAAAGGTAGCTAATTACAGTGCTTCATGGAAAAATACAATGCTGAAGACACACAGTGGAAAAATATAAAAACCTCAAACCAATTACACATTAAGAATTGAAAAGGAAAAGGAAATGCATTCTATAGCAAGCAGAAGTAAAGATTAGATTATAAGTCAGTAATATAAAAGCAGAAAAGTAAGAGAAATATCAATGAAACCCCAAATCATCTATTTGAAAATATTAACAAAACAGACACAACTTCAGATAGACTTGACAAAGAAAATAATAGGACAGATATTTTGACAATTAGGGATGAAAAGGATAACATTGCTACTGGCTCTGAAAGTAATTTTTTTCCTTTTAATTTAGTTACTTTTTGATTTTAAGAAAAAGTTGAGAACAAATTTATGTCTGCATATTAAAAATTGTCAAATTCCTAGAATAACAAAAAATACATCAAAGATGATATAAAAAGTGATAATAAACCTATCTATAATAAGTAAATATTGTGAGTTAAAAATAAAATTTTCAGGTAAGAAATATCCTGAATACTTTATGGGTACATTCTATCAAATATTCTAGAGACCAATAATATCACCTTCACACATTATTTCAGAAAATAGAGGATTCTCCAATTCATTTTTGATGTAAATATTATACTGATTATAAAAAGATAGTAATAAGCTACAAGGAAAGGATCTTAGAGATAAATATGCCTTAAGAACATAAACACAGAACTACTCAAGAAAATATTAGCAAAATAAATTATCAACACACTTTAAAGAGTATACAAAATGAACAGAAAATGTTTATCCCAGAAAGGCAATGCTGATTTACATTCCAAAATCAATAAATGTAGCACAACATATGAATAGAATACTGAACAAAAACAGAGGTAGTGTCAACGAATTCAGAAAAATCATTTACCAAAAACACTTTATCTAGTTCTTAAATTATTGGAAGTTAAAGGGAGATTCTTCCACCTGATAAAGGGACACTGTACAAATCTACCACTGGCCTTATAATCAGTGGTGAAATACTGAATGTGGAACAAGTTAACGATGCCTGCTCTTTTACCATTTCTATTCAACATGACACCAACATGTGCATAAAAAAATGTTCAACATCACTAATTATTAGAGGAATGAAAATTGAAATCGCAATGAGCTATTACCTTATACCAGGCAGAATAACTATTAGTAAAAAGTTTAAAAAAATACAGAAGTTGGCAAGAATACAACCTTTGTGGCAAACCGTATGGAGATTTCTCAAAGAACTAAAGATAGAACTCTATTCCATCCAGCAATCCTACGACTGAATATCTACCTAAAAGATAATAAATTACTATATCAAAAAATATATCTGCACTTGTATGTTTATTGTAATAATATTCATAATAGTAAATCTATAGAATCAACTAAATTGTCCATTGATGACATATATAAAATGTAGGGGGGGTATACATAAATACATACACACACACAGGGAACTTAATTATATAAATAAAATGGACTATTGCTCAACTATAAAAAAATAATGAAATCACATGATTTGCTGCAACATGGGTGGTACTGGTGGTGCATGTTGCAAAGGCCCAATGTTGGAAAGAACATTGTGAATCAACAAAGAAGTGAAAAAGTTCCTAGTGGTGTAAGTTAGAACAATTTGGAAAGCAAAATAAATAGCAAAGATTGGGTTATGTCCTAAAGGTGGGAATAAATATGTATGAGTCTCCTGATATAAATGAATTATTGAGCAAACAGATGGGAATGAAGAGAATTCAAAATAATAAATGGAGAAAAATACCTCACAGAAATATGTAGTATAGGCAAGTTTCATCAATGCAAGATGAATTTAGTAAATAAAACTTCAAGAAGGAACAGAATAGTTGCATACTATTCAACTACCCACCTCCAAATACTTACTAATTGCTGTAGTGGTTTTAAATTGTGTCCACAGATACTCTGATACTTTTTCGACCAGAAAATTGAGCTTAATTCCCTTTTCCTTGACTGTGAACTAAACTTATACACTAGATGCATTTTTTGTTTGCTTATTTTCTTTCTTTTTCTCTTTCTTTCTTTCTTTCTTTCTTTCTTTCTTTCTTTCTTTCTTTCTTTCTTTCTTTCTTTCTTTCTTTCTCTTTCTCTCTCTCTGTCTCTCTCTTTCTGTTTTCCCCATTTTATTTATCCTATGCTAAATAAAAGCATATATTATTTATCTACCTGTCTATGCTCATTTTTAACATATTGAATATGGAAAGGGAAAATGATAAGCTCACAGTGGAGAAACCTGGCATGTTAAGAAAGTAATCCAAGTTAATGCCACCGGTATTAAATCATGTTGATATCTTATATTCTCAAAGTGGTAAAATAAATAAATAAAATAAAATAAAACAGGGCATTTTAACTTTGTAGCATTTTTTTTTTCAAAATCCTTACTCCAGATATAATTATGTGAAAATGATAGACAATTCCTATTCTACAAAATACCTGACCAGTTCTTTTCAAACGTATTAAGATCATGAAAAACAAAGGAAGACTGGGAAACCATTACAGATAACAGGAAACTAAAGACAATTGATGACTAAATGCACTAGTATTTTGGATTGAATCATCAGGCCCCCCAAAATGAAAGAGTATTACTGGCAAAACTAAGAATTAACATTAACATTTGTTGAAGACTATTATATCATGATTAGACAGAGCTGAATGAAAAGTGTATGAGGAATAACTGGACTTCCTTTACAACTCTTATGTAAATCTAAAATTATTTCAAAATGAAGGAATTTCACAGGATGTTAAACTATAACAAGCCTGTGTGCATCATTCCCAAGGAAGGGATGAAAGTTGCAAGAGGATGCCCGCCTATGGATGGGCCTTGTTGGAAAGAACATTGTGAATCAACAAAGAACTGAGCAGGGACTTTCAGAATGAAAGAAAAGGTGATAGGGTGGTTCATGTGTCAAGAGTGGGAGGTACTTAAGAAGGCATCTGCATTTGGTGCAGGACAGAAGGGGAAACCCTGGAGCTCCATGTTCCTCCAGTGAACACTGTGGCCAGAGCTATAAGGGAACCACCCCCACCACCAGTGCAGACTTCTGGACTGATCAGGGAGCTGCTGGGAGACTATTCAGTGACACTGCACCGGACAGTGGGCACAGCAGGGTCCTGCTGGCTTCTACAAATGACACCATTCTGAGCTCTCAGGTCCAGAGCACCTGGTCCATATAGATCTTGCCTTTGCTATAGCAGCCTCTGCATTGCTCAACCAGGTGGGGAGGGAGTAGGGGGAGTAGACATTCTCATGCACCCTATGAATGGGAGCTGAGCACCTTTACCCTCCATAGCGGATTCAACAAAAAGGGTTCCAAAGAGGCCACCTGAGAAGCCCAGTGGAAACTGACTCAGTGTTACCTGGGAAGGGGGAGAACCACAGCCACCCAGTGGACTGCCCCACAGTGCCACACCCACAACTTCCATGCTGCTGCTGGTCCTTTGGCCCTGCATATGGCTTCCAGATTGAGGCTAGGACACCTGACTCCACCCCGATGGTTCCTACATTCCTCTTGGGCTCTGAAGTCCCACTCTTATGACAGCCATGCTGCTTCCCAGCTCTGCGGTTCTACCTCCAAGCCTCCTATGCTGCTACTAGGCCCCATGGCTCCACCCAACAGCTCTGACACTGCTGCCCAACCTTGTGGCTCTACCAATGTGGTTCTCACACTGCTGCCAGTCCCACAGCTCCACCCTCAATATTTCCATGGTACTTACAGCCCAGCAGAAGCTGTCCAGTGCTCTGCTAGGAAGGGATAGCCTTGCGCCACCACTGTACCTGGACCTGAGTGGAGCAAACAGGTGAGCCCTGACACCCATAACCGTTACCTTGATAGCCTAGCCCAGCTGCCTCTGCAAGCACCACAGGGTGACCCAGGAGAAACAATCTCTTGAAATGCCAGCCTCCATGGAAAGGGACTTGTGACACCCCCCCCCCAACCTGAACTTCCAGCTAGGGTCTGGGGAAAACACAACACTCCATACAAAGATCATCCAGCACCAGCTCAGACTGTGACAATCATAGGGGAATGGGACAATGTGGAAGAACTGAATGATTGGCTTTCAGAGCATCTGTTCCTCTCTTCCTAGAGTGTTCTGGGGTAGATCGCAAAAGCACAGAGGGGCCTCTGTTTCTTCTCACTAAGTAGGAGAGCTCCCAGGAAAGGAGAACAGGTTTGCCACAAACTTATCAGCCCTGAGCTGAGAGAACAGGTTTCTAATAAGAAGGAACAGGCAAAAGAACTCTGCCAACATGAAAAACAAGCTACTTTAACATCCCCAAGGGATCACAAAAAATCTACAGCAATGGACCCCAACCCAAAGGAAATTCAAAAGGTCAGAAATGGGATTCAGAAAAGAGACAGCATTTAGGTGAATGGGACTGAAGAGAAAGTTGAAAAACAACACAAAGAGGACAAATATTTCAGGGCATCACAGGAAAATAAAAAGTCATTAAGAGGGGCAGGACCTGTGGCTCAAAGGAGTAAGTCGCTGGCTCCATATACTGGAGGTGGTGGGTTCAAACCCGGCCCCAGCCAAAAACTGCCAAAAAAAAAAAAAAGTCATTAAAAAGCTAGCCAGTGTAAGAAAGAACATAATAGAACTACAAGCAATGAGTTAGTTAGGGAATTTCAAAATGCAATAGAAAGTTTCACCAACAGGCTAGGTAAAACTGAAGAAAGAATCTCAGAGCGTGGAGGCTCTCAGTCTAACCCAGTCAGACGAAGAGGCAGAAAGAAGAATAATGAAGAATGAACAATTACTCGGAGAATATGAGACTATGGAAAGAGAGCCAATATGCAAATTACAGGCAACTCTGATGGGCAGAGGGAAGAGAAGAAAAAGCAAAAACCACAGCCAATCTGTTGGGAGGAATTATCGAGGAAAAACTCCCTGGTATTGCCAGAAATTCAGATATCCAGTCATCCAATACTGGAAAGGTTCATAGTCAATAGGACATCTTCAAAACCCATGGCCATTAATCTGGAGAAAATTTTGTAACCTGCTAGACAAATCAACAACTAACCTAAAAAAGGAAAACACATCAGGCTAATAGTAGCAAGTTAACTTAATATGGAAATTAAATTATTCCTTGAACTGAGCGACAAAGGGGAAATAGGCTTTTAAAATTTATGGGATCCAGAAGAAGTAGTTTAAGAGGAAAGTTCACAGCCTTTAATGCCTACATAAAAAAAGACAGAAAAACTACAAATTAATAACCTGAGATAACATCTCAAAGAACTAAGAAAAGAGCAAAAAAACCAAAAGTAAGCAGAAGAAAAGAAATAACAAAGCTCAGAGCAGAAGTAAATGGAAATGAAAGAAAAAATACAAAGGATTACTGATACAAAAGGTTGGTTCTCTGAAAAGATCAGCAAAACTTAAAGACCACTTGCCAGATTCACCACAAATAGAAGAAAAAGAATTCAAATGAGCTCAATAAGAATTGAAAAGGAGACAATACAATTGATACCAAATAAATACAAAATATCATCCAGGAGTACCATGAAAAGCTATACACACACAAATTAGAAAACATGGGAGAAATTAATAAATTTCTGGAAACACACAACCTCTCAAGCCTGAATCAGGAAGAAACAGATGACATGAATAGAGCAACAGTGAATAGTGAGATTGAAGAAGGACAAAAGTCTCCCAATAAGACTTGGCGCCTGTAGCACAGTGGTTACAGTGCCAACCACATACACCAAGGGTGGTGGGTTTGAACTTGGCCCAGGCCAGCTAAACAACAATCACAACTGCAACAAAAAATAGCTGGGCTTTGTGGTAGGTGTCTGTAGTCTCAGCTACTTGGGAGGTTGAGGCAAGAGAATCACTTGAGCCCAGGAGTTTGAGGTTGCTGTGAGCTGGGACACCACAGCACTCTACCAAGGGCAACATAGTGAGAGTCTGTCTCGAAAACAAACAAACAAACAAAAATCTCCCAATAAAAAAATCCCCAGATCAGATGAATATAGCCAAATTCTACGAGCCTTACAAAGAAGAGCTGGCACTTACTTTGCAGAAATTCTTCCATAGCGTAGAGAAGGAGGGAATCCTCCCCAAAGCATTCTATGAAGCCAAAATCACCTTGATAAGAAAGCCAGGAAAGAAAAACTAAAAACCAATGTCCTTTCCATAAGGACATAGATGCAAAAATCCTCAAGAAAATACTAGAATCTGAATTCAACAGCATGTTAAAAAGGTAAGACAACATGATCAAGTGGGCTTCATCCCAGTGATACGAAGCTGATTCAACATATGCCAGGCAACACTCATGGTTCATTACATAAACAGAAGCAAAAAGAGAGACCGTAAGATTATTTCAACAGACACAGAAAAGGCATTCAGTAAAATCTAACACCCTTTCATAATGAAAACCCTCAACAAACAAGGCATAAAAGGAACATACTTTAAAATTATGAGAGCCGTATATGACAAACCCATAGCCAACATCATACTGAATGGAGAAGATTGAATGGGAACAAGGCAAGATTGAATGGTCACCAATACCACTTTATATACCATACTACTAGAAGTCTGAGCCAGAGAAATCAGGCAAGAAAAAGAAATAAAGAGTATCCAGAATCAAGTAAGGGCAATTAAACTATCCCAGTTTGCTGATGACATGATCTTCTATCTGGAAAACCCTAAATACTCCACCAAAGGACTCCTAGAATTAATAAATAAATTCAGCAAAAATCTCAGGTTACCAAACCAATGCACACAAGTCAGTGGTATTTTCATACACTAATGACAGTCCAGATGAGAGGCAGATCTAGAACTGAATACAGTAATCTCCTCATTGTCTAGCACCCTTGCAGATTGGTAGAACCCAGATGTGTGAAGTTTCTAGTTGCTTAAAAGTTACTGTTAAAGTAAGCCTACCTAATTCTATACCCCCCAACTAATTCTATACTATATCATCCCATAACCCTAAAATCTGTATCAAGTTGATATTAACTATATATTAGTTAGTAAGCCTAACTAATTCTATACCCCCCTAATTCTATACTGATAGTCCCATAACCATAAAATCTGTATCGAGTTGATATTAATATTGAAATACCCTAACTAAAATCAGATTAAGACAAACATCACATACTGTAACACAGTTTTAAAGACTTATGAGACAGCTTTGTAAATGCAGTTTACCAAGTTTAAAATGCTATTTCAGTTAAATGGCAATCAATACGCTTTTCACTTCTTTACCATATATTTTTCAAACTTCAAATAATCACCATTAATACTTAAAACCATTACAGATAACATATAGGATGTGTGGGAGTGATGTAAAAAGCATTGCATGTGTGGGAAAACTTATAAAACACTCAACGTATGAAAACTCTTCTGGACATTGGTTTAAGCAAAGAATTTATGCTTAAACCCCCAAATACAGGGATGCAAGGGCAAACACAGCAATAACAAAATAAGTAAATGGGACTTAATTAAATAAAAAGTTTCTGCACAGTAAAGGAAATAATCGAGAGTAAATAGAAAACCCATGGAATGAGAGAAATTATTCTCTAACTATAGTACACAAACGCAAAAAAGGGCTAAAATTCATAATAGGCAAATAACTCAAACAAATCATCATAGGAACTCAACTCCTTTAAAACAGGGGCAAAATATATAAAAATTAGATTTCAAAAAAAGTTGGACAAATGGCTGACAAAATATGAAAAAATGCTCAATAGCACTAATCATCAGGGAAATACAAATTAAAACCGCAATTTAATATAATCTGATCCCTGTCAGAATGACCATTGTTAAAGAGGAAAATAACAATAGATGTTGATGTGGATACAGACAGAAAGGAATGCTAAAATTGGTACAACCTCTATGGAAAACAGTATGGATATTTCTCAAAGAAATAATGGATTTATCATTTGATCCAACAATCCCACTACTGGGTATCTACCCAAAGGAAAAGAAGTCATTTTATCAAAAAGACATCTGTACTCAAATATTGATTATAGCATAATTTGTAATTGCAAAGATGTGGGATCAGCCTAAGTATTAATTCAATAAGAAAAATGTTATATATACAAACAGTGGAGTGCTACTCAGCCATAAAAAGACATAGATTAACAAGCTGTGGTATAGTATACCACGGAATACTATTCGGTCATTAAAAAGATGGAGACTTTACATCATTTGTATTAACCTGGATGGAGATGGAACACTTTCTTCTTAGTAGAGCATCACAAGAATAGAGAAGCAAGAATCCAATGTACTCAATTCTAATATGAAGGCAGTAGATAAACTAATACGGGAGATGGGGATAGGTGAATGGGCAAGTGGGGCAAGGGGAGAAGTGTGGGGGATAGAGAGTCATGGTGTATGGCACATCTCTTGGGGGCTGGACACAAGTATAAGAGGGGCTTATAGAAGAAATGCAATCAGTGTAAACTAATTCTTTGTACCCTCAATAAGTCTCAAATAATAATAATAATAAAAGAACGAAATAATGTCAGTTGCAACAACTTGGATGGAATGAGAGGCATTACTCTAAGTGAAGTATCTTAGGAATGGAAAAACAAACACCACATGTACTCACTAGTAATTATGAGATAAACAACTGGCACGTACCTGCATAAGGAGATATAATAAACATAAGAAATGAAGACAAAGGTCAGGTGGGAAGGGCGTGAGGAATAAAAACTTATCTTTTGTGTACAATGAATATTATTATTATTATTCTGCCGATGAGCACACCAAAAGGCCGGGATTAAACATTATACAAGGCAAATGCTTGTGTGTGTGTGTGTGTTTCTTTTGTTTTTTTCTGCTTACTCTGTCACCCAGGCAACAGTGCCATGGCCTCAGCCTGCCTCACAGTAAGCTCAAACTCCTGGGCTCCCGCAGTCCTCCTGATGGCTAGCTGAGATTACAGGCACCTGCCACAATCTATTTTGAGTAGAGATGTCAGATTTAAATGTTAGCTATTCTCTTATTCTCTTGAGGATATAGTGGTATCCAATTGTGCTTTCCCTTGTATATGTGATGACCGATTATGTTGAACATGCTTTTATGTGGTTACTAGCTCATCATCCATTTCCTGTTGTGAAATATCTGGACAAATATGTACATTTTTAGTGGTCCATGTTCACATTATGTGATGGAAGATTTTTATTTAGTATGGATATAATTCCTTAGCTGTAATTTTCCTATCTGTCTTTTGTAATTTTGTGTCCTGAAATTATTTGCCTATCCCAAAATCATAAGTATATTTTCTTTCGTTTAATTTTAGAAGCCTCATATTTTTAACTTTAACATTTAAGGCCATGATCAAACTCACTTTTTTTAAATACATAATGTGACATAGAGACATTCAATTTTCCACTGTCAAGTGTTAAAATGATTTTCCTTTCCTCATTGAATTGTTTTAACGCCTTTGATCCATTTCTAAACTCTGTTTTGTTTCAACAACCAATTGGTCTCTTCTTATGCCAGCACTAACTGCAACTTTTGAAATCAGATAGGATCCAAACTATACTTTTGTTTTCTTTATGAAATTATTTGATTTCTTACATATTTTGTATTTATGTCAAAATTGTATAAAGAGCTTATCAATTTCTACAAGAGAAAAGATGAGTAGATTAGGTTTGTATTAAATCTATTTCAAAGCAAGAACATTCCTTTCCCCATTTTTTAGATCATTATTGGTCTTTTTTAGCCATGCTCTGTAATGTTTATTGTAGAAACCTAGCATATCTTTCCTCAAATATACATCACATATTTCATTTACTTGATGCAATGCAAATTGTATTTTTAATTTTTTTTCCCAGTTGTTCCTGGGTAATTTCTTAAAAAAAGACAAAGGATCAACATTTTATTCTATGACCTTGTACATTTTGGTTAAGTGAATAGTGACAATTTCTAGGATTTCAGATGCATAAAGACAATTTTGTGACTTCCTTTTCATCATTGCATCTTTTATTACTATTTTTTTCTCATTGTTCTTGCTAAGACCTCTAATAAACTGCCCAACACAAGTGCAAAGAGCAAGATTTCTGCCTCATTCCCAATTTCAGGAGAAAGTGACAAATGGCGATATGAAAATACAGTGTTATCTATAGTGCATGGTTTTTTGTTTGTTTTTTTTTTTTTTTTTTTTTGCCATTTGTGAGATTTGGGAAATTATCTTCTATTTCCAGTTTTCTGATAATTTTTTTCTCAAAAATTGGTGTTGAATTATTTAACGTTTTTTTTCTACCTTTATTAACATTATCATCTGATTTTTTTTCCTTTAATTACCTTGCTAGATGGAATTATCTAAATTATTTTAAGAAATGTTATGTTCATGTCCAAACTATTTGGTAGTTTTTTTTTTTTAATAGTGAAATGTATATGATAAGTCTTAAACTTATCTGTATTTTCTGAAAGTATTTTTGTAAAAATGTTATTTTTTTTTCTCAAGTATTAATTGAATTCCTCACTGAATTGATCTTGGCCTAGACTTTTCCTTGTGGTAATGTTTTTAATTACAAATTCAATATTTTAAAAAATAAAGTTTTATTATGATTTTCTATTGCTTCCAGCATAGGTTTTGATAATTTGTCTTCAAGGAGTTTGCAAATTTTACATATTATCAAGTTGCTCATACTATTCCCACTACTTTTAGAATCTGTGGCGATATATTCTCTTTCATTCCTGAAACTGGTAATTTGAATTTTCTTTCTGAACTTATGTATTAATATAGCTAAGATTTTCTTCAATTATATAATTTTTCAAATAAACAATGTTTAGTTTTTATTAATTTCTCTATTAGTAGACCAATTTTATGTATCACTGATTATTGTTTTTAACTTTATCGATTTCTTCTTCCCTCTTGTATCTTATCTTGTCCTAGTTTCTTAAGAGGAAGCTTAGATTATTGATTCTAAAACTTTATTTATTTATTTATTTTTTTTTTTTTTTTTGAGACAGAGCCTCAAGCTGTCCCCCTGGGTAGAGTGCCATGGCATTACAGCTCATAGCAACCTCCAACTCCTGGGCTCAAGCGAGTGTCCTGCCTCAGCCTCCCAAGTAGCTGGGACCACAGGCGCCCTCCACAACGCCCGGCTATTTTTTTGTTTGCAGCCATCATTGTTGTTTGGCGGGTCCGGGCTGGGGATTCGAACCCGCCACCTTAGGTGTACGTGGCTGGCGCCTTAGCCGGTTGAGCTATAGGCACCGAACCTAAAACTTTATTTTTTAAAACAGATTTAAATTTCTAACATTCTCCTTAATTACCATTTTAGCTGTTTTGCACAAATTTAGGTATGTTGTAATTTTGTTTTTAATTAAAATACTTTTTATTTCACTTTTGATTTGTTTTTGCTAATGAGATTTTTAGATTTATGTAGCTCACTTTGTAAATACTTGCAAGTTTTTCAATTTTTCTTGTCATTTTTTCATTGTAATTTTATTAAATTTGAGTACAAGAACATCTCTATGCAATCTTAGTTTTTAAAAATTTAGTGAGACAATTCTATGGCACAGTATAAATTATGTCATTGAATATCCATGTGCTTTGGAAATTAATATACATATATTCTGCATATTTGGTTTATTGTCTTGTAAATGTCAATTAAGTTAATTGAGTTGAGATTATTGTTCAAATAATCCATGTCCCTTTTGATCTCTTACCTACTTTTACAATTAAAGTCCTACTTTAGAAATATTGTGAGTTTGGTTCCAGACCACTGAAATAAAGCTAAACAGCAAACTCAAAAAAGTGAGTCTCACAAATTTTTGCTTTCACAGTGCATAAAAAGTTATGTTTCCACTACACTATTATCTATTAAGTATGCAATAGCATTATGTCTTTAAAAAGTACAGGCCTTTATAAAAACTTTCTTTATTGATAAAAAGTGCTAACAATCATCCGAGTCTTCAGCAGGTTTTAATCTTTTTGCTACTGGATGGTCTTTGCTTCAAGGTTGTGGCTGATGACTGATCAGGGTGTTGCTCTGAAAGTTGAGGTGCCTGTAATTTCTTAAAATAAGACAGCAGTAGAGTTTGCTACATCAATTGATATTTCATGTCAGGAAATATTTCTCTGCAGCACTCAATGTTCTTTGACAGCATTTTGCCCACGGAAGAACTTTTTCAAAACTGGAGTCAATCCTCTCAAACCCTGCTATGCTTTATCAACTAAGCTTATGAAATATTCTAAAGCATTTATGGTCATTTCTACAGCACTCAGAACATCTTCACCATGGAGCAGGTTCCATTTTGAGAAATTACTTATTTGTTCATCCTTATTCAGCAACTTCTCTTCTATCCATTAATATGTTATAGTGCATTTATTATTTTTTTTTTTTATTGTAAACCAATCTTGAATTCCCAGGTAAGCCCCACTTTTTAAGAATGGTGAAGAGTAAGTTCTCCCTCGCAGGTGAAAACAGAAGTCAATAACTTCAAGTGTATTTGGCTGAAAGTTACAAAGAATTGACATGTTGCAATTTATCTCTTATTTAACATCAACCAACTACACTTTCCCTCACATCTATGCTTTCCTATGTTTTGTACTTCACTCTGTCTAACATTATCTTTCCATGCCTGGCCGTGGAAATGTCATTTGTCTTTTAAATATACTCGGAATGATGTAAACGTCCTAATATATTTCTTTATCATTGTACTCTGAAAAGTTTTCTCCATATGTGAAAAGTCTAGGCTTATGCTTCTGCCACTCTTGAAATCACATAATGTTATCTTGTTCTGCACTTATGTATATGTATGCCATATTTTAATTGCTTTTTTGGCCCTGTAGTTTTTCTTCTTCATCCAGTATTCCATTCTCCATCTTCTAGTGATAGAATATCTTTTTTTCTTTCTTTCTTTCTTTTTTTTCTTTTTAATTTTCAGGACTGCCCTTCAATAATCCTTTGAATATGGAGGATGGACATGAGATTCAAATCAATATTGAATATCTCTAGACCTTGAAATTGACCAAATGGCAAGCACATGATATATGTGGCACTGATGATTAGTGCTGATTTATTTTGCTGAGATGGTGAATTTTAAACCTAAAGCTGTTTAAGTCACAATAGTAACCATGCCAGTTAATCCAGACTGCCAGAAGGAGAGCTTTGGGACAGAGAGCAAGACTCTTCAAGTAACATCCTTTGAGCTCTGCATTCTATGTGCTCCTTATCTAACCTGGAAAATCCTAACCCTTCTACATTTTGACTTAATGAATTCGGGCCTTTGTCATTTACAGATATAAATTACAGTTACAAATTTGAGGCCCTTTTTTCTTTTTTAAATATACAAACAGCATCTACTATAAGATATGCATATTCTATACTAGGCAAATATATACTAGATGATATTTCTGAATAAGAAAATGATATTGTGTGTGCCAAGTATCATTTAATTCTGTCTTTTATTAATATCCTGAAATTCAAATACTAGTTCAGCAATACACATTTGAGATTTTTTCCTTTATCATTTCCTTACTAAGAGGAGACATAGACACTATTGTTCAAAATATAGCTATCTCAGTGTTCTAGAAATTATGTTCTTCAAAGTCAGATATTGCCCCTAGCAAATTGACACTGCTCTCTTGGAGTAAAGAGCATTCAGCTCCTTTTTCTGTACATCTTTTTCTGCTGCTTTCTAAATGACAACATCTACATTTGAGGGAGATATTTGTATGTTCTCAGATGGTAGAAAATGGTTTGGAATAAATACAGAGGCTTACACTTTTCATTATCAAGCCAGTGCTGCTATTTCTTATGATTATATCAAGCAGTGTTTCAGAGTTTGGTGAGGATGTAGTTTGTTATATGTGTAAACAAAAGCAGCACCTGTCATTTTGAGAGCATTTATTTCATGTTTAGTGAACTGCATTCCCTCAATATTTCTAAAGTTGTCATCAGGCAAACATTCAATCATATTATCAGTAGTGGTGCAAATAAGAGTAGGAGCTGCATGTGAGGTTTCAGGTTTCCCCTTCTTCTTGTTAATATAGTAAATAGAAACCAACATTGGGCTGAGCATGAGCTATACTATACATATAGGACTGGATGCTGCCAACTTCAGTTGTCATTCAATATTCTAGTTAATCTGGAAATGATTTAATACATTTAGAAGTAATTAAATGACTCATAGAATTACTACTCCTGCAGAAATTTAGCATGACTTTCATTAGGATAAAAAGCATTATTTACTATCATAACCATTTTAAGTGTACAGTTGATGCCAGTAATTATATTCCCATGTAGTCCAACATGCATCTAGAAAAGTTTCTTCCTAAAAAACTGAAAATCTATCCATATTAAACACTAATTCTTCCCCTTTCTGGCTCGACAACTTGTCTACTCTCTGTTTCTATCATTAGACCAAGTTAGACTTACATGAGTGAAATAAGACAGTTCCATCCTTTTGTTACTGAATAATGTCAATAACATAGTTTCTGTGACATTTATTCTGCAATGTTGCATCAGGTGACAGGATTTCCTTTCATTTTGTAAGGATGCATAATATTCCGTCCAATGTATAGTCTAATTTTCTTCATTCATTAATGTTTCAGTCAACATTTGGGTTGCTTTCACCTCTTGACATGTGTGAAAAGGCTATAACAAATGTGGATGCAGAAATATCTCTTTTAGAAACCAAGAATGTTTAGTTCAAACATGGTTGAACCAAAAAAAAAAAGGCACTTAAAAAAAGTGAAAAAGAAACTTAAACATTTGTCTATTGTGGAAAAACATGTGATTAACATGGAACAGATGGAAAGAAAGGCTCTGAAAAAGGTACGGTGGGTCCTGGGTGGAGATGAGGATGACAGCAACCTGGAGTGTTTAGAAATGCTCTAAAGTGAGCCGTGTCCACGGGCATTTGGGTAGAGTGAAGAGCTGCCTAGAGCGGGAGATGGTGATTGAGGCAAGTCTAACATCGTCCCTGTCTCTATCAGCTGTCCTCCTAGGACTCATCAGTTGCACACCATAAGCACAGATGGTGCTATTGCCACACAAAGACTCAAGAAAAACCTCATTCTTCTTCACCTCCCTATCACTGTTATTAATGCTATAAATGGTTACATGTGTTAGAGCTTCCTGTTTCATGTACTTTTGTGTCTTCTGGTCTTGATTTTTTTTAATAGCTATTATATAACTTGTTACAGCCCAACCTGGCTAATTGTCAGCTGCTCAAGAGGAAGCCAATGTGTGGAGATAGCACATGTTACAGCAGACAAAGAGTTTAATATCACGAGGGCCATGTGAGGAGACTGGAAGATTCCTCAAATCCATCTCCTTGCAAATTTTGGAGAAAGGATTTTTAAACATAGTTGGGCAGGCAGAAGGGTAGGGACCTGGGTCTGCGAATTGGCTGGGTTCAGGGCAGAACCATAAAAATGAAGAAATTGTCTTCTTTGCTTAGTTGGTTTGTGGGTAAGTGTTACAGTGATTGCTGACTCAGTTCCTCCGTAGGAGTTACTTGTTTAGGTCGGTCAGCCATTCCACTGGAAAGCAGCCATTCCACCTGAAAGATATCCTGAGTTTCACTTGGGCCATGTTATCTGTGAGAACAATGAAGAAAGCTAAGAATCTTTATGACCATCAGATATGCCTCCTGAGTAGTAGACAATTCCAAGGAAGCAAGCAGGCAAGCTAGGGAACAATGGCTGGGGAAAGACATACACTAATTTGTGGCCCTCTATTAGCTTTATAAAGGATGACTTCAAACAAACATGCGTGATTCTACCATGTCCTTTCATACACAACAACAGTACTTAGAGCACTGCAGGTAACAAAGTCTAACTGAATAGATTTTATTCCATGGACTTGTCTTTTGCATGTGCAAAAATATTCACCAGAGAAATCTTATAAATAATCTTGTTCACTTACCCAATGAAGCAGAGAATTTTAAAATAAAGGGAAAAAAGTATGCCCTCTTAATGTCTGGTTAAATACAAGATATCAAGGATGATGATTTAAAAGCTTGAAATAGCACTGTCACAGATTGTTAAAAGTAAGAGGAGTTCATTCCTTAACAATGTATTGAGATAGTTTCTCTAAAACAGATGCCTTTTCTACCTTAGTTCTATAAATTTAGGGAAAAGAAACCAGAATCTATTGAATTTAAATATAAACACTATGACACTATGTCTATTTAAGCCATCTCATATTAAAGCCTGTCTTATATACTTTGGATTATACGATGCTTGAAAAAGGGAAACATTAATTAATGATTTTTATGTTTATTACATGTTTAATGTTTACGTTGCAAAAATAAATGTCAGCTTTATGGTGATAATACTCTCCATTAGAGTTTACACTGAGTAAGGATAGGGACATCCTTTTAACCACCTCTATATCCTGCAGTGTCTAGAAGAAAATCTATTACACAGCAGTGGTCAGTGAATTTTTAAGTAATCAATAATATTATCAGGAATAATCCTTGCTGCTATTTGGGGACATATTATTCTGTAGTTAATAGCTTTTATAGTTTTTAACTGGCTTAATTACTAACTCTATTCCAAATACCTTTCCATGTTAAATTTTCATCAATTCATTATATGTATATAACACTTTTTCTTTTCTGTGTATGTAGGCTATTTCCTCACTTTTTTCCCTCTGCAATTAATGCTGAGATAACCAAACTTTTATCTAAATCTTTTTGCATCTCCATCATCACTTTCTGAAAATAAATTTCCTCAAAAACACAGCTTTGTATTATTTCAATCTTACTCAAAAAAGATGAATGATTTTCATTTTATCTATATTCATAATTATTTTCATATTTATTTCTACTTAACTAAGGGAATTATACATATTTTTATGGGTTTTTGGATAGTTTTTGAATATATTTGTTTCTTTGGTTGTGTTTTTTTCTAACTGACTATTGCAACTTATTCTGTTTTGAAGATTTTACCCTTTTTCTTTCAGCTATGATAATAAGATTTTTGTCTTTTAGGGCTTAGGCTTTTATTTTTATGATATTTTGAAATATTGTATTTATAACATAGGTCAATGAAGTTAATTCTCCCCATGCTATAATCCAAATGTGTGTGTCCCCCAAAATGCATATGTTAAAATTTAATTCTCAATTTAAAATTATTAATGTGCCTTTGAGAGGTGATCAGGTCATGTGGGCTCCATGCTCACAAATGGACTAGTGTCTCATAAAAAGGCCTGAGGGAACTAACTAGATTCTCTGTCATCTGAGGACACAGCCATACACCATCTTAATAGCAAGAAAAGACCCTCACCAGACACCAAATCTGCTTTCACTTGATCTCACACTTTCTAGTCCTCAGAGCTGAGAGCAATACATTTATTGGTTGACTGATTGTAGAGACTGGGTCTTGCTGTGTCACCCACATTGGAGTGCAGTGCACAATCACAGCTCACTGCTCTCTCCAACTCCTGGGCTTAATCAGTCTTCCACTTTAGCCTCCAGAGTACCTGCGTCTACAGGTGCACTCCATATAAAGATGAAGTCTTGCTATGCTGCCTCAGCTGGCTTGGAACCCGTGGGCTCAAATGATCTTCATACCTTGACCTTCCAAAGTTCTGAGATTATGGGTGTGAGCCACTATACCTGGCCCTGAGCAATAGATGATGTTTATAAATCACCCAGTCATCATAACAGCAGGAACAGACCAACACACTGCACATCTGCACTTTCCACAGAAATAGTGCGTTTTATAACTTATGATATTTTTGTAATAGTACTTTAATTCAAAAATGAAAATATACAATCCTGTGCTGTCCATTCCAGGATACATTTGTAAATGTAATTATTATTTAATATCCTAATCCATACACAATGGCTGTTCTCCTCTTGTCTTGTAAATCAGTTGTAAAGCCATTTCAAAGATCATCACCACACAGTTATACATTGACCTTAATTAGCTACAATAGATAACTTTGTTCAGTAACATTTTGGTCAGATATAAAGAAATTAGCTTTTTCAAATACAGATAGGGTTAAATGTTTCCACAAATTTATAAATGCTCATTATGTAAATGAATGAAAGGAACAGCATGACTCTTTCAGATTGTCATCTGTACTTCCTTTGTATAGTTGGGTGGAACTACAGGAACCATCTTCCTCTTTTGTACTAATTGTCCTGCAATGTGAGTCTCAGAAGGTAGCTCCTTGGTTAATACTGCAAACCACTTTTGGAGGTGATCTAGTGATTTACCCATGTGTAAGGAAATGAATTATTATGGCCATCCTGCTTCTGGCTGATCCTAGTCTCTTTTTTCCTGCTCTGAATCAGTTTTTATCAAATGACAAACCTTAATTCTATATTCTGAGTCAGAATTTTATGAAAAAAAGTATTATCAATATTATCTGCATTGGGGCTCAATGATTTATACTTAGAAATGAAGAAAAGAAAACAATATAAGGGGTTGGGTAATTATACACTCCAGAAAAAATATTTTATAGAATGAAATCATAGTGTATGTATATGTATTAATACGTATATTAAAATATTAATTATATATGTGTGTTAGTTTCCTGGTTTTTCCATAACAAAGTATTGCAAATTGTGTGACCCTAACGATGGAGACACACTGTCTCATAGATCTGTAGACTAGAAATACAAAATCAACTTACTAAAAGACCCTGCTTTATCTGAAGGCTCTAGGGAAAGATGTGTTCCAGGCCTTTTTCTTAATTTCAGGTGTACTTTGGCCTGTAAATGGCCATCTTCTCCCTGTGTCTGTTCACATTATCTTCCTTACATGTGCATTTATTTCTGTTCCCAAATTTACCCTTTTAAAAGTACACCAGTCATATCACATTCAGGACCATTCTAATAAATTCATTCTAACTCCATACATCTACCAAAGCCTTTATTTTCAAATAAGGACATATTCTGAAGAGCGGTGTTTTGGGGCTTCAAAATATCCTTTCTGAGCAACAAAATTCAGGTCATGACAGTGTACAACCTGGTTTCGCTGTAAGTATGGTGATTGTGTGGTCATGATACTAGAATTTAATATTGATTTAATCAAGGAGAACTAGAAACATACATGTTTATATAAAAAGAAGGAGATGGGGAAAAAGTTAAAAGTCTTAACAATCTAAAACTTTAAAAAGTCATAAAGTAGGGTGGTACTTGTGGCTCAAAAGCATAGGGCACGGGCCCCATATGCTGGAGGTGGTAGGTTCAAACCCAGCCCCAGCCAAAAAAAAAAAAAAAAAAAAGTCATAAAGTAGTAATGTAAATCATTTATTTGCAAATCAAAAATAATTTCAGGAGAACTGGCTGAAGAGAGTCAAAAGTACCTCCTAACAATCAGACATGCAGATAGATGGAAACAGAATACAAAATTGCAGTTTTTATGACATCTCTAGAATAATTCATTGTAACTATTAAATATATAAATACACGATATGATAAAATGCAAACTAAATTAAACTATAATAGTTAAATCTAAAATGTCAGGCAGAGATGCATGGCCATCTAGAAGCCTTAAGTGTCAGGTAAATTGGCTTCTAAAATGATGAAATCCTATCTAAATTACAAATACACTAATAAAACTCAATATATTCTCATGAAAAATCAATAAGACATGCCTAATTGGATCTAAACATTGGTATTTAATGGATCTAAACATTTGGTATATGAATGATACTTATCTTGCTATCATTTTTGCAGTTTCTTCTCTTTGTTTCTGTTCAATTTCCACCTGTTTATTAAAAATTTTGTTTTGTTTGCTAATCTCGTAGCCTGAAGATATCCGAGATACATTTACTAACAATATTTCTTGTGACATTTTTCCTGTGAACTATTTTGGATTTTCTATGTAGACAATTATAGATTCTATAAATACAATTTTATGTCTCTGTCTTGAGTTATTAAGCTAAGACCTCCATAATGACATTGACCAGGATCAGTGAAGGAGAATTTGTTATCTTTTTCATGACCTTAGGAAGAACGGATTCAGTTTTCACACGCAGTTTATATGGTTTGATTTCATAGTCTGTTGATAGGTTGAATTGCATTGAGTGAATGTTGTAGTAAGAACCATTCCTGCATTCCATAAACTCTCACTAATCATCTGTGAGATTATGACTATTTCTTATTTTTCTGAATGATTTAGTCATATATCTACCTTGATTCATTTGTTTAATGTAGTAAAATTATTATTTTTGCAGTTTTTTTGTTTGTTTTT
>NW_003852403.1:19962577-19970831 GCF_000181295.1 Otolemur garnettii
TTTTTTTTTTTTTTTTGGCTGGGGCCAGGTTTGAACCCACCACCTCCAGTATATGGGCTCAGCACCTACTTCTTTAAGCCACAGGCGCCACCCTGTAGAATTATCCTTAAAATTCTGGTAAAGATATGTCTTTATTGTCTAGTATCTAATATCAAGGGCTTTTTTTTTTATTTCACTATATTTTCAAAAAAAATTCATCAGAATGTGGAAAAGGTGACGGTGGTAAGAACAACCAAAGTGCCACACTGAACCCTGTGCTGGGTCGCTAGAAACATGTAATGAACACTGCTCAAAGTTTAAAAACATTGCTCTCAATAATATATATCTGATAGTCCAGTGAACCTCCTTAAAACTACGTATCCTAGTCTCCAGGACAAACTCTTTACCATGCCTACCTCCCTGGCCAGCGTCCTCATACACTCCATGCACCAGCCTCATAATAATTTTACCACTGGAAACAGCAGTTTCACCCCTGTACCATCTGCGCCTTGTATGTGCTCTGTACTCTTTCTTGGCTAATCTTTATTTTTCTTTCAAAAATAAGCGATAGTGTTTCATTGACTGGTAAAATTTGTCATTCTGTTCTAACACATGTGGTATGTCCTGCTGTGTAAGTACATGGTATTAAATATACCACATTATGTACACAATGCTAAATAATCTATGTTACAATCACTTTTGCTTTCATCTACTTACCAGTGCCATTAAACTGTAATAAGCTCTTTGAGAGAAAATTAACAAATAAATTAGTCTATCTTATTTTTCTTAGGACCTAGTATAATATCAACCATTTACACAGTGCCTAAAAAAAGTTGCAAAATGAATGATTGATGGTCTTGAATAATCTAGGTCTGATTAAGATTCACTGGTAAGGGTGTCCTCAGGGAGGCATATTCTAGCATAGTTAGCTTATTGATTGAGATATTTTGGAATATATTGAAAATGTATTTATTCACTTCCAGGATAATTATGAGATTCGTTTAGAAAAAATTTGAAAAACACTTGGATAAGGCACTTTTCTAATCATATGAGACGCAGGAACTAATATCAGCTTATCACTATTTCGCTAGTGAGAAGGTGAAAAATATACTTTCCAAAATTATTTTCATTAAATCTTTGTATAAGTGAAAAGTCATGATCATCATGAGTGGGGAATTTCATTACGGTTTCAAATTTAGCCTCATATAAATCATTTTTTGCATGGTTATTTTAGTATTGTTTAGAAATACTAAATCTCAGGAATAAAAGCGATATGTATCTGATAAACCCAACAACGTCTGTAACATATATTTTGCTTAAAAAAATAAGTAATCGTTTAATTTTTTTTCTCAGACTTTGACTTTGTCTGTTTCATTTCTCAGGCCTTATCAGTGGCAAACATACAGCTTCCAAGTTCATTTTCTCTTCCATATTTTTTACTTTTATAATGATTCATTAAGCTCAGCATGACTCCATATTTATCAGTATTATACATTCATTTCCAGGAGTAGGTCACTGTGTATCACCATTATCCTTTGGTAATTTTGTGTGAAAAAATTAAATTATATCATGTTCTATATGAGATAAAACTGAATAAATATATCATCCTAAACATACGAATCCTAACCTTTTAAACATTATGTTCATTACATTAATATATATACCAGATTAACATTTTTAAAAAATGTTTCTTGTTTAATTCTTCTATACTTAGAAAGAGAACTGTCTAGTTGTCAGACACTGTTGAAGAGCATAAACAATACAATTCTCTGAGCATGAGTTATCAACTAAAATAATAAATTAAAATTGATGGAAATTGTGAAGCATGTCTAATATCCTAACCTCAGAAATCCAAAGGGATTCTTAAAATGAATTGGAATATTTCCTAGGCTTGGTTTTCAATACGGAAACAGCCCCTTAATTATTTAAAGGGTAATTTTTACCTTTATTTTTGACTTTGCTGAAAAAATATATTTTATCAAGTATCTTTTTGATGATGGGGGAAAGTGAATTACATGTCATTTCCAGAATAAGATGTTTAATTAGCTTTGTAGAAGCAACCCAGGGGCTCACAACCAGCAAACAAGAGCTGCAATAATAATGATAATATGTTGGTGGTCACTTTGACATGCATTTTGATGATGAAAAATAAAAAATAAAATTCAAAGTACTCTATTAAGCAGGGTTAAGGGTTAAGGGTTAAGTACTCTATTTCCCAGGGTTCCTTCATTGTAAATGCTTACAAACTACTCCATATTTGCCCAAATACCACTTGATACATCTAAAGCTACTTTTAGCTAGATTAGACCTTATGAAACCTGACAAATTTCTCTGGACCTTCTCCTCTACTGTGGCTCCCCCTTATCCATCACCACTGGGGAAAGGGCCCATAGTCAGGGAGGGCTGGGACTGATTCCTGATCCCTACCCTGATGTGTTATAACTTGGAAATAGAAATAGTCTCCTCTTCCAAGAGTTGGCAGGGTACTCTGTTTGGCCAGAGGGTTCTCAGTACCAAGGCAGGGCAATTTCCAGAGTGGCAGCACTCTATAGGAGGCTTGAATGTGCAAGAGCAGCCAACTGGGTATTATTAAAACTTATACCCCATTTTCCACCTTGGATTTAATAAATTAGAAAAACACAAATGCAACTCAAGAACCTCCAGAGAACAAAGGAGTTGTTTACAACAACCATCTTTGTGACACCCTGACCTGCTTGGGTGAGAAATACAGACATTTTTGAATATATTACTCATTGTAGATGAGCATAGACTAGTGATGAACAAGGACAAGGGTGGAACGCAGCATCTCCATGGTGTATGCTAATCAAACCCCAGACCCCAATACTGATGTAGGCAGTGTGAAATTAAACCTGTACTGAAAGTGTACTCTGGCAGGTCTCCAGAGGGGAGTGCCTAGACAGAGGAGTTTAAACGAGGTCCAAGAATTGCAGCAAAAAGCTAATAAGGATCCTACTGAATTTTGGGAAGCATTTATCAGGTATATTGGAAATATAAGATGTGGGATTCAGAAGCTCCTGAAAACATGTGCACAGTTAATATGACTTTTATAAGGCAGAGCACTTTCTATATAAGGACGAAGCTGCAGCAAGTGGAAGAAGTAATTGGCGTTAAGTCCCTCCCAACTGGTTGGTTCTGCCTCCAAAGTATTCACGTACAATGCCAGAGAAGAAGAGAAGCGGAAGCCCGCGTGTGCTCTGTTAGTTGTGGGACTAGGGTCCTTTCAGGCAGTCAAAACCAAAGTGCAGGAAAGTTCACCTCAGGGTAAGGCACAAACAGTCTGCTTTCTGCAGAGGAAGGGCATTGAAGCTGCATTTTCCAAAACTGCAGAGAGCTTCAAGTAGCAAAAACGTTCCAGAGGAGCAAATGGTCTTTTGAATCTGAGTCTCAGATGACGACAGGGGCCCAGGCATCCATGCCTCACTAAGGCCCCCAATCCAAATATTCCTGCAAGAGCTGCGGGTAAGATTGGAGTTAGGGACTCCATTTGTGGACTTTTTGGTTGACACGTAATTTACCCTTTCTGTCCTAAACTGTAAGCTAACTTCCCTTAGCAAAGACATGCTTACAGTGGTCGGAATCCAGTGGTCAGACCCAGCATCCACCCTCCACTTCTTGAGTGCCAACTTGGGGAACAAATCTGGTACACAGTTTCTTATACATGCCGGACTGTCAAATACCTCTTCTGGGCCGAGATTTGTTATGCAAGCTGAATCCTCAAATCTTTTCTCCGGAGAAGCAACAGCTCCACCTACAGGTCGCGCCGGAGAATGCGCTCCAATGTCAATGAAGAAAAGACCGAAGAAGAGGCAAGTTCTATTTCCCACCAAGTCTACTCAAAACGTGAGCAAAGCTGCACGGACCGGCTGGGACAGTCCGCAACAGCCACATCAGCTGTCATTTTGTTAAAGGAGTCCCATGCATTCATAGGAAACAATAGTCCCTTAAAAAGGAAGCATTTGAAGTAATTCAACGTATATTGAATAGATTTGTAAAGCACAGACTAATTTATCCTGTTGGTCCTTCTATAATACATTGATTTTACCCATCAAGAAGCCTCATGCCAATGAATATAGATTCCTATAGGACCCACAAGCTATTAATGGTACTTTATAAGCCATATGTCGCCTGGTGCAAACCCATATACTCCTTTGACAACAATACCAAGTGACCGTGAATGGTATTAGGTACTTTTCTTTGCATTCCTTCAGAAAAGAAAACCCAATTCCTTTTCACATTTGAATGGCAGGATACTGAGATGAGAATGACATCACAGTACTGCTGCACTGCATTGCCTCAGGGGTTTAAAAACTCTCCTACCCTAGTTAGTGGGAGTTTAGCAAAAGACTGTTGGAATCTGCGATTGGATCAAGGGATTCTGTTACAATATGTGATTGATTTACTTATAACAAACACTGGTTATGATCAATGTCTTGAAAATACAATGGCTGTGCTAAATCATTTAGTTCCATGTGGCTAGGCTACAAGGTGTCACCCAGGAAAGCACAGACTTACACAAGTTTACTTATTTAGGATTCCAAATTAGCAAGGGAACCCATGGTCTAATGTCAGACCAAAAGCAAGTCATCTTGAATCTTAAGGTGCCCAGAAATAAAACTGGGCAGAGGTTCCTAGGAATGGCAAGATTTTGCCTAACCTCATCCCAAACTTAGGACTAATAGCAAAGCCCTTTTATGAGGCCCTTAAAGGGACAGGGATAGAAAGGACCCCTGATCTGGACCACAGAATGTCAAAATGCCTTTGAGAGACTCACAAGGAGTCCTCTAACTGTCCCTGTTTGGGGCATGTCTGACATGCAGAAAGAATATAAATTATACCTTCATGAAAAACAAGAAATGTGCCTTTGAGTACTAGTGCAAATGCTGCGAAACGTCCCACAGCCAGGAGCATATTTGTCAAGGCTGCTGGATAATACTTTGAGAGGATGGCCTCCTTGCCTGTTGCAAGAGGCCAAAAATTTACTTTAGGCCAACCTGTTGTAGTACATGGCTCTCAACAGGTTTTGACTTTATTAGAACAGAAGGGGAGGTTATTGGCTGATTTCAGGAAGGCTGAAAGAATATCAGGCCATCCTTTTGGTTAATCCCAAAGTTAAAAACTATATCTACTTTTAATCCTGCCTCCTGTTAGCAGCTGAAGAGAATAAGCCTCTGCAACGTGACTGTTTAGGGTTTCGAAGCCATTTATTCTAGAAGGATGGATCTGTCAGATGGGCCTATACCAGAACCAGACTGGGATCTCTCATAGATGAGAGCAGTTTTACGGACAACAGACAGTGAAAGGTGGGAGATCAGGTGGTTTCAGAGCCATGGGTGACAGAAGCAATGCACTGCCACCGGGACTTCAGCCCAGAAAACTCAACTGATTGCTTTCACTGGAGCACTTTAATTATCTAGAGAAAAGAAGGTAAACTTTTATATGGACTCTAAGTATGCTTTTATTATTGGGCATGCTCATAGTGCTATTCAAAAGGAAAGGGAACTCCTGACAGCAGGAAATAAGGATATTAAGTACAGGCCATGGCTGAACCCAAAGCCAGGTGGCCATGATGTACTGTTCTGGTCATCAGAAAGGGGCCATTATGTTGCAAAAGGAATCAGGCACTGACAGGGCTGCTAAAAGGGCCACAAAAAGTCATCTGTTCCAGTACCCCAGTTGCATTTCGATCCATATAAACTTCACTACACTGAGGAGGAGGATAAAAGAGCTAAAGTGCAGCTTTGACACTTGGAACAACGAAGCCCAGTGGAGCAGAAATCCCCACACCCAGTCTTCTACCTGAGGTCTTGGTTCGGCCCCTTCTGGGGCCCTGCATGAATGTGCACACTAGGGATGTGATGCCTTAATGGACTTGGTAGGACCTCATGTAGGAGGACCTCATTTGAAAGAAACTGCAGAAAGGGGACTCTGAACCACCCTCTGTGTTCTTCATAAGATCCCAAGACAGAAAAGGCACCTGCTGCACAAGGGACCCAACATATGGGGCCCCACCCTTTTGAAGATCAGCCAATTGATTTAACTTGGATACCTACAACTGGAAACTTTAAATATCAGCTCATATTTTTCAGGATAGGTAGAGGCTTAACCCACCTGGATGGAGAGAGCATCTGAAGATACCCAAATCCTTCTGAAGGAACTTACCTCAAGGGGTGACCTCCTTTTCTTTGTACGGTGATAATGGACCCTCCTTTATCTCAGAGGTAACTTGGAAGTAAGTAAAGCCCTTCTTGACATTATAGGATCATTTCTCCAGTATGGGTACCATTTTTTCTTTGTACACAGGGTAGAAAGTGGCTGTGAATCCATGTGGTCTAGAGGTTTTTTGTTGTTGTTGGAAGATTTCCTATTGCTGCTTCAATCTTGCTGTTTGTTATTGGTTTAAGAGTTCTATTTATTCCTGATTGAGTCTGGGGAGGTTGTGTGTTTTCAGGAATTTACTCATTTCTTACATGTTTTTGAGTTAATGTGCATAGGGATTTTCAGGGTATTCACAGAGGATATTGTGTATTTCTTAGGTATCAGTTGTTTTCATGTCTAATTGAGCTTATCGGGTCCTTTCTATTCTTCCTGGTTAATCTAGCCAAAGGTCTAACAATTTCATTTATCTTCTCAAAAAAAAAAATCCTTTTTATTTCATCAATCCATTTGTTTTATTTTGTTTTGTTTTGATTTTTGGTTTTGTTTACATTATTTTTTTCCCTTCTGCTGGCTTTGGTTTTGTTTCCTCTTCTTTTTCTAGTTTCTTGAGATGTGTCATCACATTCTTATTTTATAATCTTTCTGTCTTTTTGATGTAGCCATTTAAGGCTATGAACTTTTCCCTATAGATTCATTTGCTTTTGTTGAATCCTATAGATTGTGGTAATTTGTGTGCCCTTTATTGATCATTTCAAGGAATCTTTTAATATTCATCTTAATGTAATTATTGACCCAATAGTCATTGAACAGTAGATTGTTTAATTTATGTGACCTTATGTAATATTGGGCATTTCTCTTAGAGTTGATTTCTAGTTTTATTCCACTGTAGCCTGAGAAGTTACAAGGTATGATTTTATTTTTTAATGTGTTGATGCATATTTTGTGGTCTAAGATGTGATGAATCTTGAAGAATGTTTTCTTTGCTGTTGAGAAGAATATGTATTCAGAAAATTGGGGGTAAAATAGGAAAAAGTGTTTAATTCCGCAATCATCAGGGAAATGCTAATTAAAAGCACGATGAGATATCATCCTACCCCAGTTATAACAGACTGGCTTTTATTAATAAGTCAAAAAACAATAGACATTGGTATGGATGCAAAGATCAAGGAATACTTATACCCTGTTAGTGGGATTGCAAATTAGTACAACCTCTGTAGTAAACAGTACGGAAATTCCTCAAAGAATGAAAAGCTGACCAACCATCCAATACAGAAATCCCACTATTGGATACTCACCCAAAGGAAAGGAAGTCAATTTATAAAAAACACACATTAAAAAACAAAATCATCCCATGTACCTTTAGCCTCAGTGGAATAAAACTAGAAATCAAGTCTAAGAGAAATGCCCAATATTACACAAAGTCATGTAAATTAAACACGGTTTTGCAGCACAGTTCGCAACTGCAAAGATGTGGACTCAAACCAATGCCCATCAATTCGTGAGTAGATTAATAAAATTTGGGATATGCTCCCCATGGATTACTATGGATGAAATAATGTGAAATTGCAACAATTTAGATGGAACTGGAGACCATTATCTTAAGTTTCTCAAGAATGAGAAAAGAAACACCACATGCATTCACTATTAAGTTGGAACTAATGAGCACACGTGTGCACAGAAAGAGGTAAAACTCAGTGGAAATCAAGAGGACGAGAGACAAAGAGGGGAGAGGCAAATATCTACGTAAGGCATACAGTGAGGACTACTGGAGCAAGGGCGCAATTACAGTCATGAGTCAAGCATTATAAAAGTAATCCGTGTAACCAAAAACATTTGTACTTCCTTAATATTTTGAAATTAAAACAAAAGAAAGAAGTTGTAAAACATTTCTTCATAGCAATACTTGTAAAAGAATAATCACGGCCATTTCATTTATAATAATAATTCTCTCCAGAGGCATGCAACAGCAGGAAAATATCACAAAGCCATTGTCCACAGTGAACAATGCCAAACATACAAAAGTAAACCAAGTGTGATTATATTTATATGATATTCTGGAACAAGGGAAATTTTTTTTTTCCTTTTTTTTTTTTTTTTT
>NW_003852403.1:19981355-20186188 GCF_000181295.1 Otolemur garnettii
TACTATCATGGGGTACAGTGTACTGTTTCTGTATACAATCTGAAGTACTTTCATCCAACTGGTTAACATAGCCTTCATGTCTTTTTCTTAGTTATTGTGTTAAGACATTTATATTCTACATTTAGAGAGATTCACACGTACCCTTATAGGATGAAATATTTTAAGAATTGTACTTTAAATTAATTGCATGTGCTGGGAGAGTGGATGAAGTCAGAGATGGCACAGAGGGGCCAAATCTCTCCAGATGTTGAAGCTGGACACATGAATTTCTTTCACAATGAAACCTTGAAGATGGGCTTATGTATATATAATAGAACCTCTATAGTTGGCCATGTTCCCACAGTGACCACCTCCTCAAGTTGACCTAATTTTCATAGACTGGACATGCCCCACAGGTACGTATAAGTATAGTAAGCCTAGTTCCTGACATTGACTAATCCCATGTTTGTTACAGGCCCTTGGGTGGTCCACTTACAAGAGTTCTACTGTATTTTTTAAAATACAAGTATGACCTTCCAAGTCTTGCATGATGTTGTCTGTTTATTACTTCTTGCATACTTTACTCTTTTAATTATAATTCAACAGTCATGAATCTGTCAGTTTTCTAGAATTGCAAAGCTCTTCTTTTCCCAAAGACTTGGCCCATGCAGTTGTTTTACATTTCTGAAATGCATTGATCTTGGAGCCCAGGCCTAGGTCATCTCCTGGTTAATTTATATGTCCTCATTCAGACCTTTGACCATTTTATTTAAATTCAGTCTTGTACTCTCTCACACTACATCCTCATTTGCTAGTACCTTAGAAATTGTCTATTTTTATAGTAATCAGATATTTACAAATTATAATTCAGAAGTACAGAAAAACACTGGTTTTATTTTATTTGCATAATGGCCATTATATTACTTTTAACTTTATGGCCATGAGGGTGGGTATGGAAAAACTTTATCTTTTCCATTTAAAAAAACATAGAATTTATTTCCAAGGTGAGAATAAGATTACTTACATATAATATTTGAGTTAATCCTGGAATGTACACATTTTATGGTGACTTAAAAAAGTGACAGAGTGAAGCCATTTTCATTTAACACCCTGTTTTGACCCATATCCAAAATAACACAAAGCATTCAAGATGGAGTAAATATGATATTTTTAAACAAGAAAACAGCTAATGCCCCAATAGTATTGACAATACGTATTAAACATTAAGGCGTATGTAAGACAAACGCCTTAATAGGTGTATAGTAAAGAGCTGACACCTGACTTCCTTGAGCTTGAAGAAAATGGGTTATTTTCCTGGGAGTTAACATCACAGTACTGAACAGTGTACCATGGATCTGCTGATAAGGGTTGTAAGGTTAAGGGCCTCCCATAAGGGTTTTGAAAGGTAAAGCCATACAGAGTCGCTCTTATCTGGTAGAGTAAGTATGATTTTGAGGCGAAAGAAGAATCAAGTGGAAGTCACACTCAGCACAATACAGTAAGAAAAATGAAGGGTGTGTCATTTGGAAACAAAGAAACAGGATTCTCTATTCACAGAAGGCCTCTGTAGAAAACCCCAAGGAATCAATAAAAAAAAAGAAAGAAAGAAAGAAAGAAATCCTCCTAGAAATAACATGTTAAGCAAAGTTACAGAATACAAGGGCAAACTGTCATAATCAATATCTTTTCTATATACAAGCAATAAGCAACTAAAAGCTGTATTTTTTAAGTACAACTTTTAAAAAGCCCCAAAAATACTAACCACTTAAATATAAATCTAACATGATCTGGACTTCAATGTAATCCTTAGCCCAGAAAGAATTATTTCATTTTGTTTATTATCATTTTTCAATAAATTATTGTGTTTTCATAAGATGAATATTTTATGGCATTACTGTCAATTTGTTTCTTCCCAGCTACAAAATAATTAAATTCTCTAGCATTCTGGGGGGCTGAAGCAGCTGGATTACTTGAGCTCAGGAGTTGGAGCCCATCCTGGGCAAGAGCAAGAACCTGTCTCCCCTAAAAGCAAAACAAAGAAAATCAAACAAGCAAAAACCTAGCAGGGTGTACCAACTACTCAGGAAGCTGAGGCAAGAAGAACTCTTAAATCCAGGAATTTGAGATTGGTGTGAGCTATAACACCGGGACACTGTACCAAGGACAACAAAGTAAGACTCAGTCTGCAAAAATAAAATAAAATAAAATACGATAAGATAAGATAAAATAAATAAATCCTTTAAAATAAAGATTGTTTTCTTCAACTTCTTTGGGCCTTGTACTTTTGTGCCTCTATAGACTGGCACTAATTTCCTTTTCAACAAGATAATACATTGTTTTCCCACTTAGTGTCACTTCCGGCATAAAATGGAACCCATGCTTCTTGCTATGTTATGCCTTCTAATTGGAATCTAAACGCAAGAAACACAGACATATCCACTAAAATATAAACATTACTGAAAAAAATTAAAGGATAGCTAAATATAGAGACATTTTTCTTTGATGTGTAGGAAAACTCTATAATGTTAAGATGGCCCTTCTCCCCAAACAGATGTATATAATCAGTAATATTATTAACTAAATCTAAACAGTTTCAAATTGAAAATTAAAAGAGAACCCCAAAATTAATGAAGAAATTAAAATGACTAAAGTTAATCAAAACTATTTTGAAGTAGAATAATGTTGGAGGGCTTTCACTACCTAAGAAATGCTTCAAAATCTCGTGAATAGCAGCCATGATCCAGAGAGGATGGTGGTGTTATCAAGACAGATATACAGAAATCAAAAGAATAGGAAAGAAATTCAGAAATCAATCTTCACATTTTCTTCAATTGATTTTTGACTAAAGTGTCAAGGAAATTTAATGGTAAAATGATCATTTAAAAAAAGGAATGTGCTTTGGGGGCAAGTGGATAATCGTGCTGAAACGGCAAACTTAGACCTTATCTTACAACATGCACAGAAATGTATTGGAATTGGGTCATCACCTAATACGACCTAAAATTATACACGTTCTGAAAGAAAACAAAGGAGAAAAGCTGTGACTGCAGGTCTGGTCAAGTTGGCATGGTGATCTTTGAATACATTTAAACAGAACTGTAAGCGCTATGTAATTTTTAGGGAATGGCTACTCAACCTAGCTCAATAAGAAATGGTAGATATTTACATTTCTGAAAAATTAAACTAAGTACAGAACAAACACATAAATTAACAAGCAGTTTTACTTTCATTCTTGTACATGGCCTTGGTACTATGTTTCAATTGCCAGAATGCTGAGAAAATTAAAATGTCAGAAGGACAAAATCAGATGGAGTCATTGATTACCCCATCCCAGTCAATAACAATGAGCTTAATTGGACTGTAAAAGTTTTGGCAAATGAAATGTTCTTGCACAGTTGAAATGTGGACAAAGGCTCTATTTTATTCACCTGAATAATATACGTGATAGTATATTTTTAAAACGTAGGCTGTCTGATCCACATGAAAGTTTAGTTTATCCTGATATTACAAAAGCATATTCTATTTTTTCTCATGTACTATTTTAAATCAGGATGTAATCCTGATGAAACTATAATAGTTTAAGTGTTGTACAGTATTGCTTTGACACACTTTCTTTCTCATTTGTAGCTAGATTTTGTTTTGTTTTTTTTTTATCTTTTATGATAGCCACACAGCATAGAAAATACAAATCATTTCAGCTGAGAGATACATGGAGAAAGTTCAAAATGGTATCTTAATTAAATAGTTTTGATTATAAAATGCTCCATCAAAATTTTATGATGTAATTCTAGAGACTACATTTTGTCCCATACGGTGATTGTTACCATGTGCTCTCTGGGGGCCAATCAGAACCCACTTGCATGGCACTGTTTTAACTAACAAAAACCCGACTATAAAATTACCATACTCACTCTGGTCTTCTGACTCAAATTTCTAAGGTCTTATTACTTTCGAGGCATGTTATCCTTTTATAAATCCACGGACATATGTATGATTGCAGTTTTACAGATGAAAAACCCGCGGTTTAGACAAAGTAGCCAATGTGAATTATATTTCATAGCCAGATAAGTGGTACAGATGGGCTTATATCAAGGTCTGTTCCACATTAAAATATGAACCATTATGCAATGCTACCTTTTATGAATGATTATTAAATCCAAATGCATTAGTATGAATATAACATGTATACAATAAAAATATTATTAAATTTTACCTTAGAAATCCATATGCAGAGAAACATAGGGATGCTGCTTGATTCTGCCTCAATTTGAAAGTATTTCTACCACCCCAGTAGTACCAGATTTCAATCATCTAGCCCCTTTCTGGATATGGGAGCTGCCTTTCAAGTGTTATTTTTTTCTCTCCCCAATCCAATGGGTTACCTTGATCTTTCAGATATTCAGATATTAACTTTTCTGGAATTGTCCATTTTTTACCAGAATGCTCATTTGCAATGCTCTTTAGTCTCTCCGCAGTTGCTGTATGTTGGTTTAAAAGCAAGAGATTTACAAAGTAGTTGATATTGTGACAAAACTCAATATCGATCAGAATATTGTTTAAATAAGCTTGTGCAGGAAGAACAGAGGGAGTTGACATTGTGGTAAATTTGATCCTGAACATTACTGTAAATATAAGAACAGAAAAAAATAAAATAGCTCGATTCCCACATTTTACAAGCAATCTTAGAGAGGATTAGAGGAAGGAAAAAAATCCTTCTTGGAGAACATAAAAATAAAAAATACAGACTTATAATAAGATAGCATTAATGGATTTCCTGATTCTTTTTCTGGTTTGTGAAGGAAACCCTGAAATAAGCTGGATGAAAAGTTGACAGTTATTTTAATAATTGCAGATGTTACCAAAAATGGAAGCCCAACATACAATGTATTCATTATGCATTTTATACTGACTTAGAATTATTTTACTTACAGGACGTGCATTGATTGCATCCCAAAGATGCAATCATATATACTTGCACATCCCCAAAGTATATTTTAAAAACATCTTAAACTTAGAAACTAATTCAAGCTTGATATTTCAGAAATGTTTGACTGATGGCTCTTCTGCTGCTGTGAAATTATGTTAGTTATGAGATATTATCTCTGGCAGCCAACATTTGGTTTTGAAATTAAAGCATGTGTGTGTTGTGTGATTAATGATCCTAAATAATAGAAGCTTGGCAACAGCTATGGGAAGGGTGGTGTTGGGGAGGGAAGAACTTTGTGGATCAGCGGGGGCATCCCAGCTACTCAGGAGGCTGAGGCAGGAAGGTTGCTTGAGCCCAGGAGGTCAAGGCTGCTGTAAACTGTGATCCTATAGCAACACCTGTACCTGGATTACAGAGTGAGACCCTGTCTCAAAAAAATAAAAATAAAAAGGAAAGAAAGGAAAGCAGGAAGGAAACTGTGTCAACAATTACAAATAGATACCAAATGACATTTGGCATTTTTTTTTTCTTGCTGGAATAACCATTGGCAGGTAACAATTTGCTGCTGATAGTTAAAAATTAGGCCTTAGACATGAAAAAAAAAAAAGTTACAAAGCATCAGAAGACTAGCTTTGCAGTCAGTATTTACTGGGAACTCCTTCTATTTAATCTATAAGAAAATCACAAAGTGAAAGTATAGTTGAGAAAAAATTGCAGGATTGATTGCATAGTTTACTAATTTACTTCAGAACATGTTAACATAATTGTTGTTGGAAAAAATTCACTAAATCTTATGCCTTGCTTCACCTTCCTCCTTCTCCACAATGGCCTTACAAATCATAAACATTTAAAATGTTGTAGATGTAGTCAACTTCCCACCAAGAACTCTTCACAAGTTTACAGGAATACCATATTTCCTTCATACCTTCAATGATACTTGGCAAAACTACACCCTAATTTGTGCGAATATAATGAATAAACTGTGAGTGTATTGTTTAGGTTTAATAAATGTTATCCTCACATTTTTGTTGCCGGAATAGAAGTGAATAATTTTGTATCTTAATTTATAGTCGAAAACTTTGATTAAACAAGGCACATGAAATTTATACTTTTGAGGTACTGGAATATTACCAGTAATTTCCATCATATTTATGTAATTCTAGCGATGTATCTTCAATGTAAAAATATTACTAGATCACAAGAATGATCTATTTCTAATTTTTAGAGTCAATGCAATTTGAAAGAACTTTGAAACCTCAAATTTCAACTCAAAATTCAAAGTAAAAGCATATAAGTTCTGCTTTTGTTTTTTTGAGGTTCAAGGCCACTGCAAACATTTAGTAGCCCATAATGTTTCTTCTTCTGGATACTGCGTTTTCATGTCATTACCACATTTTTAGTGGTCATACACATTGACATAAAAATGTAATCTTTTATGAAATTTTATGTATAGTAGCAATGTTTTAAATAAAAAGTGAGAAAACACAACTTATCAATATCAGAAATAGATTCTGTTAGACATTCATGTCATATAATACCTAAAAATGTGTTTAAGAATGATGAAATTAAATATCTTAAATAAAATGGATAAAGTCCATGAAAACACAAATTTACCAAACGGAAACAAGAAGAAATAGAAAATCTAAATAGCCAAAAGCTGTTATACCATAAATAAAGACACATTGTCCAGATCCACATTCAAATATTGAATTTTCTTTTTTATATTTTTGCTGCTGTTAAATGTGCTATCATCAAATAACTTTCACCTGCTTGCCATCAACTAACTGTTGGGCTTTAATTATCTTGCTAGAGGTCGAACCCTGAAGGACGTCATTCAGTAATTAATTGTTGGGACGGTGGGGATGCTTTTGAGCACGATGTGGGAAAACTGTAATACATGTATTAAGTCCAAGACTTTCTGCATGTAGGCTATGACCATGGCCAGCCCTACTTGGATGCTTGATTTCTTCTCCACTCACACCTGCTTTTTTTTTTCTTCTCCCTTCTGCAAGAATGGCTTCTAGGGGTCTCTACAAATAAGCATCCTGGACAGCAAGTCCATTTCAGGGTCTGCTTTCCAGGAAACTCAAGATTCCACACCCCTGTGTATATGAAGGAAATTATATTTATCATTATTACTTTTTTCTGCAATGAAAATTTTAAGTAAAGTTTATCTTACTTGTAAATTCTGCCATGTCATTAAAAATGAAATAATACCTGTGTGATGTAAATTGCTCAAGAAAATAGAAGAACAAAATATGCTTCCTAGTTTGTTTGATGAAGGCTGCATAACACCAAAAGATGTCAAAGTTCTAAGAAAGAAAAAGAAAATCTAATGAAAATAGATTCCTTAATCAGATATAAGTAAATCAAAGCATTCACTACATATATGATTATAACTAAGTGTTGTTTATACTATGTGTCTGAGATTGGTTTGTCATTTGAAAATTCATTGTATTAATGAATGGAAGAAAATATGACCAAGGTAGATGCCAGAAATGCATTTTAGAAAATTAAACATCCGTGGAGGACTTTTATTTCATTCTTCAAGAGTTATTATAGAACTATATTTTTCAAAACTGTGTGGTAGTAACATGATAGACAATTACAAGAGTGGAACTAAATAAAGAGCCCAAATGTAGCTCACATGGCTACAGTTTTTGATATTTGACCAATGGATCCAAAGCAATTGTAGGAGTAAAGTCTTTTGAAGTAATGATGTTAGAAATACTTGATGTTACAAATACTTGATATTTGTAAAGAGAAAAAATAAAGCATTGTTTATCTCATACTATACAAAAAATATAATTATAATCACTAAGTTTCAAATGCTGATCCCATACAGCTTCTAGAATAAAATGATAAATGTCTATGTAACTTGAGTATAGGCCACATTGTCTTAGATGAGTCAGCAATGACAATGAAATAAATAAGTTCAAAGGCACTTAATCAAAGATTAAAACTTTCATCCCTCAAGAGGTAATATTAGTAATAGTAATAGGGAAACCACTTCTCAGGGGAAATATTGGCAATATAAATATATACAGCAAAATAACTGTATCTGGTATGCAAAGGAACTCACAATTCAATAATAAAAAAGACACATCATCTAATAAATAAAGAGATGAAGGGATTGAACAAATGCTTACAGAGGAAGTTACACAGATTGCCAATAAGCACATGAAAAAGTGTTCAATTTCATTACTCACTCGGGAAATGCAGATTAAAACCACAATGAAATGCCATTAGGGAAACACGAGAATAGCTTATACGTGAAATTAACACCATTAAATATTGACTAGTTTGTAGAATAGCCTTGCCCAACAATAGCAGTTTCTATAATGATAAAAATGGCTGTATCCGTGTTGCCTAATAGAGCAGCCACTGGATACAGGGAACTATTCACCACTTGAAAGAAATGTGTCTACTATTACTGCCGAACCAAATTTTACATTTTTTTATTAAAATCATTTTGAATTGAAATTTAAACAGCTATGTATAGCTATTAGAGCAACCTGAGTTCTTACTCATTGTATATGAGAACGGGAAATTAAATGACCATTTTGACAAATTTCTTAGTTTCTTATAAAACACTGATAGATACTTAGACCACATAAATAGAAATCTAGATTTATGAGACTACCAAGAAGATTTCAACTGGAATGTTTATTACAACTTTACGCATATTAACTTCCAAACTGGAAAGAACTTAAATGCCTATCAGGTGGTAAATGGCTAAATGACTTTGGTAGAGACATGTAAAGCAACACCTCTCAGTAAGTGAAAGGAATAAGGACCAATGTGTGTGAGACTCAAAAACACAATGCTAAGTAAAGGAAGGGCTAGAGAAAAAGGTCTATTCTATATTATTCCATTTATGTGAATTTCTAAAGCAGCACTAATCTATGACTGTTAAAATCGAAACAGACGTTGTCTCTGGGAGTGGGGGAAGAGATTTACTGAAAACAAGTGTGCTGGGATTCTCTGAGATGAGAGTAAGTCTCTGATATAATAGATTTTGATGTTGAACTGGTATATACATATTTAAGAAGTTATTAAATTTTATATTTAAGACATGCAGGTCAGTATGTGCAAATGTTACCTCAAAAGAAAAAAATACACATATTATTAAACAAAGATAGGATACTAGCTCATGTTACTTGTGCAGTAATATTTCAGTGGAAGCTTACTGCTACCTGTGGCTTATTTCAAGAGCATACAGAGAAAGATTGATAAATGAATAAAAGAACAGACAAATGGACAGAAAGATGATAAAACAAAAATAATAAAATGTTAATTATAGAATCTAGGTGTTTGAGGTAAGATTTTTTTATTTTGATGTATGTATGAATATTTTTATAATGAAGCCCAAATTTAGTTTATATATGGTATGAGCACACATGGTGTCCGTAAAGTTCATGTGCAATGTAAACTAGATTATTTTAAATTGCACATGAATTTTATGGACACCCTAAATATCTAGATCAGGCATCCTCAAACTACGGCCCGCAGGCCACATGCAGCCTGCCTAGGACATTTATCCAGAACGCTAGGTATTTTTGCTGCCGCTGCCTGTCCTGGGGCCCACAGTCTGGCCCTCCAACGGTCTGAGGGACAGTGAACTGGCCCCCTGTTTAAAAAGTTTGAGGACCCCTGATCTAGATAAATGATAGATGAATATATGTATATATATCCTTTTCATAGTTGTGTTATGATAAATTTATAATTCTCATCACTGCCAAATCGAAAGTGTTTTCTAATCTGTAAAATAATTTTTGAAGTACATTTTTTCTAAGGACAATCCCCCCAAAATGGTAATTTGGAGATACCAAGAACTTAGGTGGTGAGAGCTTCTGCTAGTTCATGCTACTAGAGTTGCACTTTGAACAGAAGTACAATATAAGGAGAATGCTTCTCACCATGGGCTGATGTACTAACTAAATTGAGCCTGCAAAAGAATCATCAGACACTAAGATAAACATCATGAATTGTCAAATTACATGAAATTCTGGTGGATATTTGACTATTCTGATTATTTCAATTCACAGAATATGCAACTAAACATTACCACTAAATTCCTACATTTACTACAAACTTGTCTGAAAAAGCAAATTTTAAGAAAATACATACTGGATTTTTCTTGCTTGTAAATTGTGGATTCAAAGCATCATAGCTGAAATTATTACTTCCAGGAATGAAGAATGGACTTTTAGTCTTAGCTAATTTATGCTGAAGTTTCTTTGTGGTAAAATAATTTGGGGAAAAATAAGATGTTTACAACTCATGCTATACAGGAATATCATATTAAATGGTAATATCAAAACATTGAGTAGTCCATAAAATCAAAGCAAACCCAGGGTACCCCAGAGGAACACCCTTTTGTGTTGGAGTATGATATAGTATGTTACAAAAATAAATGCACAAATAACTCCCTTTTCTATGAACTGGTAATCCATATCAACCTTTTCATATAAAACATAAACATGTAATTCTGTAACATAACAATATCACACTTGCCCACAAAAGGGGGTTTTGTAGACAAAAACTTGGAACTCATTAAGAAAAAAGATTTATTGATTGAACCAAATTCACTTTATTCAAACAACTAAATTACTACTGTCAGTGAATGCTTTAAAAGCCTTGGTAATGTAGTGACTTTTATAGCAAATATAACTGAAATATATCATGTTAAGTGGGCAAGTGCATCCTTCTGCAATACAGATGAAAGCACCACAAGTCAGAGATGCATTTAATTTGTGAAATGTCCCAAAGAATCCCTAGAATAAAATATTGCCATGTCATATTCTCAAAACTCTCTAACTATTAATTTATGTTGCCAGAATTTAAAAAACGAAGCTTTTATCTTTTTTCTTCCTCTTAGAGTGAAATCACTGGGTCACGATGCACAATGTAATGCAAGCCATTTCCAAGCACAATGAATTTAGACAGTAAATGCCAGAATTCTATTATCCTAATTCTGCGCAAAGCATGTAATATTAATGAAGAAACTCTAATTCAATCATGGAACACAAATAAATGTACGGTGGACTCTGTTGCAGAGATATATTTTCTTGACAAGAATAAAAATAAATTGAAATTTAATTGTATAAATATAGAAGCTTTGATATAGAAATAAACGTGTAAGAAGATCATGATTTAGTTGCTAAGAATTCCTGGAAACTGCATCATAAATTTAAAATGAAATAGTAATCATTCTTTATGCCTTTATGCCTTTTAGAAACTTGTAAAAAATATGACAAAATGTTTCATTATTTTTCAGATGATTATCTACATAGAATATGTGATAATCAAGGGAAAATGTGATTAAAGAAAAAATTAACTTCAGGGTAGTCTTAAATTTCTTCTTCCCTAAAAATTACCTCCTATAATTCTAAATTCTAGGTCTTGCTAAATGCTTTGTGTGCCAAATGTCAATGTGGGAAGACATAAAGAATAAACAATTTGGACTACTGATTCAAAAAGCATTGCTAAATCAAGGTTTTTTAAGTGTAATACAGCCTAAGAGGTAAAGCCGGCAGTTACTTTGTTGGCACGATAAGAATAGCAGTCCCAGCTAGTAGTAGGACCTCTCTGGACCTCACCTCACATCATAGATAAGTATACCAAAGATAGGAGGCTCAGGCCGGTGGATTGCTTGAGCTCAAGAGTTCAAAGTCAGCCTCAGCAAGGGAGATACTCCATCTTTACTAAAGAAAAAAAAAGAAGAAAACTAGCTAGGCATGATGGCTCATTCCTATAGTCCCAGCAACTCAGGAGGCTGAGGCAAGAGGATTTTTCAAGCCCAGGAGTTTGAAGTTGCTGTGAACTATGATGCCACAGGTGACAAAATAAGACTGTCTCAAAAAAAAAAAAATCAGAAAAATACATCTGATAAAGAATACACAATGTCCCTCCTCAATACATAATTTTAATAGGATATATATATATTTAATATCCTATTTAATAGGATATATATATATGAGAGGCTCAGGCAAGGACCAAACTCACAACTCCTGGTTTCCGAGGCCAGTGCTCCAACCACTGAGTTATGGACCCCAGCCTAATAATTTTTAGTATGTCTAACAACGTGTGACTGCACATCTTGCTATGAAATAATTTACTCTGTAAAAAGACTAAGATTTTAATGCTGACAAAAAGAACATAAGAAGATGCAAGAAATGGTAGTATTCAAGAAGAGAAATTTGAGAAAGAGAAATAATCACAGAAACATCCCATATGAGAGGCAACCTGAAGAGCCCAAATAACACTGACAAGAGAGACATGTTTATAAGAAACCCATGTTTATGAATAGCAATATTTTATCTATTAAATAACCAAGCTTCTTTTATTATTTCTAAAAAATAAATAGGTACATTCTTTAAAAAGGTGAATTGTGTGTGAGTGCAGTTTCTCTAAATAATAGTTCATTTAATCTTGTTCTATAATATAACAACTAAAATAACGTATTAATTGTATAGGAATCAACAATGCAATACAATAGAAAGTTCAAAATTAGAAGGTCAACATGCAGATTTCATTTAAGATAAAGTTGACATTATCAAGTAGAATTATTTAATAAGTAGTTTAGAAACTCTAAGCACCACTTATAATGCTGTCTTTTATTATTTCATTGTTAAGAATAAATAAAGTGATACAAAACAAATATTTTAGTGTTGAGTTGAACTTATAAAGTGCTAAATTAAAACATATTTGAATGAATTTAAAATCTTCTAATGAGATGGCATTTCTTAATCAGAAAAAGATTGGTAAATCTAGATACATGGATATTAAATGTATATATTTAAGCTCTCCAATTAAAAATGTCACATACAATATCAAGTATAAAATTTATCGTGGTTTCTGTGTTAAAGAAGCAGGTTCTGAGAGGAAGATTCAAGTTCAAGGGCAGTATTAGGAACTGACCCCAGAAGAGATTGGTAGTGTAGTTAGGAAAGAGACAGGGAACAAAGGGAAGACAATCAAATATCTGCTATCAGGCAAGATAGCTCCAATGTGGGAGCACTTTCTGTGATTTCCACCCTAACAGTAGGAGTGGAATTGCTGATTTCTTATGTCCAAACTGTTATCAGCATTAAGTGTTATGTTTTACCTGCCAGCTACTTATGTATGAGAATTCCAATTGCTTCACGTTATCACCAGCACTGGTGTTATCAGCCTATGTTTTGTTTCGGTGCTGTTACCTTTAACTGTAGCAATTCTAGTTTGTGTGTGGTCGTGTAAAACTCCTTACAATTTTAATTCCTGTTTCTCTACGTTGTTAAGCATCTATTAATGATTTATTGACCTTTCATAGATCTCCTTCATTAAACTCTTTCTTTATGGATATAAATCCTTGATATGATTTGCAAATATTTATTCCTAGTCTTTGTGCTATCTTTTGGTAACTGTTCTTTGAAGATTAAAATTTCTAATTTGATGGAGTTTAATTTACCACTTTTTTGATAGTTTGGGGTTTTATGAAATATAAAGATATTTGAGGGCAGCACCTCTGGCTCAAAGGAGTAGGGCGCTGGCCCCATATACCAGAGATGGTGGGTTCAAACCCAGCTCCAGCCAAAAACTGCAAAAAAAAATTATTTTTGATTAATTTTTTTATTCTTTTATATTAGTTGTATTTATAGGGTTAAGCCATAAAGATAAAAAAGATAGATAAATAGATGAATACATAGATCATAGACATATACTTTGCATCAATTTGTGCATATTATGTGAAGTTCCAATATTAATTGAGCAGATTATTCATTTCCTGTGGAATGTCTTTGTTGCCTTTATCAACAATCAGTTGATCATATAAATTTGACTCAATTTCTACACTCTATTCTCTTCCATTGATCTGTATTTTTATTTATACATCACTTATAAACTAAATTAATTCGATTTTATAGTAAGTCTTGTATTAGTTTGTGCAAGTTCTTTTGGATTATTTTATCAGAATTATTTTACATATTCTAGATTATTTACAACATTAAAGTTCATAAAAATTTTAGTATCAGTTTCAACAAAAATGTCTACTAATATTTTATTTGATATTTTATCATTTTAATTATCAACTTTTGAAGAGTTGCTATCTTAATACCAATTCTTAGAATTAATGGACTAAAAATTATTTAGGTCTTTAATTTATCTTAATAATGTTTATATTTTTCAGTTTAAAGATCGTATGTGTATTGTGTTTATTTTATTTTTAAATATATTTGTAATGCTATTTCAAATGGCATTCATTAACTTCAAGGTCCAATTATCAGTCTAGAGAAAGAGTATGGAGTATATAATATACATTGATTTTATCTGTTTAACTCATATTCTGCAACTTTATTCTCTCTTTTTAATTATATTGACTTTACTCTTCAACAAATAATTATACCACCTGAGAAAAAGCAGTTTATCTGTTTATTTATTGATTGATCATGTTTTTGCCTGATCGACCTGCCTAAATTCTCCAATATAATGCATAATAAAAGTAGTGACTGTACATGTGCTTGCATTTTTCTTGATTGTAGTTAAAAAATATTTAGTTCATTATAAAACATTATGTTAACTATATTTTTTCACCAATGTCATTTTTTAGGTGTAAAAGTTCCACTTAGTCCTTACTTTTCTGAGGTTTTTTTTTTTTTTTTTTTTCATGTACTACTATTGGGTTTTGTTCAAATGCATTTTCTGGTCTATTTGATGAACGTATTATATTTTTGGTAGGGTCTATTAATGTAATGGATAACACTGTTAAATTTTAAAATATTGAATCAAATTTGCATTTTTAGGATAAATTTCATAGGGCCATGATATGTCATCCTATTTAAATAGGATTGGATTCACTTTGCTAACATTTTAAAAGAGTTTTTAAGACTATTTTCATGAAGAATACTGATCCTTGGTTTTCTTTTCATCAAAATCCTTTCAGATAATAATGTTAAGGTAACAGCGACATTATCAAATGAGTTAGGATGCATTTATATTTTGTATAGATCTAGTAATTTTTTTTCTGAAATTTTTGTATGTAGTAAAAATCAATGGGACATAATTCAGGACTTGGATGTCTTTTCTTAGGAAAGAATTATTTTTACTGTAAATTCAGTGTTTTTAATAGATATTTGAAAATTCATATAATACTTTTGTCCTTGAATTATATTTGTGTCTTTCAATACACACTTTCATTTTCTCCGAATTAACACACATTTCATCAATATTTGCCAAAGCACTAACTTTGGATAAAGTAATTGTGTCTACACATACACACAAATAATAGAATATTGTTCAGCCCTAAAACAGAAGGATGTCCTGCAGTTGTGACAATGTGAAATAACCCACAGGGCATTATGCTTAGTGAAATAAACTAGATATAGACAGTAAAATACTTCATGTTCTCACTTACATGAATAATCTAAAACAAATTCAAATAAAATATGTATGCTTCTCAAATTATGGAGAGAATATATTCAGATAAACTTTTGGTAAATTGAAAATATTGCAAGTCAAAAATACATTTGCAAGTTGCAATGTCTTCAACTTACCATCACTTTTTTCTAGCTATGACCCCATTGTAAGTCTAGGAGAGTACTGAATATGTATTACTTTACTACCGTCATTAAGTTGAATATGAATCATTATAAATTGGGACCACCTATACTTAGAAATGAACAGTAGTAACCAGAGATGGAGAAAATGATAGAGTGGTGATCAAATAATGCCAAATTATAGTTTAATTGAATGAATAGAATTAGAGATCTAATGTTTACCAAGAGAAATACAGAGGATAATATTACACACTAGAAATTTACTAAAAAAATCATTATAGGTAATCTTACATATACCAAAAAGAAAGGTAATCATGTGAGATGATAAATATAATAATTTGCTTGCCTGTAGTCTTCACTCTACTATATATGTGTATATCAAAACATCAGGTTCTATACCTTAACTACTTACCTATAAATAATTGATTGATATCATTTTTATTATTCTTAATAATTATATGTTCCATAGTACCTTGTTGGATTTCTTCAATTGTATTTTCTATTTTCTATTATTGTTATTGAAATTAAAAATAAGATCATAAAATTTTCAGTGCCTTAAAGTTCTTAATATATTTAAGTGTCTACACACACATACAGACATCTACATATATTTCTTTTAGCCAGAGAGAAAGAAAAATTGGCAGACAAAAGAAAGTAGAACCAGTAAAGAGAACAATAGTTAAAATGTTACATTGTCTCTGGATTGTGAAATTTGGAGTGATATTTTACTTACATTTGTAAAGTTTGATTTTCCAAAATTTCTTCAGTGAGCATGTGAACATGTGTTACAATCTCAACCAGAAAATACAATTTTTAAAATAAAGTCAGGGGCTGTGAAAGGCCTAAATTTTACACTCTTTGCAAGTTACTAAGTCAGTCTATCACCCGCTGGGTCTGTGTGTCTGTATGTGTGTGCATGTGTGAATTTAACACTTAAGACCTTTGAGTCAGAGACCATTTGTCACTTACAGCATATGCTACAGCCGGAGTAACATTGCAGGACCTGAGCCCCAGTTCCCTGAGCCCCAGTTCTCACAGTGTTATGGATGGGGAGGTATTGGTGGTAACTGCACACACAATGGGGGCAAGTTACAGAAAAGGAGCCCCACGTTTAGTAGAGATCTTATGTAAGACTGTCCAAACCTCTCATCCTTCTTTCCAGACAAAGAGGGATTATTTTTATTATTCTGGAATACAAGCAAATATCTCTCTGTGAAAGATATTTCTAAAGGTCACCAGAGGAAGTCACTATCTTTATCTTAAGTTATCTAAGAATGTAAATACATTTTTTTTAAGTATTTCCCATCCCTATCATTCTAGGGCTATACGTTTCTATGTCTGTTCCTGATAATATAGTACAGAGCCCATAGTCTTTGAATACTTGGACATGGAGAAATGGGAGATTCATGGAGAACTATTTCACAGTAATAGCCCAATATTAGAAAACTCTGTTTCTATTCATTGCCATTGCCTTTCAGGACACATTATTCTCTTTCATAATGAGTAGATAAATTTATTGATATAATTACATTGTATTTTCTAGTTGTTTAATTGATGAAAACTAGTGTCAGAAATAGTGTCACATTGCCTGTAAGTGGGAATGGATGATCACTCTGAGCATCCAAATGTTTGGAGCAGGCTTAGTGTGATCCCCAGGCTTGGCAGGCTGCCCATGTCCATTATAGTCCCAATTGTTGGTTAGTCTGGAGTAACTGCCTGAAGCAAATACCACTAGTACTTCATTATCCAGGTAATTGATATTACAATTCAGAATATGTGCTGTGGCTTCCAGTCTCCATGAAATGATTAGAAATGACATACAGGAAGAAGCAGGATCTTGATCCTTTTGTGTAGCTAGAAACAGGCTTAGGTTTTGCTCTTGCCATTACTCTTAATCAACACGATTCAAATTTCCTACACATTCACAATTTCCAAAGTGGGCCAAAGAAAAGCATTATACTTTTGTGTCTGTGGGAATTTACAAGACAATTTCTAACTGTTAAAATAGGAAGAATCTGAGAAAATATACACAATTTGCTGAAATAGAGGTAATTTTGTAGCAGAAACACATTTCATGCTTGGTATTTGTGAAAGGCTCTGTTATTTGAATATGCACTAGTCCTTAAACCTGTTTGTTATATCGAACACAGCACATATTGTTCTTCCCAGGTCTTAACGTGCTTCTTGGAGACCCAGATCCAAAGGATGAGTCATGATGCTGAACTGTAAACCAAGGATCTGCATAGTTTTTCTGAAAAGGTCCAGAAAGCAAATATGTTAGGCTTTGGAGACTGAATTGCCTTCATCACAATTAGCCAAATCTGCCATTGCAGGAAGTCAGCTGCCATATGCAATATGTAAATAAGTACGCACTGCTGTGCTCCAATGCAACTTTATTTATGGATACGACATTAGTTTTCTATGGATGTCTAAATAAATTCCCACAGACTTGATGTCTTTAAATAACTGAAATTTATTGCCTTACAGTTCTGGAGACCAGAAGTCTGAAGTCAAGGTGCTGCTTGGTACATTCTCCCTTCAAGGCTCTAGAGAAAAATCCTTCTTTGCTTCTTTCCTACCTTCCAGGGGTTGCCCATAATCACTGACTTCTTTGGCTTATAGCTGTATCACTCCAATCTCTGCCACCACCTTCACATTGCTGTCTCTCTTGTGTCTCCAAATCTCCATCTCCTTAAAAGTACAATGAGGCACACCCCCCTGCCTCGGGTGGGCGTGGAGCCTCTAGGTGTTTAAGCACTGCAGAGAGAACACGCAGACGCTCCGTGTAAATACAACCACACAGCCGTAGCAAACTATATTAGTTACACTGTATTTTTAAACTTTCTTACAATCATAAATCCCTAAATGGTAAATTCTCTTTGAATTGAGTTATGGCAATTGAGCAAAAGGTTGTTTTTTAAATTTTAAAAAACTATCTTTATGCACAAAATGTGCTATGTTGTTAATGTACCCCTTCGGGAGAAGAAATAAGGTAGAAGAAATGTATCACAAGGCTTGAATGTAAATAAACTTCATTGACATTAGTATTTGTATTTATCTTTTTGGTTTCAGTGACTGGAATTTTTTCGTATCTGGGGAAAAGTATTATAGGAAATCAGGATTGATGATAGGTAAGGCATGATATGTTAAGTATGGAAATGTAATAGGTGAAAGGAGAGTGGGCAAAAGAATGTTAGTATTCAGGAAATAGCTGTTTTTAAAAGGAAAACCTACATAACTTCTAGTTCTAGCAACAACATATAAAGAGTTTGAACATCATAACTCCCAAATTTACAACAAGAAAAAGCTGAGAAAACTGGGAATCAATCACTTTTCTTGGATCTTTTAGAGAAAGAGGTTTGCAGGACAGATTATTATTCCTAAATCTAGAAAGACAGACATATCCAGAGCACAGGAGTGAAACTATTGGTGCCATAAACTGAGAGGAACACTTAAAAGGCAACATTGATGAAGTGGTGGAGGCTGAGTGTGGACTAATGTGAGTGAGACCTACCTAGGGGCTATAGCCTGGAAGACCTCCATGCATCTATGGGCTTTATTTCCAGGAACCTGGCCTGATCATGTTCTCATAGTAAAGATCTGAGAAAGATATCTTTGGGACTATTTCAGAGGGAAGAGAAGAATAATTATTATAAAACACATACACAGTTTCTCACTGACAGGCTGTCTTGAGGGACATTGCCAAAGATTTCTCCTAGTTGGGGGAAGGACATTCTTCTGTCATTGCATTTCATTTAGTTTTCATGTCTTACCTAAGGGGAGAAAAAATCAGCAGAAGTCAGGGCTTTAATAAAATAAATGGTAGCCAGAGATTGATATCAGAACAGCAAGAAAGTTATAACTCTCGAGTAATATTTAAGAAGGTCATAAGCCCAAACCATAAGCCTAGAAAAAGATTAAAATTAAACTGGAAAAGGAAGGAATTATTTCTTTGTGATACACACCTTACCACCACATTAACAGGACTCCATTATAATCCCAGTGAATTATAGCTGAAAGAGAAAGAATACACAGACTTTCTGAAGAGGACTACTTCTGAACCATCAAAGTCAAAAGGAGAGACAAAAATAATACTAGAAACATCTAAAGGCTTTTGTATCTGTAGGTAAAGAAAACATTAACCATAGCTGCTAACCATTTTAACATAAATACACTAAATTAATATTTGTATCAGTTTCTATTATTCAATACAAATATTTCTGGCTTTCAACTCAAGACACATGGAAAAGGCAAAGAAAAAAATACAACCAAAAGAAATGAAAGAAGCACTTGTATCAGACTGAGATGAAACAAAGGTTCTGGAATTGACAAGGAATTAAAAAAAAAACTAAGAAGAATATGTTAAGTATTCTAATAAAAATCTGACAATGTTAAATAGTGAATGGGTGTTGTGAGCAGAGAGACAAAAACCCTAAGGAAAAAAAATCAAAAGAAAAGGTTAGAAATCACAAACACAAATAAAGAAATGAAGGTTGTCTTTTCTGAGCTCATAGGTGGATTCCCAACCAACAAAAAAGGAGCCAGTAAAGTTGTGTTAGTAAATAGAAGATTCCTGCATTGAAATGCTAAGAAGAAAAAAAAGAAAGAAAGAGTGGAAAAGGGGAAGAAGTGAAGAGGGGAAGTGGGGGAGAAGGGAAGAAGGGAAGGAAAGAAGGAAGGAAGGAGAAAGAGAGACAGAAAGAGAAGGAAGGAAGGAGGGAGGGAGGGAGGGAGGGAGGGAGGGAAGGAAGGAAGGAAGGAAGGAAGGAAAGAAAAGAAAAGAAAAGAAAAGAAAAGAAAAGAAAAGAAAAGAAAAGAAAAGAAAAGAAAAGTTCAGAATAGCATATCCAATAACTGTGGGATGGTATGAAAAGGTATAATATGTGAAACTAGAAAACCAGAAAGAGCAAAGAGAATGAATTGAGAAGAATAAATATTAGAAGTTAGAAGTAATAATAGCTTTAACAGACTACAAACCTCAAGGCCAGAAGCTAAGAGAGCAAACATTAAACAGGAAAAATAAAATTAAAAAAGAAAATCTAGCAATGAATATCATGTTCAGAATGTAGTAGACCAAAGAAAAAATACTGTTGAGGTAAGACAGAAAGGAAAAACATCTTATCTATAAGAAACAAAGATAAGAATTATGGCAGACTTCCGGCAGAATACCTACAAATAAGAAAAGAGTAAAATATTTAAAGTATTGAAAAACTTAGAGTTCTATATCTGGGAAAATTAAAATAAAATGTAAAAGTATAAGAGAAATATGTATTTTGTCATACATAAAAAAGTTAAATATTTTATTTCTAGCTCACCTGCTGTACAAAAAAATGGTAACAAAAAAAAAAGTTATTCAAGAGGAAATATGCTGTAAGCAAGACACTTGAATTTACATTAAGAAAGGAAAAATATGGGGGAAGATGAAAGGAAGGTAAGACCAAATTATATTTTCCTGTAAAGTATTAATAATTGCAGCATATGAAGAAGTGAAATTAATAATAGCAACGTCACATGCAGAGTGAGGGGGGAACTGGTAAAACTTTGCTATAATATACCTATTATATTTACGTTTTATAACAGGAAGGGGAATTGAAGTCTTATTCAAAGGTGGGTTTAGATAAGTCAAAAAATGTATAATGCAACCTCTAGACTAACCACATTGTTTAAAAAAATGAAGTACAGCTAATATACTAACAAAAAATAAAATGGAATTCTGCCCAAATGTAATCAGAGAAAGTATAAAAAAGAGGAGGAAAATGAAAGAAATAAAGAACAAATACAATGTTCAAGAAATAGAAAACAGTTTTTCACATGGTATATATTAATCTAAATTATCAATGGCATTTTAATTATGACTGGCCTAAATATACCAATTGAAATATGAGGTTGTCTGAGTGGATTAATAAGACAAAACCCAACTATATGGTGTCTGCAAGAAATCCACCTTACATATTTATTCAGATAGGTTAAAAGTAAAGGGATGGAGATATGTATACCATGCTAACCATACTCAAAAAAAAGCTGGTGAAGCTATATTAATTTCAGAGAGGATGGCGCCTGTGGCTCAAAGAAGTAGGCCACTAGTCCCATATGCCGGAGGTGGTGGGTTCAAGCCCAGACCCTGCCAAAAACTGCCAAAAAAAATTTTTTTTCAGAGAAAACAGACTTCAGAAAAAAAAAAAAGTATTAGGGATAACCAGGGGCATTGACTTCATGATAATAAGGTCAATTTTCTAGGAAGACATAATAATCCTGAATGTGTATATAACTAATAGACCATCAAAATACTGGGCAAGTACTTCCCAAACTGTCAGAGTCATGAAAAACAGAAACAACAAAACAACAACAACGTAAAACAAAAATCAAAAAAACAATGTTGAGAAATACACAGCCAAGAAGAACCTGGAGAAGCAGTGGGAGTGAATGTAACATGGTAAACAGAATGAGATCCTGGAGAAGGATGAAAAATACAAGGAGTTCCCCACAGTAAAGATAGTTATTAAAAGGAGGACTTTTATTTTTAAAAAATAAATTTGCAAACATTTCTTCTCTCTGTAGAAAAATTTCCCAAACCTTTGTTTTCCTGTGAGAAAAGGCACAGGGTTCAGTTTTGTATACTGGCATAGGCCCTGAATTTCAAGCCAGAATATACAGGTTCTGATTACAGTGCTTTTCTCTTCTTGAATAGTGCATTCTCTGAAAATCAACGACTTTGTTGGTATCAGAAAAGAATCAGTGTCCAAGACATAAGGCAAAAATATCAGCAGTATGTTCTTTCTATATCAAATGGGGACATAGAGACCAAAGATTACGTACGATTCCAGGTGTATGTTTTTAGTGAAGTTCATTATTAACTTTCGATTCAAAGTTCCAGACCTGATAAAGCTGCATGTTAACTTAGATTTTGTCCATTAGAGATGCAAATAATTGCTTTTCAGTGGATATATCAGTTTATGGCCCAGAAGAGCTTTAAGCAGCTTTTTATAAAATCTGGCAATGATACCATCTTATATACGCCCATGTTTTTAAAATATTCTTTGAACTAGTCATCACATCTTACTGCTTTCCTTATTAGTTACTAAATCAATAAAATATTTGACCGTTTTTCTGTTCTGTGAGTGCCATGACACTGTTTCTTCTGCAAAATGGTATTAAAAACTTCAGGGGGTTGTGTTAGGCTTGCTTATCCAAAGGTAAGTGTTAGGCGAACAATTTAAGTGAGTTACTAAGTGAAAAGTCGTCTATGAAATGAATAGGAATGGTGGCTCTTAGATACCCAGAGGACAGATTGGACTATTTATAAACAGTTTTCCAAAAAAGTTTCCAAAAAACTATCTTTGCATAACATCTAAACTTTTTTCTCAATGTTCTCAACTCTTTCTAGTTCACAAGTTAGGTTACATCACCATCTTAAAGTAAAACAAACAAAACAAAAAACTAACAAAAATGAAAGTCTCGGGCCATAGCGCAATGAGTCTGAGACCAGAATCAATTCTCAGGGCACCAAATTAAAGCATGTATCATTGTTTATATTTTTAAAATGTTTTGAGAGTCTTGCTTCTGTAATAACCTCTGTTTCTCTAAAAACAAAGCTTGAATTCTAAGATGGCAATTTACTATCCTACACAACATTGATGGTGCTGGAAAGGATACCTCAAACATGCTATGTTAACATTTTATTCAGCAGTTGTACACTAGCCAAAATGCTACCTGAACATATGCAACAATTTGGACAATTTAGTGTTGAGATGCTGCTGATTTCCCTTTCCAGGATTCTGAGCAGCTGACAGAAGAGGAATACAGTTTCCAGTTTAAAACCCCCTGGTAATTGAAAATGAGCGCCTTGTTGCTCTTGTCATTGGAGCAAGCAGTTTTGGAGTCATTTGGGGCCTCACATCCATGCATTTGACAACAAATTGCTGGATGGAAATTCCCGACAGTGTTACTCCTGAACTTCTCCCTTGTTGCCCCAGGCTGCAGTCAGGTTTCTTAGCCCTCAATAGGTAGAAACTTTCGCAGTATTGACATTTGTGATGGCATCATTTATTTATATGAAATGAGAACCAATTTCTCACTTAGAGTTGCTCAGGTAAAATGAGCCAGTCAAATTGTAGAGTCTTTCTTTAAATTACATGGAGTGATGCCAGGGGCATGAGATGTTCTGTACTTATAAAAAGCACACAGAAACGGTTTATAAGATTGCATCTCTGTTCATTTCCTCAGCATGACATATCTCTAAGCACAATCCCCATGAACTCTGCTGTATGAACACTGACTTTAAGAGGGGTTGGTCTGGAAGCATTTTGACTGCTAAAGGGAAATATATTTTTTAAAAAGATTTATGTTTCTTCTTTTTCAAATGTGATAACTTTCATTGCAGAAGCTCTTAGAAAGATAGCTATCCACTCACATTAGTGGAGTAACAGTTAGTGAAATTGTTGTAAGTTAACCTAACATAGTATTGAGTGGAGAATAATCTCTAATGTATGCTGTCCTTATTCTTTTCATAGTTCAACATCATCATAAAAGGCATTACAGCAATGTTCATAAAATATGCAGAAGGAGAAATAATTGGCTAAGTGACTAAAGCAGGCACTAACCTATCTTGTTCATTTGAAATAGTGAGCTGAATTTAACAAGGTATAATGCAAATGAGATATAAATATATGGAATCCTCATATATATACATATGTGTGTGTATAGATTCCATGATTCATATTCTATATATATATATATATTCAAATACGGAAATTTTATTCTACATAGTACAAGTAGATATTAATAATAGCTAGGATTTCTTGATCAATATAGATAATACACAATGTAAATACATTTAGGTGCTTTTTCGTTTATTCATTAAGCTAATCTTGTGGAACAGTACATTTATATTAATAAAACTAATTTGAGGGCTCTTTAAGGAGCTTAACCATTTACATAAATTATAATTAGTATTTTATAAAGTTAAAATGTTCTCCCAAAGTTAGTTTAGACTGTTTACTTTTGATTTTTAGTTTTAATGCTGTAAGAAAGGAAATTTCTAGCATCCAACTTGGAAGTTTTTTTTCATAGAGATTTTTCAGTAAGAGGAGAGAACTGTTACATAATCATATTTAGAATTCCACTATCTCTGTCTTGAAGTTAACATTGCACTGGAAATTCTAACCAGCACAATAGGCATAAGAAATGAAATAAGGACATACAGAGTAGAAAGAAAGAATTAAAATCTGACAAAATTCATTGGTGATATGATTGCACAACATGAAAATCCATCAACAGACTACTAAAATTAAACACATGAGTTTACTAAGGTTATTATTTATAAGAACAATATATTAAAAATCAATTATATTTCTATACTTTAGTGGCAAATAAGTGAGATATTAAATTTAAAGATAACCATTACTATAACACTGAATGACTTACATTATCTAGAATTAAAACCAATAAAATTATGTAAGACCTCTACAATGAAATGTACAATCACTGAGAGAAATTAAAGATGACCTGAATACGGGGATGGATACGCCATCCCAATACTTCACAAGACCCAGTATTACTAAGGTGTCAAGTTACCAAAATTATACTGTATATTGAATGAAATTCTAATCAAAATCTTAGCAGGGGTTTGTTGAATTATAATAACAACCTTTTTCTAGAATTTATATGAAATTGAAAGGACATCTTGAAGAAGGTTGCAAAAGAAATTTTGAAAAAGAGAAAAGCTGGAGAATTGTTATGCCTGTATATCAGAATATTAAAAGTTATTATATATAAAATAGTAACTATTGGAGTAGGGAAGCAATAAAAAACATTCCCAGCGAGCCCAGAAAGCACCCTCCTCTTCACATTGCCCATGTAGTACTTACAAAAAAAGCACTACTGTGATTCAGTGGAGAAAGGACATCATTTTTCATTAAACGATGCCTTAGCAATTGGTTATGCATTATAAAACAGAGTGCCTACACTGTGCCTTAGTTTTACATAAAAAATAATTTGAGATGTCAAATAAATACTATAGGGTGTAAAATTTCAAAAGCTTTAAAGAGAAAAAGAAGAATGTCTTTGTGTGCTAGGGTAAGCAAAGATTTATTAAACAAGACATAGTGTAGTAAACCAGCTTTTAAAAAGGGATGAGTTGATTATCATTGATATGTAAGTCTATGCTTATCAAAAGAAATAAAGGACAAGAAAAGCAAGTCTTGATCTGATAGGATATATTGGCCAGGCATATATAATATAATAATAAAATTATAAAGTATTATAACATATTAATTAAAAGTAGACACAATAAAATGATGGACTAAAATTTTTGTTAGGCACTTTGTAATAAAATACACAAAAATAATAACACAGAACATAATCAGTCATGAAATGAATTCAGATTAAAATTATACTATGCTTCTACTACAAACCCCATCAGAGTACTTAGAATTAATCTTACGATGTAACAAAGTTGTGACTATAAAATGGGCAACTGGATTCTCCTACAATGCTGTTAAGAATTTAAATTGGTGGCTCGGCACCTGTGCTCAGTAATTAGGGCGCTAGCATACAGTAGAGCTGGCAGGTTCGAATCCAACCTGGGTCTGCCAAACAGCAATGACGACTACAACCGAAAAATAATCGGACGTTGTGGTGGGCTCCTGTAGTCCCAGCTACCTGAGGCAAGAGAATCACTGCCCAAGAGTTTGAAGTTGCTGTGAGCTGTGATGCCATAGCACTCTGTCCAGAGTGACACAGGGGGACTCTGTCTCAAAAATAAAAAAATAAAAAAAAATAAAGAATTTAAATTGGTACAAGTACTCTGGAAACCTGTTTGGCAATATCTATTAAGTTATGCTTATATCTACTTTATGTTCCAGAAATTTAATTCCTGGGCATATACTGGGATATATCTACACAAAGATATCTATAACAATATTATCTTATAAAAAAGTCTCAAACTAGAAAAAGTCTAAATAACCTCATAAATTGTATTATCTCCATCCAGGGGAACAGGAGCTGTCACTCATCAATGCATAAAAATATATTATATGTGATTATATTAATTTAAAAATTTATATTTAAATTTATATTAATTTTAAAATTTTAAAGATGAAAAATTGACCTAAATTAGGTTGTAAGAATAGATATTTAGAGGGGTACAAGAGCCTTTCTGAGTGTTGGATATATTCTACGTGTATAACGTGATCTGGATGGTATTTTACCTGGCTATAAACATGTGTAAAAATTCTCATTAATAATTTAGTCCAGCTTATTGTATATAAGATATCCATAGATCAAATGAGTCTTTTCAGGTAATTATTACTTATAGTTTTAATTCCCATAAACAAAATCAATTGCCCAGAGCTGTGCTTTCTACTTCAACATTATAATTTTTTATCTTTCTTGGGTGGCAATGTTGCAGATTTATCTTTTCTAGTAATTTTATAATGCAACCTTTCATAATTACCATTTAAACAAAGATCCAGTATGATGTAAGCGTTCCAAATTATATATGAAATCAGCACATTGTACCCCATAAATGCATTAATGTATACATGATCTATCTCTTTATGATAAGAAAGGAAGGAAGGAAGGAAGGAAGGAAGGAAGGAAGGAAGGAGAGAGAGAGAAAGAGAGAGAGAGAGAGAAAGAAAGAAAGAAAGAAAGAAAGAGAGAAAGAGAGAGAGAAAGAAAGAAAGAAAGATCAGAAGTTAAAGCTGAAGTTCAGTTATCAAGTCCTTGAAATAAAAGCTTTTAAGTATATATGTTTAAGCAAAGATGGATTTTAGATAGCATTCATAGTCAAAAATCTCTGAGAATACCATCAAGCTGCATAAACAAAGTTCAAAGCACAATATGTCATTGCATAAGTCTCACTCTTGAGTGGTGCCTGTGGCTCAGTGAGTAGGGTGCTGGTCCTGTAGACTGGAGGTGATGGGTTCAAACCCAGGCTCAGCCAAAAACTGCCAAAAAAAAAAAAAAAAAAAGTCTCACTCTTCCTATGAAGCAACTCTGGAATAGGATATATCTGAAAAATATAGTATTTGCAATGTTTAATGAACAAATATACAATACGATTAAGATTGTAGTAAGCGGTATCTATGATGTGTATAGATTTATTTTACTTTTTTCAGAAGTTATGTTGCAAAATATTAGGTTAATATGCATTTTTCAAAATGGTAATGATTGTGCAATTGATGTTAGAGACCTGAGATTCTTCTTCCTCTCCCTAGAAAGGCCATCTGAAAAGTTCGAATTCTTCAGTCATGTCCCTGACAGAGCACTTTGGGATCCAGAAGCTAACAATGGAGTTATTGTCATTACAGCTGGTTCCAACAATTTCAGCAATGCATTTAAATGGTTGTATCTAGTTGGGGTAAATAAATAGGAGTCTTAAATATATAATCAAACAAAGTATTCTCGGATTAAAAACACATTAAATTGGATTACTTAAATTATGCCAAAATAATCTTCAATTTTCTGAAAATTATGTTCTGCAAATGTATTAATTAAATAAAACGAAGTATATCAGAGCAACTGGCAGCTTTTTAGAAAAATATAAATGTCACTCGCTTGTAACTTTTCAATAAAAATTAGAAAGAAAAGAAACACATTATTGTATCTAGCTTGTTAGTTAAAAAGCACTGTTGAATCATTACTGACAAAAACTACCCCAAGGACTTAAACCACTTCACATGAACAAAAACAAAAACAAAAAAAGACAGTGCTAAAAATTGAAGCAATACTTTTCGTTGCATGTTTTATTACTATAATATTACATGAACAAAACACGATTCACTAGAGGAAAACCTGAGGGATTCTCAAGGATAAATTACAAATGTTTGGGAAAAACAGATCAAGTAGTCAGCATTTTTTCCAGGAGATTTACTTTAATCCTAAAGCAAAGAAACAGCATTTTTCTAGGGACAAGTAGTAATTCTATGTCCACTGATTTAATGGAAAATCCTTTTGTATTAGGGATTTGCTAGCTGAAATATTGTTATCTAAAGGAAAAAAAGAATGCTGGTTAAACTAGATCATTCTGATACGCACTATTAAACAGTGCATCACACCTATCCCCTTACTTAGTACGTGTTATCTATAGTTGTATTTTAGAGGCATGATGTGTTCAGTTATATACTGTAATTTGTACTATAAAATATATGCAAATGTGTGGCCTTGTATGCGTGCACACACACACACACACCCACAACCCGCAAGATATTTTGTTTTTCTCGTTTGTAAATAGGGTTTCATACAATTATTCAAAAGATGTTTATTGAGTCCATATATGGCAAAGACTACAATAGGCAGGCTCTCAGGACATAATAGTGGGAAAAAGACAAAATATCTTTTCAATGTTCTGTCTTTACCCGATAAGCCTGTGAGCACTGACACAGAGAGTTAAGTATGCAAATTCTCATCCTTAGTTACTATCGAAGATCTTGCCTTTCATCCTATAGCTTTTGTTTCCACAATTTATATTCAATCTTATATATATGTACACAAGAGAGTCTGTTAATTAGAAATAAGATTCATAGCATATATATTTACATGCACATTATATCCACATGAAGCAAATTATCTATGAAATAAACAGTATTTCGTTTTGCTTTCAATGAGCATGAAAATTGTCATTGATTTTGTAATGAATGCTAGTAACTGTAATCTAGAATTGGGGAGGTGTATAATTTTTTTTTAAGAGGGCATGATATGAGTTCTTTATTTTTTATTTCTTTATTAAATCATTGCTGTGTACCTTAATGCAGTCATGGGGAACAATGTGCTGATTTTATATACAATTTGAAATATTTTCACCAAACTGGTTAACATAGCCTTCATGTGTAAGAATGAATATGCGTGTAACACAATAACTAAGAAAAGGCCATGGAGGTGTATAATTTTAACAAGTGCACATGTTCCTTAGTTTGGAACGTTCAAACTCCACAACTGCTTTCTTTCCTTTTTTAATGTAAAACCAGATTTTAGATTACTTTTTTATTGTTTTTATTAAGGGTTGCTATGGTAGAGGCACATAATCCAATTAAACTTATATTTTTCTATTAACAAAATGTATTCTTAAATTTTCACCAGTCTTTCAATATTCCTATCTCTGCTATGATTATCCAATGCCTTAGTATATGTAAGGAAAAGCCAAATAATGTCTAGTTTCTTAAAATAATTTTCTGTATGATAAGCATATTTAATGCTCAGGCTGAACCTCAGCAAATAAGTGCATCTTGTGATCATATCAGTACAAAATATTAGAACTATAAAATTGAGCTCAATTGATGATTTCACTTTAACGTCCCTGCTATTATAAAATAATAAGTGTGTTCCCATATTATCTTTAATCTCAGTTTAATATTTTAGTTGATATTCTTGTGAAAAAGATAATATTTATTTTGAAAACTATTTTATATGAATAATTAGTATTAGACACAGTGTCATAGGAATCAGTGATGATTAGATAGAAAAATTAGTGTTCTTGGGATCAAAAATCTGAAATTTGAATCCTGGTCCTACCATATGTTACCTTGTTTAGTCTACTAAACACTTTGAAATCTCTTATTATTAAAAAATAATTTTAATTATTCATGAAGAAAAAAGAGAAGAGGAGAGAGGGATACTAATCACTTGTGATATGTAATGTAATATGATTTATGAAAATTATAAGTTGATGAACAACTTACACTGCAATTATAAGTTCATAAACAAATGTTGACACTATTTGAATGAAAGGCAACTAATTTACAAAAAAAGAAACTGGTGTAAAAAGAACTATAATCTGAATTGAGCATTTCTTTATTCATCATAATATCTATAGGTTAAAAAGTATTGCATTCTGGAGATTTGATAGTTTTGTGAAAAATTATTTTAATTTTATTAAAAATAACCCTAAAATTTATATCATTGTTTGATAGTTCTCTCAAGTTAAATCTATTATTTTATTAAATGACAGCCAGAAATTAGTGCCTGTGGCCCTCACATTCCTAAACAAAGGAATAAATAACTCAAAAACTAATACTCAAAATTATCATTTTAAACAGAATAAAGAAAGATATAAAGTGTAAATTATACAGAAACTGAAGAAATTATTGGTTATTTTACAATGCTGTAAAATTCATCAAATTCACCTAGACTGGTGAATTTATCTAACTACTTCGTAAATCATATTTAAAACAAAAAGATCTAACATTTGGATGAAATTTGAATCTCTAATCATATTTGAATGCCTACTATGTTCTCAGAGCTGTTATGAATAATGGGTGTGATAGGATGAGATGTGGGGGCCTTGGTATGGATTGAGAGTGTTTAAGATGAGAATCATTAGGTGTCAAAGGGAGGCCTGTGGGACACAGCCACTATAGGATCCCTACAGTCCTGCCTCTTGGTGTTCATGTCCTTGTATACGTCCCTTCCACATTGTATCAGAGCTGGTTCTCTACTTGATCAATAGACTATGTTAAAGTGATACATACCTCTTTTTATAATACCTTAGTTATGAAAGACGCTGTACTTTTAGTCTTGTGTACTCACAACTCTGGATTTTTTTCATACTAGGGGAAGCTGGCTAGCTGCCGGTATAGGGAAGGGCAATTTGCTCCCAATAGACACAAGCTTTCAAATGTCTAAAGCTTCAGTCAACAATTTGATTAAATCACATGAGAGATCCAAGCCAGAACCATTGAGTAAAATTATTTTAGAATTTCTGAATCTCAGAAACTGTGTGAGAAAATAAGTGTTTGTTGATTTAAGCTGTTAAACGTTGACTTTAAATTGTTATTCAGCAAGAGATAACTAATAAAATGGGCAGAAATTATTTTTCTGTTCATGTCGTTTGACCATTTTTTAATGGAGTTATTTATGTTTTCCTTGCTGATTTGTTTGAGTTCCTTTAGATTGTTGATATTAGTCCTTTGTGGGATATATAATTTGAGAATAATTTCTCTCATTCTCTAGCCTATCTATTTCCTGTATTGATTATTCATATCAATAGATGCAGAAAAAATATGCAGTAGATTCTGAAACCCCTTGATGAGAAAAGTCATTACTAAATTGGACATAGAAAGAACATCCCACAAAACAATAAAAGACATAGTTTTCATATCCAGTTTCTCTTAGTCTCTCTCTAGCAGAGTACTATAAATTCTATGGAAATGTACAACATTTTTATTGCTGTTGTTATGTAAAGGTGAATTTATTTCTTACAGTTAGATACTATTAATGTCAAAAAGTAAGTTTATCCTCTATTTTAATACACACTTCATTAAACTTGAAAATAATGTCAAAAAGAAACAGTCTGAAAAAATTTAAATTTTTTTATAAAAATTCTTTTTCACAAGAAATATTCCTTCTTAACTTGTCCCTCTAGTTTCAGTAACAATTATTATGGAGACGTTGAAGGCAGTTTTAAAGTTTAAGTATTCTTATGTTGAACAAAAATCAATTATTGAATTGTACATTTGCTCTTTTAAGAAATGACCTTTCTTGTCTCTAAAATTGAAGAACTTTTCATAGTAATTAGTTAACCTTCTCTGATGAAAGAGCAAAATGGAATTTCCAAATCATACTGCTACACACTCTAATACTCCTAACACAGGAGTGACTTTGTTGATGAGTACCTAATCACTTCTTAGTCTTATGATCTCAGGGGATTCCCTTAATGTGCCAACCCAATCTTCTTTTTCTCCCTCTTGTATACAGAAACTGAAATATTTCCCACATATGCATATTAAAACGTTTTTAGATGAGTAAATAATTGAATCATCATCAGATAATGAGATAATGATTATTCAATAATTTCATTTTATATGGTCAAATTGTGTGGATTTATCTAGACTAAAATGTGATTATCTGCTCCATAAATAGATTTACCAGAGTTCTTTCAAAAAGCAGGATGTCCTCCTAAGACATTTAAAATTTGTTTTGACTCATACGATGTAGAAAGTTTACATCCAAAATCTAATAATCACAAATACAATTTAAATAGCACACATTAAGTTTACAAAGCATCATCCTCTTGTGTCTATACAAAGACAATATGAGCTTGGGTATTATTATAATTCTCATTTTTATACAAGAAAACTGACACTCAATAATATTAAACAAATTAGTCAAAGTTTGATAGTTAAAGCATCCATATAAATCTGAAATCAAATCGTGGTTATTGCCAAACTTCTATGCTAATTACAATCCTCATTCTTCTACAAACTAAGACATTTGCTATTGGCCCTTGAATTGATAACTTAGAGATTCTTCAATCTTTCTTCTTTTTTTTCAATTTGAGAATTATTTTAAATCTATGAACTACATATGTATTTCTTATGAAACTAATAGGAGAGTTTATGGTAATTTTGTACAGGTACAAATGTGATGAAGCAGACTCTCTATCAATATTAAAATAGTGATATTTGTCCCCATAGGCTGAGCAGGTGGGTTAAGGTTGAAAGAGTAAATAGATATTTTTAGAACTAAATAATTAAAAAGAGTTTTCTAGGAAAAATATTCTTGTTGTTTTATATTATATATATACATTTGATTTTCACATCTATCACTTTACTTGAGTTTTACATAAGTCCTATAAAATAAGTATACTATTTTATGAAAATTAAAGCTAGGAAGTAAAATGATACACATATCATCGAAATAAGTACAAAGTCATTTGGTGAGATACAAAGGCAAAAAGAGTCTGTTTTGAAAAACAAACCCTAAATTTTGGTTAATATTCATAAACTAATGCCCACTGAACAACAATATCGGAAAAATGTATGGCACTTATCAAGTGTACAGAAATAGACAAACAAGCAGATGGAACAAAATAAAAATTACACATGCTAACTCAAAGAAGTGTAGAAATTTTATTCGTGTTTATGATAATTAAATCATATTTATTTATTTTTTAAAACTGCAAGGCAAGGTGAAAAGAAGGGCTTATGTGATAATTTTTACTGAAATAATTAGTTCTGTCTGTTTGGGGGGCATGTATACATTTACTTCCAATTATAAAATAGCAATGTCACATAGATTTTAGATTTAAGTTTCAAAGATCAAAGTATATAAAAGGCTTTACAAGTTGAGAAAATATTTAACTTTTAAAAAAAATTTTTTTTTTAGAAAGAGAAAAAAATCACAAGATTTTGCTGATATTTCCTATTCAAATATACAATTCCAGGTTTTTATTTGATTGTATTTGATGTCTCTTTCCTCTTCTGAAAATCTTGCCTCTTGATGCCAAAGACACAATATTTTCCCTAACTTATATAAATGCCCATACACAGAGTTTCAAAATGACTCCACCAATGCCATTGCTAAAAATAAAACTACTGAATGCACTTTAAGATTTCTTTGTGGTTCTTTGATCTGTAAGGTATATTCTGTTAGGAAAGCACAGACAAAATGCTGGGCTTTCAAGTCACCTGAAGTAATTCTATGCGAGGCTAGACCACCAGCTTGACAGACTGTTAAGTTTGGTTTAGATTTTTGTTTGTTTGTTTTTTGTTTTTGCCTTTCACCAACATGTAAAATACAGAAATACATATAGACAAAGGAGGGTAATTTTTCTTCCTTTTGGTAAAACAATTTTATTTGTTTTTTTTAACCCTGTAGAGTTTTTATTTATTTATTTATTTTTATGGTTCTCCTAATTTTCCTTTTTGTAATTTTTTTATTAAATCATAAAGAGGTAGATCCTATATACATTAATGCATGGGGGGGGAACAATTAACCTTAGATTATCATCGGAGTGCGTATGTTTTGATTGCATAGTTTACTTTCGTAGAGTAAAAGTCGGAGTTACAGGTATGTCCTTCATTCAGAGAGTGTGCAGTGTGCCTGTTGTGCACCTCTTTAAGCATCCTCTTCTCTCTCTACCTCCTACTCGAATTTCATAGAGTTTTACTTCTAAATGAGTACGTAGGTGTTCATCAGCTAGTTCCAATTTAGTATTGAGTACAGGTGGTGTTGGTTTTTACGTTCTTGTGATTCTTCCTTTAGGAGAATGGTCTCCAATTCCCACCAGGTTGTTACAAAAGATATTAAATATCCATCTTTTTTTATGTCTGAATGATATTCTATGGTATATTTATTAATCCATTAGTGTATTTAAAGATGCTTTGTTTCTCACATCTTTGTGACTGTGAAGTGTGCTTCTATAAACATTTGAGTGTGTGCGTCTCTATAATAGAATGATTTTTTTTTTCCTGCATGTAGATACTGAGTAGTAGGATTATAGGATCAAATAGTAGGTCTACTTTTAGTTCTTCAAGGAATATCTATACCACTTTTCACAGAGGTGGTGCTAGTTTGAAAGACCATTATTACCCTATCAATAGACACAGAGAAATCATTTGAGAAAGAACCCTTTTGTAGCCCTTTTTTGACAAGAACACGTAAGGTAATTGGCAGACAAGAATGTCCACTAACACCACTACTATCCAGCATAAATACTGGTTACCATATTTATATAATAGAAAACTATATAGCAATAAAAATGAATCATCTGCATACAAGGTACAACATGCATAAAACTAGGAGGATTTAATGTTGAAAAACAGAGATAGTCACAGAAGTCCATGTACAGACGTTTCTATTTATTAGATATTTAAAAGGTAAAATTACATGGCTTGACATTATATATATATGGAACAAATATCAAATCACTGTTCATTGTCATGGTTACCTTTATAAGGAAAGACAAGGCTGTTATGGAAAAGAAATGCATTGAGCTTCTAAGGTGCAAATTAAATTCTGTTTCTTAAAGTGAATGATAGACACACTTGGGCATTTAATTCTTATTATTCTTTAAATACACACATATATTCCAATTCTATATTTTACCGCAAAACCACTCTAAATATCTTTGTTTTAATCATGGGTTTGAAGAAAAAGGTTGATTTTCACCCCCAGTGGAGGCAATGTGGTGCAGCAGCAAGCATGCACAGGTTTGGGAACTGACCGTACCTAGGGTTGAATTTCCACTTGACAAGGTTCATCATTTCTAGTAGCCTGAGGAAAAATAGTCACTTGGCTTTAGTTCTCAAAAGTGATGTGGGGATGCAATGATACTAGCCTATGCAAATCATTTAGAGAGATGCCTGCCCAATAGCAGCTACTTTTAAAATTTTCTGTGACTTCTCTTCCCCTACTATCTTATTCTCAAGTTTTCTACTGTTTCCTTGATATTGACTCCTTCTCAAGGTGGTAGAAAAATACAGAGAAGTAAAACCCGTTTAAATAGAATACCAAAAGCCCCATAAACCATCCGGGTACCTACTGAGTTCTCCCAAAGTCGAAGGCTGCGTAGTCAAGAAAATACTTGAATATGTAATAATTATTAGCTTAGATTTGTGATTTTCAATTTTGACTTACAGATTTTTTGAATATTTAAGCAGCATACAGTACACTTCCTCTCCTCAAATCGAACGTGCATAGACATATACATGTAGTATGGTCCAGGATCTCCATATGAGAATCTGTAGTCCAAATTGTGGCTGCTGAAAACAATTTCAAAACCTTAAAATTTAAGAGGACAAGAATAATTAGCAAGATAATTTTTTTTACAATGTAAGTTGATATTGGCTTCCAGGATTTTCCTCAGCTATTTCAAGTGTGATTCATCAGAGAAGGCAAATGGAATTTGCTAGTATGTGTTTATACTACATACGATTTCAATCTTCTTCTATAATAGTTAACCAAGAAAGATAAAATGCATGGATATAATTTAGGGGTTTTGTTTTACACTCACAAACACATACACATATAGATTACCTTATGTGAAAGGTTGATAAAATAACTAGTCAGTTATTACAGAAAGAAAACATGCTTTAATAAGGTTACATTCCATGTACACCATTGGAATATTATGCAGCCTTAAAAAAGATGAAGAGTTCACCTCTTTCATATTTACATGTATGGAACTGAAACATATTCTTTGTAGCAAACCCAGCCTTGGCCAAAAATGCAAAAAAAAAAAAAAAAAAGAAGAATGAAAGAAAAAGTATCCAATGTACCCAGTCCTACTATGAAACCTATTTACAGCTTTCATATGAAAGCTATAACCCAACTAAAGCCCAAAAGGAAGGGGAAAGAGGACAGGGAGGGGATGGGGGAGGATGGGTAGAGGGAGGGTAGTTGGTGGGACCACACCTATGATGCATTTTACAAGGGTAGATGTTAAATTTACTAAGTATAGAGTGTAAATGTCTTAATACAATAATTAAGAAAATGTGGTGAAGGCTATGTTAACCAGTTTGATGAAAATATTTCAAATAGTATAGAAAACCAGCACATTGTACCTCATGATTGCATTAATGTACATACCTATGATTTAATAAAAAAAATAAGGTTACATTCTGACGACCTCTTTATTGTTGATAGTTATCCAAACACTATATTCTATGAGAGGTTCAGTGCATTTGAAAATGTCATTATTAATCAACATGCAAATGAATGCAATTAACTGCAGTTTCTGACTGAGGATTTTATTAGAAATGAGAAAATTCACAAGTATCAGAGTGGAGAAAATAAAATGTGGCATAATTATCCTGGCAAGATTCTTTGTGTAGTTTCCCCTTACAGGGGTCAGTTGAAATATCAGCAAGATGATTAGCTAACAGTATTCTGTAACTCAGTGTCTCTAAAACAAGACACTTTAGTTAACATTCCAGTAGACACTAGAAAATTCACTTTTCATCTCTTAGAGGAAAGATAATCTTTTTCTTGTCATTAAAAAATTAATATAATATAAATAAACCAAAACATATTCATGTATTTATTTAGTCAATGAGTTATTAAGCATATTAGATACACACACATGTGTCCAGGAAACTGTAACTATAAAAATATATTCAGAAAACTAGGCAAAAATGTACGGTCAATAGGATTGGAAGTATTGTTGGAAATGAAAATCATTTATGAAGGAAAGTCATTTGTCTCTCCTGTAGGAACAAATAAGAATAAATGACAGGTATCAAGCAAAAGAGTAGTAGAATTGCTTTTGTGTTCTAGTTTTACTGTATGGAGAAAATTGAAGAAATGTAAAATGGCATTAAAAAAATTCATAAAACTATTCTGAGGTCCAACTTAGAGACTAGGAGACACTTCTTCATACCTGAAGTTGCATGTAGAACAAAAAATGATAGAGAAACATATTATTAATATTTAGTAGGTAGAGTCACTTGACAGAAGTTGAAGGAAACCCACACTATTTTATTTAATTTAAAACTCAAGGTATCATAGCAGCATGTACATAATCTGAATCATGAAGGCTCAAGTTCAAGAGAGAAAATAAGCATAAGTGGGGCCTGTAATTGCTCCATGTTGGATTTGAGGTAATAAGATGAAATTTTCAGGAAACATCAGGGCATTTGAAGTTTTGACTAGGAGTATAGAAATAGAATTTATTACTGTAAGAATTTCTATAATGACATCATTGTTCCCTGAAAAAATGTTCATTTTCTCAAAGTATTGATATTTGAATATATAGTATCTACCATATTTTCATCTTCTGAGTACATAAACATAACCAAGGTACATTTCTTCCTAGAGAAATTTATTAAAGGAGGAAGAATTTAATAATGAATAAAGGTGGAAAAATTAGTTATTTTCAACTAAATGTGATATGGTATAATGATAATTTGGAAATAGCATGCAAAGTTAGGTAGAAAGACAGGAATTTCTTCATCTTGTTTTAGACAGAAAGTAGTAAAAGGCCCACACGGAAAGTAGCAAGTCAAATGTATCACAATGCGTTAGTTAGAATTCAAGAGGTAAAGTGATTTCATTCCTAAAGGTAGAGAAAGGAAAAACAGATGCAAAGTAGAAAAAGATACAAATCAGCATGATTGACCAGTGAGAGTGCACAGAGTCTGGTTCATGTTTACCACGTTTTATTTAATTTCAGTGGAGTTAGAAGGACATTAAAGAATTACAATAGTAGCAAGTCAGTGTATTGGCTTATACACTAATAACTACGTGCATAAGTAATAGTTACACACCTAATCTCAAATATTTCCTAATACTTTCTATTCACTTTTATTTTGTAACGGTGTCTGTGACTTGACTGCTATTTTAAAATAATTTTTTAAACATGAGCTATGTTCCCTCTCTTTGGTGAAGAAGATGGAATTCAATATTCAACATGAAGTTTGAGTCTTGAGATTCAAGGAGAAAACGATCGTAGGGCCTCAAACTATTGTTATTGTCAAAAATTCTTGTCTTGATAAAATGATTATTTTTCTGATGGGGGAGCATTCTAATTATGAAGTCTGATGATTAAGTTTGCAAACTCGTCCTAGAAAAAAAGTGGTACAGCCCTCACTGCTGAATGTCACTAGGGCCATCTTCAAAGCGCCCCCCTTGTGAGGCTGGGCACTGACACCGGCACCTAGTCCACCTTTCAAAACAATTTTGGAGCTCCTTTTCTGGAATGCTTATCAGAGCAGTCATTGTACGAAACTCTGACAATGAGATTCGCACTCTCGCCACTGTATGCTTATATTGGTGTCACTGTACAAACAACTAAATAAGATATATTTGTTTTTAACAAAAATATGCCTATTTTCTAAATAACATAACTCTTTCTAGTGTTCAATGGCTCCTTTCCAAATGTAATTTTATTTTCCAAGAAATAAATCAAATTCAAAGATCAATTTGATACAACGAAATGCCTCTTTATCTCAGTCTATTTTTTCTGTATCAACAGTGTGTAATATATCACCTCGCAATAGCAATAAATATTTTTTGAGTGGTAAATAAATTCATGAATAAATAAATTAATGTATAAATGAGTTAATTAATGTTGGTAGCAAAAAATGTTATTTTAAATCCTCATATCTGAAGTAACATTAATTTTATATTTTCCTGGGCTCAAAAATTATTGTGTATGAAATATAGGTGCCCATTTTATATCTCAAATAACTATAATCTATATTCTGGCCCCTTCAGGTCTTTCATCAATGAGTATCTATTACACATAAGGAATTGCAAAAAGAAGACAACCCTTATACAATTACTAGTTCTGTGAAAAGTTTAGCACTTGTTTTATTTTACATATCATTTGATATAGATTTTATAAGAATTTTAAAAGTAATTATTTTAATTGAGGTACCTTCATATGCAAATATAGCTGAAGTCAGTTTTTATTCAATTCAGATGGACAATTCTAAATGGATAGTAATTTCCCTACCAGTTAGAAGTCAAAATAAATCCTCCAAAATATCTATTGGGGAAAAAAAAAATTTAAGTTGTCCATTATATGCTATTATAAAGACAAACTTATATTCTAAATAGGAACATTTATAAAGGAAAACGTTTAAGATTATTTAACAAGGTAAAATTTCTTAAAAACAGCTGTTTGAAAAACACTTTAATAAATTTTATTCATGATAAGCCTTTTCACAAAATCTCAGTAGAGGTAGAAAAATATTATTTTAGAATTTTAAAAACTTTAGGGATAATTTGTCCTAAGTTAACACCTTTGTATTCAAGATAGGAAGACCAAGTAAATTAGCCAATAGTTAAATTGGCCAATTTATTAGCCAATAAATTCGAGTCTGATGTAGTTATAGAAATAGTTTCCTGGTTCACATTCAACAATTTTATCTAAGTTACTATATCAGTCAGTATAGTATGTGTAGCAGAAACAAAACCACCAGATTCTCATTGGCATGTGGTAGAGGCGACATTGAAGTTTCTGTTCAAAATGACACATATCCTCTCCACTCACATTTAGGGACTGAAGCAGATGATATGGCTGCTCACGAGATTGTCAGGATTGGGGGTTTATAATCACCTTCAAGTGAGGGGTAACAAGTGATTCCATAATAATATCTAACATAAAGAATTAAATGGATATCTTTCTCATAAAAAAAGATAAAATTTTAACACCCTACTCTTATTCCTGTCCATTGCATGTACATGAAACTGTATTAATACCATCCTTAATTTTTAAATGAAGATAACCTGTGAGGCAGAATATTGTATTGATAAAAATTTCTTCAAAAATGTTTAGGCTCCACACTGAATCTAAATATATATCACTTTATTAATATAAAGAAGTCTTACTACCTTCTTTACTAAAATATATATCCTATTTCTAAATATTTACAGATGCTAATAGCCATTATTTCAGAGAAAGAGAGAGAATATGAATCTAATGACATGCAGGAAAATTTCCATCTGTAACAGTTTTCTTTCAACAGTTACAAACTGTTACTCGGAGACATCTTTCCAAGAGGAATGATTGACCCATTGGAGAAAATTATTTTTAGTAAATTCTCACTCAGTCTTCTTGATATCATGTTTGTGTCTTATTCAGTAGTGATCTAGAAGAAAACAGAGCTGATGTAACCTATACAATTTATCCTAACAAGTCTCAGATTAAGAGTCATTTATTAATCTAATTCAATTAATTTCAAAGGGTCCCCTTGAGTGACTTGTAATTGCTCATCACTCTAGTCTAGGAGATGCCCAAAAAGCACATTATCTCTTTTCGTTTTATTAGTCATTACACACAGGTTTGCAGCAATTCAAATTGTGGTTTCTATTGCCTGAACCAATAGTCATAATGGAAGTGGATGCGGGCACCCCCTTCAGGATCCCCACCAGAAAAGAGAACCTCTGTAAAATAATTCAATGCATAAAATTTAATTACCCTACAAATTAAGGGATTAGTGAAAGTGGGAAGGAGTAAGCTTTCTTACATCTGGACTCTCAAAGGAAGCCAGGAGGTGAAATCAAGGCAAGGCAGCCAGATGAGGGCTGCGGACATGGGAAGAGAGTCTTCACGGAAGGAACTAGAACCACAGAGGAAACAGTCACTGTCACAGACTTTGCCAGAATCATAACGAGAGAAAGCTCTGGATATTTCTCTCTGCCCACCCTATGACCTTGTTCCATAGTCTGTATTAAACAAATCTGGTCCACTGTAGTGAACAAGGAGGGTAGAGGACAGAGTATTTACAGAGAAAGATGCTTTCAAAATGTAGCTTGAATGAGACCGCCCCAGAGCTAAGGCAAAGCCCTAGAAGAGTAGAAATGGGTATTTATGAATATATGCCTTTGAATTAACTGAGGCTTCCCTCGCTTGGAGGCCGCTCGTGTTCCCACATTTAGAAGGTAGAAGAATGATATCATACAGGATGGAAAGTGAGAAATACTCTAATATCCACAGTTCTCTCAAGATCTTTGAAGATAAACAGCCATGGCAGTCAATCGCAAAATTGTGTTTCAAGTCTCAGACTTGAAGAGACAGTTAACAGATGTCTGTATGACTTGAAAAGAACTTGAGACAGGCAGTCCAATTCCTCAAGCTACTTGCTTACTTCCCTAATGCACAACATAAATTTCACTTTTAAAACTCTTTCCCTTAGCCATAAAGCACACAATCTCCAGATACACCCATAACCGTAAGAAAATGGCACTGAAATTGTGATGGGCAATGGTGGAGATCTACCCCAGTCTATGATGGGCCTGAAGAAAAAGCCATAAGTTTTATGATTTTTTTATAATTTTTATGGTTAAAAATTATAAATCAAATTACAAAAATTCTAATGGAAATATCCATTTTTCTTCCTTAAAAAGTATATCTTAGTCATAATAAGAACTAAAATTAACTCCAAATTAGTAAAATATCAAAGATGTTTGAGCTTTGCTTTCACACATGAGTGGGCAGCAAAGCTGGGGGCAGAAACCAAATAAAGGTATATAAAACATACAGTGCACATTTATTCCATGGAATTGTTTTGTATATATGCACATTTATTCCATGAAATTTTTTTGGCCTTCTCTTCAGCAGACTGCTAATTACATTGTGACACCAGTTGTTTTTTTTAATAAGTTGTGTTGTATTCACAATAGTGGTCTAAAACATTAAAAATAAAATGCCTTTGACCTCAGTGTACAAATTCAAATATATTTTCATAAAAACAAATAATAAATGTGAAATTTCAAAAAATAAGATATTTTAAAATCAAATATTCTTCTAAAATAGTATGATTTATTTTAAAAAGTTCCAATAAAAATTAAAATTAAAGAATATCATTTTTTTTAATGAATTTATTCAACAAAGGCCGCATACAGTGGCTCACTCCTATAATCTTAGCATTCTGGGGGACCGAGGAGAGGATAACTTGAGGTCAAGAACTGGAAACCAGCTTGAGCAAGAAAAATGACAGCCTTTCCTAAAAATAGAAAAATTAGCTGGGCGCAATGGCACATGTCTGTAGTCCCAGCTATTCAGGAGGCTGAGGCAGGAGGATCCCTTGAGCTCTGGAGTTTGAGGTTGCTGTAGGCTATGATGGTGCTGTTACACTGTAGCCAAGGCAACAGAGCAAAACAAAAGCAACTATGAAAATAAAAACAAATCAAATAAAAGTAACACTGTATGTAGTTTGTTAAATATTCATATTTCATCTATATTTTGTCTATCTGTCCATATATATGCACATATACATTTTTACTGCTGAGTGATTCTTTTATCAATGACAGAAATAATTACAATTTTTTTCACATATTTTCTCTCCACCAACATATATACAAATTAAAAAACAATTATTTTCTTATATTACAAAATATTTCACAGTTACCCACTGCAGAAGTGGTGAATATCATGTTAATTTACATGTAACTGTGGGATCAATTGGTGATTACCTATAAGGTATAAAAAAAGTAAGAATTTCACAGCCATTACCACTGGGAAAGGAAGCTTTGCTGTTTGTCTTACAAGGGTACAAGTGACTCTTTCTAAGAGTAGAATATAAATGTCTTAACATGATAACTAAGAAAATGACATAAAGGCTATGTTAACCAGTTTGATGAAAATATTCCAAATTGTATATGAAAACACCACATTGTACCCCATGATTGCATTAATGTACACAGCTATCATTTAACAAAATAAAATAAAATAAAATAAGAATGTATTGCATTCTTATCTCAGAGAAGGAATTGAAATGAACTCATTTGTTTTTTCTCATACCTATACACTACAGTACTTCAAATTTTTACCTGCTCCTCCCTCCAAATTGTGTTTTATTTCCAAGGTCATAAGCTGTCCCACCAACCAATGATACTAATATTGTTAGTAACTAGAGTGTATGTTTAGGGAGTGGGTCTTGTTGTGATAATGTTGAGTCCTTAATTCCATGTGACAGAGTGTCTGTGTGTTCCTAGTAAATGGAATGTTCCTTAAGGCCCTTTTGCCCATAGCTAAGTGTTATTCTGAATGACTGGTCACTTACATTTGCTAAACTGACCTGAAAATTTAATGAATGTGGGATAATGCACACACAGAGACACAGTGGCAGAGAACACAAACTCCACGTATTTTTAAGAAACCTCAGAGATAATATGCAAATAATTTAACAGTGTCATTTAATATAATAATAAGCTTTTGTAATTTGGCACCATACTAAACATCAACGTTGCCTGTTTTTCACAATTTAAGACTTGTTTTAAATGTATATTTAGAAAATTCTAGTGCTTCCCTCTAGAAGGGACCTCTTAGAGAAAAGACTCTGTCCCTCATTTCCCGAACATAGGTTGGAAGCTTGTAACAAATAAAAGTTTAAAAGCTATGTAATCAAAGAGCAGAAACAAATTCCTAAATAAAACATCTTGATAGATGGTACAGCTGTAATATTAACACCAAGATGGTGGGCGAGAGGTCAGTTTCCAAAGTGAAAAAAAGGTCCTTTGAGAATCTTCTAATAATTTTGCTTAGTGTAATAGTTTTGCCTATTACAAGTTTTTGTATTAGGCTTCATGTTTTATATATGTGAAACACATTCTCTGTATTGAAATTGATAAACTCTCTTCCAGAAATTCTGACCCTCTCCATCTATTTTATGCTTTTTATGCCAGTAGTAAGTTCTATTTTTTTCCTATAAAATATTCAAAATAAGTTTTATTTCAGCACTTGCGTACATTTTCCCTGGGCACCTGAGTGAGGTTGTCTCTTCTTACTTTGAGAGTCAATACTTGTATAACTAAGTCGACAGTGCTTGTGAATGTTCTTGCGCTATCTCCTGCATTATTGCCCAAAACTTTTGCTTTTTCTATTTTAATTTATTTATATATTTCTACAGTAATGCCCTTTTTCCACAATGGCATCTACTTTCATTCTTACTTAGAGGCTCAGAATTTTATTTCCTTGGGCACTCAAGTCATCCCAATCAGTGCATGGAGAATGGTCAGTTTGCTTACGAAATTCCACTGTTGATTGACAGTCACCTGTCTCTCGATTTCCTCCAGGCGCCCATACATAGTCATAAGCAATGCATCACTATCTGCTTTTCTAGTGCTGTGTGACATCATCTACACTATGAAGATGACCCAGCTGACTCAGAGTAGGTGCATGAGCTGCTCACACAGGTATCCTACCTCTAAGCTACCACGTGTGTAACTTCACATTGTTCCATTATCAGCAATTTTTATGAAAGATCAGATGAATACTAGTGAGTAATAGTCTGCATCTGATTACATTCACTGTGCATAGACAGTTGGTTTAAACTGCCTGGGTTCAAACCCAAGCCCTCGTGTACATTGAGGAAAGTTATTTAAATTCTTAATCTTAAATGTCCTCATCTATAAATTGACACAAAGGTAATCATAATATGAATTAGTTCATCCATATGGAGACTTTATTCAATTTGTGAAAGAGTATAAATGTATCCTATGGGTTTTTTTTTTTTTTTTTTTTTGGCAGTTTTTAGCCATTGCTGGGTTTGAACCCACCACCTCAGGCAAATAAAAAGTTCAGATGTCAAGCTCACATATGACTGACTATAGAGTCAATCTCCAACATTAGGTATCTACATCTACAGTAATGGTGCCCACTTAATACAGAGTTGACATAGCCAAAATTTTATTTTTTTGATCTAAAAGTTTTATTATTTTTGATTTAAAATGTGAGAAGAAATGAGTTGGTGTAGGTATTATGGGATCTGTTGGTGACAACTGACTTTCTTATAAATGACTGAGGGTGGCACCCTGGGGTTAGAAGCATTTGAAGGGTCTCATTTGACCTGGGGAGTAATTATGTTGTGCTTTTAATTTTTTTTCCTGAACTTTGAAAACAAAGGTTAAATAGTTGTGATTATTTCAAAAGACGTAATTAATGCAAACTTCAGAACTAAAAGAAGCCTTAAGGTATAAATTTAAGTCCTGAAATTGTGTAACCTATAATATGTTTCATAACAAATATGCATCAATATGAAAACCAGCTGAGCAGGCACCAGGCACACAGCCTCCTAGAAATGGCACCATTAAGTTTATATTATAAAATCTTAGCCCGTTCCTGACATTATAATCCCTCTTTCTTTAGGCTCAAGCATTTGATTAAACTGTTTATTTTCAAAATGCTTCCAGACTGAAATCTATGATCTAATGGTACTTCATTTCCATACACTAATTCTAGTTGTGTCTTTAATAAAATTAACAGAGGCCTTAGCTTATCACATTGAAAGAAAACACAGTGGTAAGCCCAATTTTACAAGTGAGAAAAGGATGGATCTGAAAAAGAAGCAAATTGCCCTTGATCTTAGATGTAGGCATTACTCAGTCAGAGACTGTGACCTGAAGTCCCTTTGTTCAAACAACACGGACTCTGCTTGGTTGCATTCCCAGGGACACATGAAGAGCAAATATACTGAAAAAAATCTGGCCATTTATTTTCATTCAGCCTAGTGAAAAAGTGAAAAGTGCATTGTTAAAAAAAAATGATCAAGTCCAAGTACACAGTTAATGAAGCCTGGGCTGGAACCTTGATGAAGACGTTTACTTTATGAGATCTTTGAAGAGAGACTATCTTAGTCATCATCTGCCTTCCAAATACTCACTGGTGCCTGGTGTATGGTAAGAAGGCAAAAACTGCTGACTGAATGAAACTGCCTGAATTTGAACTTGGGGAATACCTCTTAGTCATCAGGTTTAAGACCTCATGACACGTATTTTATGACAACTATGTAGGCTTTCTGACTATTGTGAAGGTGTTTGTCTGGTCTGTAGAACTTATATCTTATAAGACTCAAAAGCACTGGAAGAAAAAAAGTCAATAATAAATTGTTATATAAAACAAACTAAGAATTCTAATTTTAGGTTCACCAAATAACTACAAATTAAAGATTCCCAACATATCAAATATATTACCACTAGAATAGTAGACAAAAACACTATCCACCAGAGAGATAAGCAATTCAGAAACTACTCTTTAAATACCTGTCATATTTGATTTTTCTAATGGAATATGTAGCATTTCCTAAGGAAAGATTTGAATTGTCTTAATCTAGGGAAGAATGCAAAGCAGTCCTGGTAGTTACCACAATGTCCAGTGGGGAAATTTGCCATGGTCTTTAAAAAATGAGTTATTCAAAATTACAGAAAACTTTACAATAAAGCCATTTGAGGGTTGTTTCACAAAAATATTGCATTTGGTAAAAGTCATTCTATTTGTCAAATATGTTATAAGACATATTTCTGTAGCAAACGTGAATTTATATGCAATTTATAAATAAGAGGAAGCTGTCAGGTTGGTTCACCTTGGATATTTCTAAAAGTTCAAATGAATGCTGAGCATGTTAACATAACTGAGTAGTGAATGGAGAAATAGACTCTGGTGTATAGTGACAACTCACCTCATGTTCTCTTCATCTTTGCAATATTTGTTCAGTCTTAGAAATGCTACTTCATTAAGTTCTCCATGCAATTTTGTGACTTTTCTCTTGCCTTTATAAATTAGTGGTCTCCAACACATCTTACGTTCTCTCTAATTTTAGCTTTTATATATATATATTTCTTTCTGTCTGTCTTTTTTTTTTTTGAGACAGAGTCTCACTTAGTTGCCCTGGGTAGAGTGTCATGGCATCAACAGTTCATCATGGCAAGCTCAAATCTTGGGCCCAAGCAATTCTCCTGCTTCAGCCTCCCAACTCCCAAGTCGCTGGGACCACAGGGGCCCTCCTCCACAATGCCAGACAATTTTTTCCTGTTGCAGTTGTCTTTGTTGTTTTAGCTGGCCCAGGTCATGTTTGAACCCACCAGTGTCAGTGTGTGTGGCCAGCACCCTTACCCACTGAGCTACAGGTGCTGCCTATATATATTTTTATTGTTGGGGGTTCATTGAGAGTACAAAGAACCAGGTTACATTGATTTCATTTGTTAGGTAAAGTCCCTCTTATAATTGTGTCCTGCCCCCAAAAGGTGTGTCACACACTGTGACACCCCTCTCCCCTCCCTCCTTCCTTCTATTTGCTCTCCCCATCCCCCACTCCCACCATGTACTAGGTCATTAATTGTCCTCATATCAGAATTGAATACATAGGATTCTTACTTCTCCATTCTTGTGATACTTTACTAAGAATAATGTGTTTGATCTCCACCCATGTTAATACAAAAGATGTAAAGTCTCCATCTTTTTAATGGCTAGATAGTATTCCATGGTATACATATACCACAGCTTGTTAATCCATTCCTGGACTGGTGGGCATTTAGGGTATTTCCACACTTTAACAATCATAAATTGAGCTGCAATAAACAGCCTAGTGCAAGTGTTCTTATGGTAAAAAGATTTTTTTCATTCTGAGTAGATGCCAGTAATGGGATTGCAGGATCAAATGGGAGGTTAGTTTGAGTTCTTTGAGGGTTCTCCATACTTTCTTCCAAAAAGACTGTATTAGTTTGCAGTCCCACAAGCAAAAATGTTCCCTCCTCTCCACATCCATGCCAACATCTGCAGTTTTGAGATTTTGTGAAGTGCGTCATTCTCACTAGGATTAAATGATATCTCAGGATGGCTTTGATTTGCATCTCTCTAATAATTAGGGATGATGAGCATTTTTTTCATGTTTTTAGCCATTCATCTGTCTTATTTAGAAAAGGTTCTGTTCATCTCTCTTGCCCATTGATATGAGGGATTGTTGGATTTTTTTCATATTGATTTTGTTGCGTTCTCTTAGATCCTAGTTATTAAGCTTTGGTTTGATTCAAAATATGCAAATATCCTTTCCCAATGTGTAAGTTGAGTATTTGCTTTAGTTGTTGTCTCCTTATCTGTACAGAAGCTTTTCAGTTTAATTAAGTCCCATTTGTTTCTTTTTAGTGATGTTACAATTGCCATAGAAGTCTTCTGCATAAAGTCTTTCCCCAGGCTGATATCTTCAAGTGTTTTTCCTATGCTTTCTCTGAGGATTTTTATCATTTCATGCCTTAAATTTAAGTATTTTATTCACCTTGAATCAATTTTTGTGAGTGGAGAAAGGTGTACTGGTCCATTTTCAGTTTACCTGTATGTATCCAGTTCCCCTAGCACCATTTATTGAATAGAGATTCTTTCTCCCAGTGTATGTTCTTGTTTGATTTATTGAAGATTGTGAGACTATAAGATGTTAGTTTCATTTCCTCATTTTCTACTTGATTCTAGATGTCTATGTCTCTATTTTTGTGCCTATACCATACTGTTTTGACCACTATGGCATTGTAGTACAGCCTAAAGTCTGATACACTGATGCCCCTGGCTTTTTTTTTTTTTCTTTTCTAAGAAGTGCCTTAGCTATATGGGGATTTTTCTGATTCCCTAAAAAATGAAGAATTGTCTTTTCCAAATCTTGAAAGTACAATGTTGGTATTTTAATAGGGATGGCATTGAATCTGTAGATTGCTTTGGGAGGACAGACATTTTAACAATGTTGATTCTTCCCAGCCATGAGCATGGTATGTTCTTCCATTTGTTAAAGTCCTCTGTTATTTCTTTACTTTGGGTTTCATAATTTTCTTTATAGAGGTCCTTCACCTCTTTTGTTATGTATATTCCTAGGTATTTCTTTCTTTTTTTATTGGCCAGGGGCTGGGTTTGAACCTACTACCTCCAGTATATGGGGGCAGCACCCTACCCCTTTGAGCCACAGGTGCCACCCTATTCCTAGGTATTTCATTTTCTTTATAGCTATGGTGAAAGGAGTTTTGTCCTTAATTAGCGTCTTATCTTGGCTGTTACTGACATATACAAAGGCCACTGACTTGTGGACATAGATTTTATATCCTAAGACATTACTGTATTTTTTGATGACTTCCAGGAGTCTTGTGGTGGAGTCTTTGGGGTTCTCTAAGTATGAGATCATATCATCAGCAAAGAGGGAGAATTTGATCTCCTATGCTCCCATTTGGATGCCCTTTATTTCCTTTTCTTGACTGATTGTATTGGCTAGAACTTCAAGTACTATGATGAATAGTAGGGCCGATAATTTTACCTTATATTTTATAAGAAAAATTTATTGTTTCATTGTTTACTATAGTCTATTCCAAATATTAATAATTTATTAGTATTTTTAAATGCTTTAGAACAAGATTTAATCACCAGGTCCTTATATGCCCATTCAGTTTTGTTTTCTATTAGTGCTATGATTAAGAAATAGCACTAAGGTCAAGCATGGTAGCTTACACCTGTAATCCTAGCACTTGGGAGGCCCAGGTGTGTGGATTTGAGACCTGCCAAGACCCACTTAGAGGTTCAAGACCAGCCTGAGCCAAAGGGAGACCTAAAAAATAGCTGTGCTTTGTGGCAGGTGCTTGTAGTCTCAGCTACTTGGGAGGCTAAGGCAAGAGAGTCACTTGAGCGTAAGAGTTTTTTTTTTTTTTTTAATTTCTCATAGCATAACTGTGTACATTAATGCAATCATGGAGTACAGTGTGCTGTTTTCATACACATTTTGAAATATTCTCATCAAACTGGTTAGCATAACCTTCATGTCATTTTCTTAGCTATTGAGTTAAAACGTTCATACTCTGCTTTTAGAAAGATTCACTCGTACCCTTGTAAGATAAACCATAGGGGTGACCCCACCAATCTCCCTCCGTCCCCCCATCCACCCTCCTCACCTCCCTCTCCCACCCCCTTCCCATATTCTAAGGCTATAATTAGGTTATGACATTCCTGTAAAAGCTATGAATTAGTTTCATAGTAGGGCTGTGTACATTGGATATTGTACAGAGCCTAAGAGTTTGAGGTTGCTATGAGCAAAGATTACAAGAGCAACAACAACAACAAAAATTATCCCTGATGTTGGGAAGCATACTCAACCCTTATTCTTCCATTTGTTCTGTGACTTTTGATACATTATTTTACAGAATGCAAGGTTTTATAAAAATCCATTTATTTTGCTGTCATCCAATATTGGACCATAAGTTTGGGAAATTAAGATAATTAAGATGAAGCATCAGTCTTAAAAGAAGTTCAGTTTCGGGGCAGCACCTGTGGCTCAGTGAATAGGGCACCAGCCCCATATAACGAGGGTGGCAGGTTCAAACCTGGCCCAGCCAAATTGCAACAAAAACAAAGCTGGGCATTCTGGTGAGCACTTGTAGTCCTAGCTACTTGGGAGGCTGAGGCAAGACAATCACCTAAGCCCAAGAGCTGGAGGTTGCTATGAATTGTGATGTCACAGCACTCTACCAAGGGCGACAAAGTGAGACTCTATCTCTACAAAAAAAAAAAAGGAAGAAGAAAAAGTTCAGTTTCATAAAACTTAGATGCTATGGTTTAGATCCATAAAGAAGGTATTATGAAGGAAGAAAGGGAAGAGAAGGAAAAAAAAATCCAGCCTAGAGATGGGTGTCACTGAAAACTTCCAGGAGGTGCTGTCTCTTAAGTAATTCACTATGTGTAGGTCAGAAATACAGTGGGTAATGGGAGAGAGCATTCCAAATATGCTCACAGACACCACAATACAAAATAAGAAATAAAAGGAAAGAAAAAAGGAGAAGGAAAAAGGAAAGGGAAGGGAAGGGAAGGCAAGGGAAACAAGTAGGTTAACATAAGCAGGGATTTTCCATTTTTCAGGATGCCAAGTATCTAATCCAATGCTAGAAACATAGTTAAGGATTCATGATATATCTATTATTTGTCTGAGTTGTTTGTAGATTATGCAAAAATATTGTCAAGAGGAAGTGAATGACACCGATGGGTTGTTTAGTATTAAGAAGAAAGTGAGATAACTTAATAGCTAATGGTAAAAAAACTGAATACAAAAGAGAAAATATACCCTATTGTCAAAAACAATGATTTCATGATAGGTGGATTTCATAATAAAGCATGTAGGCTTTTTGTTGACAGTGTCTATTTTACAGAAAAGAGAAAAATGCTAGAAACCACAACTAATCCAAGAGTTCACAGTAGAAGGCGTGTAATTCACAAAAGAAATATTTGCATAAAACTTGGAACCGAGGAAGTGCAGAGAGGCCAGTTATTCAAACATCACACAGAGAACTAACAGACTGACATTTGCATTTTTTCTTGAGAATAAAAAAAGGTGGATTAATCTGCAGTGAGCAGATTCAGAATTTCATTACAATGAAAGGCCAAACATGAAGCCAGCTTCTAAAATCAGAGGTGGAAATATGTGGTGACAAGGTGCCTGTTTAAAGGCCGAAGTCCCTCCAACAGCTTTGGCTGTGCTTACAAACACAGTATAAAGAAAACATTTGAATCTTGTTGTTACAAAGAAAAGGTGTATCCTATCTGGGCTTGTGATATTTTTTTATAACTCTATTAATTAAGGATTAGTTGGGAAATTCCTGTAACTACACTGAGACTTCTAAGGTGCATTATAAACTCAGTGAAACACAAAGAAAGATAAGGCTTTCAGGTGCCTAGTGATCTTGATACTTCACGGGTATTTAATTAAAATAAATAGTTTGATTTTGATGTATAGCTTCACGAAATTCAAGAACCAAGGGGGTGTCAGTATTTATTTACAAACTGTGTGACTGGACAGTTGGCCAAAAAGCAGCACACGGCTTTTCTACATAACCAAGAGTTTCATGGAAATCTTACTTTTGGGGGAAAAAATAACTTTCAGAAGTGCTTGATACTTTCATAAAGAAGTGAAGTGGACAAAATAAAATGAAAGAAAGAAAAACATGTAAAATGTTGTTTTCTCAGCTGACTCCATTGTTTTGTTTATTTTTCAGAAAATAGTGTGCTTCCCAACTTATGAGTTTCTGTAACATTTTGAAGTATCTATTGTGTACAAAGCCATGAAGGAAAACATGGCCCCTTCTTTAAGAAGCTAAGATACTGCTTACTACAGATGAAAATAGAGGAAGACAAGGTGTGGGAAATGGTAAATATACGAGCAATGAGCTGGGGGAACACAGAAGAAAGTCATAGAGGAAGTTTTTTTTTTTTTTTGCAGTTTTTGGCCAGGGCTGGCTTTGAACCTGCCACCTCCAGCATATGGGGCCAGAGCCTTACTCCTTTGAGCCACAGGCACCACCCAATAGAAGAAGTTTTTTAGAAAAATGTCATCAATGGTTTGGAGAGATTTTCACAAGGTCCTAGGGTGAGATGGAGGAGAATTTTACTTTTGGTACCTCTTTGATTCACATTCTGTAGCATAAACTGTTTCCCATAGGGAAAATATATTTTTATAAGAGTAATCCTGTAAGCTATAAATCAATAGATGATGATGAAGATAGATAGATAGATAGACAGATAGACAGATAGATCATTGAGGGCTTTAGATTTACATTCCACCAACAATTATTTTTATTAATCACTGTTGCAACTATAACCATAGAATATTTCTTGGTTCATATAAACTTACCTTTTCCAATTTCTATAATTTATTTTGGGAGGTTAATATTTACTTCCATGTATTGACTTATTAGAAAGGATCTCATAATTTTACACCGTTTATAACCAAAAGGATGATAAGATAAAATGTTTAATTTAAGATTTAAGAAAATATCAAGCAACCAATTAGACAGCTATTTTTATATAAAAGATAAATTTTGACCAGGTTCTAACCACAGAGAAATTAAGGAAGTTCACATTATTAAGGGTATTAGAAAGAGTTTTACTCTAAATGTATTCTTTTTTATAGATGGGAAGCACACTGGTATCCTTTTAGCCTTGAGGCATACATGTGTATCCTAATAACCATAGGAGATTAATATCCTATATCAGACATTTAAGCATTATCATTTCAAATTCTATTTTATGTCACATATTTAGATGAAATATGATCAAATAGAAGCCTTGAAATTAAGAATTTTAAGTATCCTAGTCTCCTTCCTAAATAACAAACTGGCTATAAAGACAAGTCTCTGTGTTAATTTGTAAATGAACAGGACTTTGGAGTCATATCCACACTGGTCCCAGGCTGCTGTTGTATTAATTATTAGATAGATTAACTACACAGTGAGCTGGCACTTTTCATTAAACAGCTGCTAAAACTGAGGGATGAACAATGCCTTCTGCTTTAGCTTCAGAGGCCTGCACCCTGAGGCTGTTTAATTTGCCTCAATAAGCTACTGTTTTCCAGGCAGACAAATTTGACTTAGTCGGACAATGTTAGGAAACACCACAGGTTAGAACTTGTCAATGTCTGTCCCAACTCCCAGAAAACAAAGGTGCCAAATATTCATATTTATTTAACTTCCCCAATTTATGCTATAAGATTTTAAATTACATTTACGCTGTTCACATAAAGCAAAATATACATTGTGATACCAGGAAACAAAAAAGGCAACTGACAATGTATATGTTTAAGAGAAAATAAACATAAATGTACACGTATATGAATGTATTCTAGACAGCCATGAACTTGTTAATATTTAATTTGTTTGTTTACATTTTCCCACAAATAATTTAAATATAATAATCCCCCTTAACCATGGGAAATACATTTCAAAGTCTTCAGTGGATAACTGAAACCACAAATAGTATTTAATTCTGTGTTCTCAGTTCATTTTCTGTAGCTATAACTCAATACCACAGGCTGAGTAATTTATAAAAAATAGAAATCTATTTGGCTCCAAAGGCTGAGATGTCCAAGAGCATCTGGAAAGGGTCATCCCGAGGTAGTAGGGCAGAAGGCAGAAACAAGTTTGAGAGACACACAGAGGAAATCAGGCCCAACCTCCTTTCATGACAAACCGGTTTTCACAAAGACTAATACACTCCCATGATAACTTAACTTACACCCACCGTGATGGCATTAATCTATTGCCCATATGACTGAATCACCTTTTAAATCCCCAATGCCCAACACTGTTGCTTTGAGTATTTTGGGGACATATTCAAATATTAGCACATATATGCATATATATACACAGACATACCCACTATGTGTGTACATATATATATATATGTATACACACACAATTTTTTTCTACACATACTTACCTATGATAAATTTTAATTAGTAAATAAGGTACAGTGACAGATTAGCAACAACTAATAATAAAATAGAGCAATGATAACAATATACTGTAATAAAAGTTATGTGAAAGTTGTCTCTCTCAGTTTGCCAAAATAACTTCCATACTGCGCCACAGGCAACTGGAATCAATGTACATGATTAAGGAAAAATGCACCCTCAGATTAGGAGAAAATATTGTGTCTATTATATGCCACCATCTTCAATAATTTGTTTATAATAATATCTCTGAAATAAAAATAACATTTCATGATTTTTTTTTTTTGGTTGTATATTCATTGAGGGTACAAAGAACCAGGTTATATTGATTACATTTGTTAAGTAAAGTCCCTCTTATGTCCCACCCCCAAAAGACGTGTCACAAACAGTGACCCCCAACCCTCGCTCTTTTCCTCTCTCTGCTCTTCCCTTTCCCCACCTCTCTCCCTCCTTCTCTTTCTCTTCTCTCTCCTTCCCCCACCCCCCACCGTGTACTAGTTCATCAATTGTCCTCATATGAGAATTGAGTACATAGAATTCTTGCTTCTCCATTTTTGTGATGCTTAACTAAAAATAATGTGTTCCACTCCATCCAAGTTAATACAAAGCATGTAAAGTCTCCATCTTTTTTAATGGCTGAAGAGTATTCCATGGTATACATAGACCACAGCTTGTTAATCCATTCCTGGGTTGGTAGACATTTAGGCTGTTTCCACATTTTGGCTATTGTAAAGTGAGCTGCAATACACAGTCTAGTGTGAGTGTCCTTATGGTAAAAAAAATGTTTTTCCTTCTGGGTAGATTCCCTGTAATGGGATTACAGGCTCATATGGGAGGCTGAGCTTGAATTCTTTGAGGGTTCATCATACTTCTTTCCAAAAAGGCTATATTAGTTTGCAGTCCCAGCAGAGTATAAAACTGTTTCCTTCTCTCCACATTCACACCAGCATCTGCAGTTTTGAGATTTTGTGATGTGGGCCATTCTTGCTGGGGTTAAATGATATCTCAGGTGGTTTTGATTTGCATTTCTCTAATAATTAGGGATGAGGAGCATTTTTCATATGTTTGTTAGCCGTTCGTCTGTCTTCTTTAGAGAAGGTTCTATTCATCTCTCTTGCCCATTGATGTATGGTATTGTTGGCCTTTTTATGTGGATTAATTTGAGTTCTCTAAGTGTAGATCCTAGTTATCAAGCTTTTGTCTGATTCAAAACATGCGAATAACCTTTCCCATTGTGTACGTTGTCTGTTTACTTTGGTTGTTGTCTGGTTAGCTGTATAGAAGCTTTTCAGTTTAATTAAGTCCCATTTGTTTATTGTTGTTGTTGCAATTGCCACAAGTCTTCTTCATAGTCTTTCCCAAGGTTGATATCTTCCAGTGTTTTTCCTATGCTATCTTTGAAGATTTTTATTATTTCATGCCTTAAATTGAAGTTTTTTATCCATATCTAATCAATTTTTGTGAGTGGAGAAAGGTGTGAGTCCATTTTCAGTCTTTTATATGTGGATATCCAGTTCTCCCAGCACCATTTAATGAATAGGGATTCTTTCCCCCAGTGTTTATTATTGTTTCGCTTATTGGAGATTATGAGGCTGTAAGATGTTAGTTTCATCTCCTCCTTTTCTATTCAATTCCAAATATCTATTTCTCTATTTTTGTGCCAATACCATGCTGTTTTGACCAGTATGGCCTTATAGTATAGCCTAAAGTCTGGTTTGCTGATGCCTGGTTTTGTTTTTATTACTAAGAACTCTTTAGCTCTATGGGATTTTTCTGGTTTCATACGAAATGAAGAATTACTTTTTTCCACGTCTTAAAAGTATGATGTGGATATTTTAATCGAGATGGCATTGAATCCGTAGATTGCTTTGGGAGGTACAGACATTTTAACAATGTTGATTCCTCCCAGCCATGAGCATGGTATGTTCTTCCATTTGTTAATATCCTCTGCTATTTTCTTTACTTTGGATTTCACAATTTTCTTTATGAGATCCTTCACCTCTTTTGTTAGGTATATTCCTAGATATTTTATTTAAGTTCTAGCCAATACAATCGGGCAAGAGAAGGAAATAAAGGGCATTCAAATGGGAACAGAGGAGGTCAAACTCACCCTCTTTGTTGATGAAATGACCTTATACTTAGAGAACCCCAAAGCCTCAACCACAAGACTCCTGGAAGTCATCAAAAAATACAGTAATGTTTCATCATTTTCTTAACTTAAAATTTCTATATACTATATGTACCAAAGATTAAAATCTTCATAGGCATTAAGTTCAAGACAATAGTTTACATCAGTACTTACAGAAGCCTCCCAAATTTTAAAAGTGTAATCAGTTTTTAGCTCAACTATTTTAACATCTACATGATTTTCTATTAAAAGTTCTTTCTTCTAATTTTATAGACCTCTGTTTTACTCATGATCTTATGTTTGTACTAATATCTTTAGCCTTAAGTGGTAATTTTTTAAAAGTATAATCATGACTGTCATATAAAAAGAGCATGCATTATAAATTATATTTAACTCATTATTAATGAGGAAATCAATAATATGTTATAGCCAGATTTAAGAGCAATTCAAAGCATATTCATATTTTTGGAGCAAGAATATTGAAATGAATGTGCTAATGGAGACAATATTATTTTTCTCCATAGTGGGAGAGGGAAAGCAGTTACCCTGTCTACCATTTGAGATAGAGCCTCCATGTGTGGTGAACAGATCAATGGCCCTGCCAAGATGTCAATTTCTTGATCTCCAGAACCTGTGAATGTGGTGTCTTATATGGAGGTTGGGAAGAGCCAGGAGTGAAGTGATTCCATTGTCCTCTAGAAGCTAGAAAGGGCAAGGAAACACATTCCTTCACAGAGCCTGTACTGGGAATAGGTCTCCTAACCTCTAAGATTGTAAATATTTTACAGTATTTGTTTCAAGTTACTCAATTGGTGATGATTGGTGACAGCAACAATAGAAAACGTTTGCACCTGACTATAGACAAAGTTATAATGCATTGCCATCAGTTGTCTACAATTAGCAAACCTGGAAAGAGTTCCAAAGCACTGTGTTATGGACTGTGTTCTCCCCAAATTTATTGACACCCTAACCCCTGTTTCAGAGTTTAGTTTGAATGTGTGGCACTGAGCACAAACAACTCCATATGGTTTTTCTGGTCTGCTGAGGCCTTGTGCAAGAGGCTAGTCCAAAATAATGGCCTCCCGTATACTTGGTTTAAGAAGCCCAATAATGCTATTACACAGTGAAAAAGGAAGAACCTTTGTAAAATCAGAATCAGTGAAATAAAAGTGTGTAAGCTAAATGATGCCTAGTTTTCCTTCAAAGCTCCTTTTCTGTTCCATGTAGCACTGACACCCTTCTCTGAAATTCTGTGTCATGTATTTGAAATAAGGTTCAGCTATAACTTCCATAGACGCCCCAGTCTGCACACATCCAACCCTGAACTGACCTGCTTCTCCCCCAAATCAGCTATCTTCTCATTTATTTCTTTTACCAATTAATGGCACCAGTAGTGTTCCACTCACCTTGACTTTTCCTTTTTCCTCTCTTGGTCAACTAGCCAATTTTACTGGTTAAATGTGTCTTAAATCTGCCCATCCTCCCCAAATTGGCACTTTATCATTATTTCCTAAACTTTTAAAATAGTATACCTTTAAAAAATCAGTAGTATTAAATGCTGAGTACTTAAGAATAAAATTCGTAATGTAAAGCTTAAGCTTACATTTTACTCACCATTCCAACTTATTTTAGATGAATTAATAAACAATAATAATGACGATAATTAATAACAGGGTGTTATTGTATATCCAAAAGTGCCAAGTATACATTTTAAATGTTCTCACCACAAATAAATATGTGAAATGATAACTATGTTAATTAGCTTAATTTAGCTGCTCTACAATATGTTTGTGTTTCAAAACCTTATGTATTACTTACCAATTAAAATTAAGTAAAAAAAAAAAAAAGATTAGAAATGCCTATGTGTTGAAAGGAAAAGAGCAACATGGCCACATGGACATACTTTTCTGGTAGATATCTGGATGCTGATAATTTCCTTCCTTCCTTCCTTCCACCATTCTTTTGTAAATTCCTGAATGGAGTAGATTCACTAGCATACAATCATAACAGTGATAATTTTCACCATTTTTAGCATCACATGTAGTCTTCTTCATATATGTATTTTTTTGCTTGTAATTAGTTTGTACCACCCGCCACATTCTTACAGGTCTTTTCCCTCTTTCTCATAGTACAGCTGCTAGAAAAAGTTAGAAGGTTATTTTATGCCTATATATTTCTTCCTTTTCTTTTTTCCTCTCATTAAAAAAAAAAAAAAAAACTGGTTGATACTTGTGACATTTCGATCTGAGGACTTATCAGTACCTGATTAGTACTAACTCTCTAAATAATTAAATAAACAAGATATGTCACCTATGACTAATGCTTTATGTAATAGACAAGAGTCCTGTCCTAACCCCTAAGGTGATGGCATTAGCAGGTGAGGCTGTGAGGAAGTGATTAGGTTACGAGGGCAGAATTCTCATGTATAAGATTAGTGTAGTTACAAAGGAAGCATGGGAGAGTTCATTCTCACCTTCTGCCCTGTCGTGTTGCTACTAAAAGATGGCCATCGATGGACTGGGAAACAGCTCTCCCAGACACCAAATGTGTCAGCCCCCATCTTGGACTTTCCAGCCTCCACAACTCTGAGAAACAAATTTCTGTTGTGTAAAAGCCACAAAAAAAGTGAGGACATTAGTGTATAATTTAACACAATCATGTAAATATATTTTAATAGCTATCATTTGAAGAAAAATAGTGATTCTAGTAATTTTTAAACATATTTCCCCATATAATGTTCCCCAACATTCTTCTAGGAATGTAGCATTATCCATATTTTAGATGGGAAAACTGATGTTCAAAATATTTAACCACATTCCTGAGTAAATGACTGAGCTGAGATTCAAACCTAAATATATGATCCGTGTTAGACACATACCTTGGCTTCATCTCTCTCATAATAAAGAAGAGTTACAGCAAATTATAAACCACAATCTAAAAATCCATAGACAAGTCCAGATTTCTTTAAAACCTAGTATTTAAAAAACAGTCTCTTTCCCACACACGCCAAATCAGAGGGTGCTTATTTTTGTGTTTAATTTGGAATTTTCATCTCTATCTTCCTGCTCCCTGTTTTACTTCTTAAAATGAATTTTTTTCTATTTTTTCTCACCGTGTAGAGTTTATTAGTTTGTTATTTCTCTTATCTAAATGCCAGAGGTTACCTTCATGACATCTGAGCCTTTTTAAATAACACAACACTGTAATTAAAGCTTCAATTATCTGTGTTTGCAGCTTCATCAGTTCAGTTAGATAATGTTACCCATAGTAAGTGGCACGTGTCTATTTTCATATGACCTATGTAGTCAGAACGATCTTAAATATTTTCTAGTGATTCTCTTAATATGCTAATGATATCAATCCATATCAAAATTATGTTGGGTAAGTTTCTTTAGATCTCTTTGTAAGACTACAAACAACTATGTTACAATGTTCGTATCTGTCAAGTAGAATGACTCTTGTAGTTGTGTTCTGCACCCAAGTGGCGTGCCATACACCCTTACATTGATTAAGTGCACACCAAACTCCCTTCCTTCTCCTCTGTCCCCCCTCCCACATTCCCCCTACCCACAAATGCATCGAATTGAGTTTTTCTCTTATGTGGACATGTATTAGATTGTCTACTGGCTTCATACAGTATTAAGTACATTGGATACTTGCTTTTCCATTCTTGTGGTACTTTACTAAGAAGAATGTGCTTCAACTCCATCTAGGCTAATGCAAAAGATGTAAAGTCTCCATCTTTTTATGGCCAAATAGCATTACATGGTACCATGGTACACATATACCACAGTTTGTTCATCCATTCCTGGGAAAATGGGCATTTAGCTATTGATTTATGGACATTGATTTTATGTCCTGAGATGTTACTGTATTTTTTGATCACTTCCAGAAGTCTTGTGGTTGAGTTTATGAGGCTCTCTGAGTATGAGATCATATCATCAGCAAAGAGCAAGAATTTAACCTCCTCTGCCCCAGTTTGGATATCATTAATATCTTCTTGCCTAATTGCATTTGCTAGAACTTCCAGCACCATGTTCAATAGTAGTGGTAATAGAGGACTTCGTTGTCTGCTTTCAGTTCTAAGTGGAAAAGCTTTCAGTTTTGCTCCATTCACTATAATACTAGTTATGGGTTTGTTATTGATGGCTTCAACTGGTCTAAGAAATGTGCAACTTATGGGATCCTAAAGCTCTCTAAATTTCTTAGGAGGCACATCCTTGAGGTTCCAATCATTGCCCCCTGAGAACAAAGTGGCTTTCCTGGGGGTACTGGAGCTGTTCAACTCTCTCTAACTATGGCTGCCAGAGCTCAGCAAGTGCATCCAGCTGGCCATGCACTAGAACCCCGAGGACTGTACATCCCAGGCTGCCCTCCCACAATGGTTATCCTGATAATAGCCAAGCTGATGGGAGTTCCAACCTGCTGGGTGATTCAATCCTGAACTCTAGAAGCTGTTCAAGTTTACTTACTCACTTAAGACCTTCCAAGGCCATTCCAGTGAGCATCCCAGACCATAAAACAAACAAACAACAACAACAACAAAAAAACTGGACAAGGCCCCTCTAGTTGTCCATTGGAGGGCCACTGGCCTCTGTCCTTACCCAAGCACTGGCCTTCTGTGCTGGTTCTTCTTAGTTCCTGACCTTCTCATTTGCTCCTGGGGTCCATCACTGCTTTACTATGCCACCAGAGTGATGTTTCTGGGTAGGATCCCTTAGCCAGTGATGATTGGAGTCCTCTTTCCCCTGTCTTACTGCCAGTGGGTAGTAAGGAGATGGCTCTAGTCCTCCATCTTGATCTCTTTCACTTTAAGAGATAATCTTGACCAGGAATTAAATATAAAACTGTGCAAATACTTGAATAGAGGTAACATAATTTCTGTCTTTTGGGGTTTGTGAGTAGAAATAATGTTTTTTACTCCTTTCTACTTTTGTCCCTCTTTCTTAGCTTCACTTACTAAAATAATTTTAATTAGGCAGGATTAACTTTTTGAGTACATGGCTACTTTCTGAAGTTTAATTTGAATAAAATTAGGAAAAATAAGTATACATCTAAATAGTATCTTTACAACAATACTTGGGAACTTTACATTTCAAGTTTTTATTTCTTAATTCAACAAATCTTCATTAGTGGTCATTAAGCATTATACATAAAGTGACGGGCTAATTTGACAAGCGTAAGCAAGATAAACAAGATCTGTGCCATCATGGAGCTTACATTATAGTGAAGGGAGACAAAAGCAAATAAACAAATACTGTAAAGATGCTATAGAGTGTACTGAATTCTCTTAGGGAGAACAAAGAAATAAACCAAAGCAGGATTCTGGCATGAGACTAGGGGGAAATATGTTTAGATTATAGACAGCAAAGATTGATTATGGGAAAGTGCTATTTAGATTAAGATTTTATAAGTAAAAAAATCCCTTAAATCAAAACTAGGGGATAGTTTTTCAACCTGTAGGAGAAGCAGGAAAAGCATGTGTAGACTCCCGTGAATGGGAAGACCTTCATTTTTACAAGGACTTAATAGATGGTTTACCAAACAGTAGAACAACACTTGGAAAGATAGGCAAGAGCTACATGATCGAGCTATGGTAGGGCAACAACACTGTTCATGATTTAGTCATGTATACATTTTATACCAAGTGAATGTGAAGACATCCTTGGTTTTTGTGATGTGCATGCATACACACACAAAACAGAAAATTCATGTTTTCATAAGGTAAGGCCTTTTTATGATTCACTAATATCACTTATAGATTAATTGATTTCTCTTAGGATCATAAAAATAAAGATAGAAGGGAGGTGGAGGACAATATTACTGAGAAGAATGATGGCTAGAAAGAAAATTTCCCTTTGTTTAAAATGTCATATACGGCTGAGAAAGACAATACTACTCTGATTATACAATATGCTGAATGTCTCTCTCATGGCCTAAGAAGGGGGAATTTACATTTAAAAGTGAATAAAAGTTCTATTCTGGCAATCCTGCAGGGCACCAACCTCTGGCTGAAAAAAAACATTAAGACTCTCATGCCAATGCTTAGTCAATATATCCACTGGATAGATTTCCTTTGAGAATTCTCCTAAGTCAATAATGCTGAATGGTGCTAGTTTCTAACCATTTTTCTTTTCTCTGCCCTAAGGAGGCAGAATGGGGCGGTAGAAAAGAATGGAATTTCGAATCAGAGTAGAACTCCTGTTTGATACTTAAGTTTGTGTTTTGTTTGTATTTTTGTTTTAATTTTATCACATTTCTTAATTTATTTTGAGATATAAAACATGTATTTTCTAAGTTGTTTTGAGAACTGAGATTATTAGTATTTCAGAACTTATACTTCACTTTATTATCCTTTCACTTTCCTGAGAATTTGGGTTCTTGTTTACATAGATGTATGTATATATGAGTACACACATGAATATATCAGAAATTATATGTAGACAAAATGGAGTTTGATATAGATAGATTGACGTAGATAACCACAATACATAAGCAATATATGAAACATGTTACGTAAGCACATTTAAGCAAAATGAGCGAGAACAACGGTGCAAGGAATGGGCGGGAGGAAAGAATTAGGATATCTTATAATTACAGGTTTGTGCACTACTCATGAACCAGTATAGTGTTATGTGAAAGTGGACATGGCTTAGTTGTAAATGCATTTGGTAAACTCTAGGAAAACACTAAAAATGCAAAAATAAAAGGATAAGTGATGTAACAAGAAACAGAAATTGAAATCAAATAAAACGCTCAATTAAAACCACAAAAGACAGAAAAAGTGTGAGAGACAAAAATCTGAACAAAGAACCAGGGCAAAAATATAAAACAGTAACAAACAGGGTAGGTATTAAGCCAGCTATGCTAACAATCACCTTAAATATCAGTGATCCAAATAAACCAACTGAAAGACAGAAATTAATAGAATGGATCAAAAAACAAGGTCCAATTACCATTGTCTTCAAGAAAGCCAAGTTAAATCTAAAGAAAAATACAGACACATTGGCTTTATTCCCTTCTCTGCATCTATGGGTTACCACGATTTATCTCTCACTAAAAAGAGACTTCAGAGCAAAAAAAAAAAAAAAAAATTACCTGAGTAAAAAGGGTATTACTGAAACGTAGTGATAAGGGGATAATTCTTCAAGAAGTGAAAATCCTTAGTATGGGTATGTCTAATAACATTTCAAAACATGTGAAATAAAAACTGTTAGAACTACAGGGAGAGAGAGATGAATAGATGAATTCATTATTATAATTGAAGGTTCTAAGAGTCCTCTATTAGAAATGGACTTTGAATGATGATGTGTTAATGTTCACTCATCACTGTCATGAAGAGACCCCTCAGGTGTTAGATGCTGAGAGTGGAGGTGGTTGTCAACATGTGGTAACAAGTATTTCATAAAATCTCTCCGTCCTTTCCATTCACTTTTCCTGTGAACTGATAACTATCTGACAAATAAAGTTCATTAATTTAAAAATGTTAAATATAATGTGAAATGAGAAATTAAAAAGGATCTAAGACCACCCTGAAAAAAGATAATAGATTCCCCCACCCTGGTTATTAATATCAATTATAAATCTGCTGACTTTATAACACCATGGTATGGAAGAAAAATAGTCTATTACTCACTTTGTCTTTCTGTAATGTTTTCCAGGAAAATTGGTGTGATCAATATTTTCATTTATTAAATCTCTGTTTAGCTGAGTCTAAGCTAATTCTTAATACAGTCTGCCTATATTTAAGGTGTGAAATGTGTTTATTAATATACACATGCAGTGATATTTACTACAGTCTAGCAAATTAACATACTTACCTTTTATGTATGTGTATATATGAGTATGAGTGTGTGTGTGTGTGTGTGTGTGGTAAGAGTACCTGAAATCTAGTCATTTAGCAAATTTCCAGTATGCAACACAGTATTACTCACTATAGTAATCATGCTGTACTTTAGATATCTAGACTGATTCATCATATGTAAATGACTCTTAGAACTCTTTTACTTACATCTCTTCAATCCACCACACCCCCATTCTTGGTTACTACCATTCTATTTTCTGTGTATTCAAGATTTTAAAAGTTCTACATAGAAGTGAGATCAGTCAGTGTTTTTCTTTCTGCGTCTGATTGTTTCACTTGGCAAAATGTCCTCTAGGTTTATCCATGTTGTCATAAAATGGCAGCATTTTTTTTTCTTTGCAGTTTTTGGCCAGGGCTGGATTTGAACACACCACCTCCAGCATATGGAACTGTAGCCCTACTCCTTTGAGCCACAGGTGCCACCAGCATCTTTTTTTTTTTTTAAGCTGAATATATGTCATTATATATATCTATACCATAATTTCTTTATCCATTCGTCTGTCAATAGACATGAGATTATTTCCATATCTCAGCTATTGTGATTAATGCTACAATGACCACAGGAGTGCAGATACATCTCTCTATAAGGTGCTGATTCATTCTTTGTGTATATGTCCAACAGAGGAACGACTGGGTCATCTCATCATCCTATTTTTAATTTTTTGAGAAACCACCATACTGTTTTCCATTATGGTTGTACTAATTTACATTTCTACCAACAATGCACAAGGGGGCCCTTTTCTCTACACTCTGGACAATACTTACTGTCTCTTGTTGTTTGTTAATAGCCTTTCTAACAGACATGACATGGTATTGCAATGCAGTAATTTTTTCTGTAAGCTGGAAAATATAAATTTTTCTATTAATTGGATAAAATGTTTTTACATAATATATCTAATGAAAATTAATATCCAAAATAAATCAGAAATCCATAAAACTCAATGATACTGATTTTTAAAATGGGCAAAGGACCTGAGTAGACATTTTTCTAAAGAAAACACAAAAATGGCCAACAGATATATGAAAAGGTCATCAGCATCAACAATCTTGGTATTTTTTTAGAAAATGCTATAAGCATGTTGCTCATTTTGAAAACCCTTATGTTGTTCTTTATCAAATGTTTCTCTTAGTAAGAATGTTTCGTTGCCTTCTAATCTTTGAGATTACAAGAAAAATTTAAACATAGCTAACAAGGAAGTTTATATTCTGTATTTGACAGTTCACATATACTTAATATTTCACGGGTCTGAATCTAAAATTTATCATTTACACTAATGTCTAATAGTAGGTAGCTAACCACTAATTCTCCCTGGTGTTCCTTCATGTAAAAAAAAATTATTTTATGTTAATCTGCAGAGTTCTGGGATCCTCAACTGAGGAGACTCTCAGAAAGAGATCGTGCTCTAATGTTTCTTCTGTAATGGAGAAACAGACACCAAACTCATATCATGTCATTCTGGGTCAACATATGCAATTCTTTTTAAGTCTCAGGTGTAGCTCCTTAATCTTATAGCTGGCCAGGGAAGGATATCCTAGTTGTGATAAGGACACAACATTCCTCTCTCATCTTACTTGTTTGTGTGAAATAATAGCGACATCTCAAAAGGATGTTCTATTACATCTATTTGTTTTAAAGCAGCTTCCCACAGCTTTGTAATTCTTCTATAATTCAGTGTCATAAGCAGATGTCCACTTTGATTCCCTCTTCCACCAGGAAAAAGAAGATACCTATAGATTTATGTTCATTACTTATGAATTTTTGTGTTTAAGTTTTAACTATTTTATGTTTGTTTTTTATTAATTTTTATAAATAAATCTTAATTTTGTTGTCATTTTTGTTGTCATGTGTATTTTTCTTTTTAAAAGGTTCAAATATTTTCTTTGTCACCCTATGTAAAATATTTTTGTAAACAGAGTATGTTTATTTAAAATATGTACTTATGATAAGCTAATAAAACTGATACTGTTAAGGATCAAGATAGATTTTTTGATGTTTTAATTCATGCTTATATTTTTACTTTATGAATCCATTAAAACTTCACTGATAAAACTAAATGAAATAAAAGCATTTTTACTATTTTTTGTATGCTTAGAATATTTACTACTGAAATATTTACCTCACTGCAAAGAAAGTCATTGAAATAAATTTTTAAAATCATGTTATTTGAATTTATCCTTTGCCATTATAAAATGTTCATTTTAACTCCTAGTCCTGGTTTTAGTTTTTATATTTATTTGCTACACCGTTAGCTCGGTATGGAACTTGTAAATATTATTTAATGGGATATTACAATTTAATATATAATATCTTTTCTTTTTAAGAATTTATAATGTGATTCTTTTAAGATTCTGTTTATTTCATGTATAATTCATTAAATACTGGTTTTATGTCTTTTTTTATAGTCAGTAGTAAACTTAACCTGTAAAAACAATAGTCTAGATAGTTTATATTAATGCATAAATTTGAGAATTCAATACAGTAAAATACACAAATAAAAAGCCACATTCAGAATTGTTTAAAAAAGAAAATAAGATCAAATCAGTATTAGTGCACCAAGTAATAACTTAAACTAACATATTATAATAGTTTGCTTATGTTCATTAAAAATAAAACACTGTGAAATTCTTTTAGAATGAAATGATGCCCAGTTGATAAAATACTTTCAGACCTATATACTAATATTCACGTTAATAATTACTACTCTTTTATTTCCTACACATTTTTACTGACTAGTTTACTAATACTTTCAGACTCTTTATTTCAGTGTGATTATAAGTGAAAATATATTGCAATCATAATTTTTGAAATAATTTGACAACATTAACCATGTTTAATGCCTCTTAAATTATTAAAGTCCTAACTATGACATGTGAACTGCTAATAACCAAGAAATAGCCAAGAAATTTCACTTCTGTGTTAATTTTTTTGCAAGTATTTTGGGAACTTTACATTAGATTATACAAGTATAACATATGAATTTTCTAATTTGTAATGGTAATAATGATTATTATCAACTGATACCACCAATTGTTACCACTAACAAGTTCTCTAATTCCTACCCAAATTACTGTATTAACATAGATTGAATAATCCTCTTACCTAAATATGACAGGATCAAAGAAAAAGATAGAAGGATCTTTGAATATAATATTGGTAAATATTGACTACTTTTCATGATCCCAAAAATCTTTCAAAGAGCTAAAAATGTTATCCAAATCGAGCTAACAGGATTTTATTTGCCTCCCTTCACGTCTGCTCTAAAAGCTGTTTATTTGCCCTTGCATTTTGGCATCTCAAGTGAGCCATTAAAGCATTTGGGATAATCATAAACATTATTGACAGACAATAGCTGCTTTTGAAAATATGCATCCAAAATTACAATAGTAATATAATTTGCATTACAAAAGAGCTGCTTAAGCTCTCAGCCTATCTACAGGAGAGGGAAAAAAGCAATGGACTCATTGTTAATCTATAAACGATGTTTTGTTTGATATTAATTTTATTTTAAGGTACAATATTGCAAGGAATTTATACATAATACCTGACTAACATGCTGAAACAAATTCTATTTGTAAAATCCCTCATCTATAGACCTGTCAAGACTTGAGTACAATAGACACAAGTACTTTCTGTCTTTTCTCTTTATTTCTAAAATATCCCTCCTTCTTCCCTCCTCAAACGTTCCATTCCTTTACTCTGACATTGTTATCCTGAATTTCACTTCACTTGTATTCATGTTATGTGCCCATAATGGATGCTTGTTTCTCTTTCTTGTATTAATCATTTATATTTAATAGGTATGGTTGCATTTTCTTCTAGTTGAGGTTGTGTATTTTAGAGTATATGTTTTTAGTGACTAGTAAAATAAGAATATATCCTCTAAATTCTTTCAATGAATGAATGATTAACATACTATACTTCCATTTTAACTTAACGGTAATCATATAATGAAAAGATTAAAGGATTAAAATTGCTATTTAAAATGGTCAAATTAATACATACTTTTTTTGAAGCTGGAAAAATACAGCCTAGGCCAAATCATTATAACTGTAGGAGACCATGCATCTAATCCTATGAAATCTAGGGTCACAAAGAAGGAAAAGATGAAATATACATGAAAGTCACTAAACGTAATGGTGAGAAGGGTTCATCTTGCTTGAAAACATGGTTTCTCAGGTCAGCATATTCCAGCTGTTGGGAGCACAGAACAAATATCAGGAAATGGTTGAATTCATATGCCTTTTTTTCCTGAAAACGGTACTCCAGTCTCTCAGAATCTGTCCACTGATCTGGCACCTTAGCTGAAAAATCAAGTAGCAATTTGACAGAGAGGGAGTAAATATTAAGAACCAAAGGAAACCAACCAAAAAATAAAAACAATGAATCTTGTGTCCATGAATCCGTTGTTTTAACTCCCTTGCCAAGAGATATGTCTGTCCCTTGAACAAAGGTAATGTTTCATGCTATTATTTCAATATACTGGGCGTTCTGTAAGCTGTCTTAGGTGGTGTAACAGGTGCTGAACACAGGGAAGACAATATCATACATAGATATGTATGGATTCTCTTAAAGATGAATTGCTACATCTAAAAAATCAAAAGAAACCAATATAGTTGAACATTTTTCTGGTTAACCATCTAAGGAGAAGCACCAGCCTCTGCTCCTTAATGATTGGATATCCATGGTGAAATTAGCTGGGTCAGTCCTGAGAAGAGTTAACCATGTTTTGGAGTTCATTATCTCTGCCACCTGTTCATGAGTCCATTGCCCCCAGGCTGAAATATTTGAGTACAAGAAGCTGATGAAAATACACATGTGAAGGTAACCTGTCTAGATGACTCTTGAGTGTCTCTTCTTAAATACATATTTTCTGATGGTTATTAATATGAGACAACAAAGACTTGTGCACATTTACATACTCCTATAAATAAATTTGCATGCTTTTCCTGAGACGTTCTTGCCCCTTAAGTTTCACTCTTGTTTTTTGCAGACCCCTAAACATTAACTACAGGACAGTTGTCCAGCATGGAGGAGAGTTCTCCACATGGCCTGGGACAGATCCAGTTTTCCACCTGCCCCTTACCTGCATGTAGCTCTCAGAATATCTATAGAATATGCTGGGATTGTAATATCCTGAGTTAGGGACGAACTACATGGAACAGTCTAGGCTCTGTTTCTGCCTCCCTGAATCAGGATGTCCTTCAAAAGCTTCCCCAAACAGTAAGATTGTCTCTAAAGTATGTAACCTGGGGGGCTGCATTTTGAGACCCCTCATTTGCAGTGCAGGTGAGGTCTGCACATCTTAAAATATATCCATCCGTCCATTCAGGGAAGCTTTTTCAAATCATAAGGGACCAGCTCACTTAATGGATCTGTGACCTCTTTTTCCTTGCTGCCTATCTGCAAGTAAGGAAGCCATTTAATATAACTTAATATCCCTATAACTTGTTGCATGTGTTGTATTTCACTGGACTCAAGCAATTAATAAAACTATAGCTCAAGATGCAGCCGGTAGAAGTATTCATCCTTTTCTTCCTGGTCGCTGGTGTTGGGATGATCCTTCCTGTCCTCCATACTGGGAGAGTCCTCTCTTGAGCCTGTCAATTACCAAACCTGACCAGCATGACATACAGTAAATTTGTACTTCAGGATACATCTCCCTTCTTGCAAAGAGAACAACTATCTTGCTCAAAACAGCATTAAGGCTTCTTTACCACTGTTCTTTCAGCTCATTCATGGGTGGGTCTCTAATGTTACACCAGTCCATTCCTGGTTGGCATCAACATATTGCAGTGGGCTGACTGTGGACAAGCTTTTAATTGTTTATTGCTCTGCTATCAGAAGGAATGATGCAAGCTTGTACGTGTAGCTTGAGGGAGAAGCATCCAAGTTCTAGAAATGAGTGATTTGCTCATATAATTAATTTTCCTGTGACTTTTTGATATGCTCAAACTTAATTTTGAATGCATTGCTTTCAATCTAAAGTGGATTAGTGATGTTCTTATGTGGCTTTTAGATTTAGGGCATTTTATTAATAGTCCGATCATAATGAAAAGATCACACCACATAGACGATTAATACCCATAGTCAGGATCTCAACTTTTTCTGCAACTTTTTTCCAAAAGGAACGTAGTTATAAACCACCAATCTTGCTCCAAAATATGTGGAACTCTGCTGTGATAGTGAGGCAAGGAAGAGACATCCATGAATTATTTTTATCTACTGAAGATAATTCCAAAACCATGGAGGATCACAGGACCCAAGTTACAGAAAAGCTTGCCTTGAAGGCTGAACTTACTACCCTGCCCACTCTTATTCAAGGCCTTGCAAGTTGCCTGACAGTTGGGTGAGATTCCTAAGATCAGTATATGAATCTCTAAAATCTAAGAGGACCACTAACTGCTGTGGATCTTTTCAGCATTTGAGGTGCAACACTATATTTACCTTGCCATAGGGACGATAACAGAATACCTGGAACCCTGGAATCTCAAACAGTTTGGGTTAGCAGGACCTTCAATTTTTATGATGCTTACTTTTAACTCTTTTGGCATTTAATTGTCTTTTAAAAACAAATCCAGGGTATTTGAAGTATTTTTTCTCAGCAAGTTTCAATTTGAATTAAATTATCATTTATAAGACCAGAGTGATATCTACCTGTGTGTCACGATAATCAAAACCCTTGCCTATATCTCTGCTAAATAATATTCCTATAATCAGTGAAACTGCTAAAAAATTTATAATCTCAATTGTATGCTGAGACTCCTGAATCAGAAGCTTAATTTTAACAAGGCCTCTGAAGTTTGGTGTGGGGGTGGCACACTAAAAAATAGAAGCACTGGAACACATTATGACAGAGAGCAGGGGAATTCACACAGCTTCGGAGATGAGACAGTGAAAGTACACTGCTGTCTTTCCCAAAAAGATGAATTCCTTAAGATCCTCCCTACTGATGACTATTGAGAAAAAGGTTCTGTCATATCCTTACCCAGTGCCAGAAGCTATGTTGCTGTGCTCCAATTAAAAAGTAATAATAATAAAAAAGATCTGATGCTAATGTCTATGATTGAGGCAAATACCTTGTTAAGCATTTGGTAATTGATTGTAGTCTTACCAATGTTCATCCATTTTTTGTTGTTTGTTTGTTTGTTTGCAAAGCCCAGCAAGGTGGATCGAATAAGACATATGAAGCAGGCGACACACTGTATGCAGTCAGATTTTCTAAAGGCCATGTTAACATATCTGCCCATTACAAAACTTATGCTTATATTGTTTCTGATGAAAATATTGCCACCCCGGGAGGCACCTGTGGCTCAGTGGGTAGGGTGCTGGCCCCATATACTGAGGGTGGTGGGTTCGAACATGGCCCTGGCCAAACTGCAAGCAACACCAATACCAAGAACAACCCCCAAAATATAGCCAGGCGTTGTGGCAGGAGCCTATAGTCCCAGCTACTTGGAGGCTGAGGCAAGAGAATCGTCTAAGCCCAGGAATTGGAGGTTGCTGTGAGCTGTGACAGCACAGCACTCTACTGAGGGTGATAAAATGAGACTCTGTCTCTAAAAAAAGAAAAGGAAAAATAAAATATTGCCACCCGGCCTCTGTCATTCCAGAATCACATAATTACCACTGATGACCAGCAGTCCTGATCATGTATTCTTCACTGAGCTTCTCAGACACAGCACTGGCTCCATCCATCACCCTTGTTAAGGAAGCTCCCTTACCAATAGGAAGAAAACATAGCCAGATGCTGAAACCACCACTTCCACAGCAAATCTGTTCTCATGTAGACACTTCTCTCAATGTCCTGATATCCTTCCTAAGTATCAATTTGATAAAGTTCCAATGCCCCATCTAATTTTATGCAGGTTATTTTCATATTTAAGTTGCAAGGAGGCATCCTAACAAACAGGACCATGTCCAAGTACTCTGACATAATTTTGAATATGTTGTTACACGTGAGATTTCCTCTATCAATGAGTTTTCCTTTAAAAATAACCTAATGTCTTATTTCCTCTGGCCTATCATCCTAAAATCTCACATCCATTCATGTTCTGTCTCTTCTTGTCTGGTCCTATCATCTTGAGGCCTGTGGGCTATTTCTCCTGGAAGCACTGACAGTATTTCACCCCAGATTCATTCTCGTCTTCTCTGTCAAGGTCTATTCCCTGTGAAGGTCATCACCCAGTTTTCCTGCTCTGTGTTATCCCACTGGTTGAAGCCAGCAGGAAGTGCCAACAGGAGACGGGAGGGCATGCAGACAGGAGATTCCTTGTTCTATGCCGGCCCTGTTTTTACTCCATAGTCTGACAGCAATGACAAATCTCTACAATCCCTACTCCTACCACAAGCCCTAAGGGAGCTGGAGATAAGAAGGGTAAAATAACGCCATAAATTAAAAAAAAAAAAAAAAAAGAGCACGGTCATAACCTGGGAGACGAAACCTCCAGTGTACTAAGTGGACACTGTGTTATTATAAAGAATAAATAGCATGGTTCACCAATTAATATGAAGAAAAGGCTTAAAAATAGAAGAATGGACAATGTATAAGTAGCTAATTCACAGAAGAGGAGGCACAAATAGTTTAGAAGAGTGGAAGATCAGCCTCATAAAATCAGGGGGATACAAATTCATATATTCCTGAATCAATAAAATGTAAACTCTGACGAAACCAAGTGATTGAGGAGCAACACAAGGAACCATTTTTCTTATTCAGGGTTTCTGGCAGTCTAAATTTATAAACAAATGTTGGAATCATGTGGCATATCTAGCAAAGATTAACATGCGTACATCCAAAGTCTCAGAAATTATGCTGAATATTTATGCAATAATGTTAGTAAGAGCAGTATTAAAACTATACAGTGGAAATAATCTAATAAAATAGATTAATTTTCTGGTATATTTATATACCTAAATGTTCTATAGACCTGAAAATGAAAGGAAAATCAGTTGCATTCAGTATGAGTGACTCTTAAGAAATACAACATTCGGGGCAGCACCTGTGGCTCAAAAGAGTAAGGCACTCGCCCCATATGCTGGAGGTGGCGGGTTCAAACCCAGCTCCGTCCAAAAAATGAAAAGAAAAAAAGAGAGAGAGAAAGAAATACAATATTCATTGAAAGAATTACTAATAAAGACATGTCTACTTAACTTTACATGTAGAAATGCATGTTTATACCTGGAAAAATATTTTAAATGCAAGCAATAAAACATGAAAAACTGTATTTAGGAATATATACATATGTATCCATACCAAAGCTACACAAACACACACACAGAAATAATAAAACAATTTCATGATCATTTTGGAGATAAAAAAAGAAAGGTATTTTATGCGCAGGAGGAGGGAGAATGTAGTGTTCTATTTCTTAATCTGAGTTGTAAGCACATGGAGATTATTTTAGTATATATTTATACCATGTATATATATATATATATGTTAATATATATACATTGCATCTCTTATTTTATATGCATCAAACGATTAATAATAAAATCTGGAAAAAAAGCTAAAGGTCCAGATGCTAGTGAAGGTCAAAATGTCACCATTTGAGTGAACTGCATGCAGATGTGTGTGTGTGCATGCATGGATGCGTAACATAGTTATTTTTGCATGTTCATTTATGTGGTCCTTCTATAAAGATATGGTATAATTATATTATATTATGAACTGCAAGTACTTACATGTCTCTATGATGCTTCTTTAATTTATTTCATTACATTGGTAGATAATAGTTCTCCCTATGATGAACTCTTCTGCTCTCTCTGAGATCCTCATATAGCTAACAAATATGTCTCCCCTATGAGAAATCCTTCAGAATTTTTCCCTTCACTTAAGGCAAAACATGTAATAAAGAAAATTGCATTTCTGATGGAAAAAACAAAGAGCAGAGAAGCACATAGAAAATAAAGTATCCTCCTTCCACTTCCTACAGAGAGCCCACTTTTCTTTCTCTGGAAAATGAAATATTACGTATGTAGAAATGATCTCTGCAAGACATTCATTATACAGCCATGAATAAACTTTATATTTAATACCCCTAAATCAGATTTATTTATTAAGCTGAGCTTGGCATACTTCAGACCCAGAAGTCTGTCATGGAATATGCTTTCACTTAGCTTAGCGGTATGCAGCACCACAGGCCATATCTTCCAAGAAATATTTTATAGGACTAGATTGGCCATCACTAATTTAAAGTCGTACAGCTGAGTAGCTTCCACAGTGCCCGGGTCTGCAGCAGTATTTTATCAGTCCTTAATGTATTAAAACTCTGTGAAAGATGTGATTTTTGTTCTTGATATCTTATACGTATTTTCTCACATTAGGCGTTAAAGGCATGTGGCTGAAGGGAGTAACATTTGAGAAATACTACTACGTCTTTACCAATAAAAGAATTATTTATGAATATTGCCGGACACCATGACTACATTCTGCCATATTATGTTTTATTAATATGATATTTGGAGGTTTAAGTCTGCATTAAATCTTTAAACCAAATTTAAAATGAACTTTCAAGCCCATTGTCAATTTGGAAGATACATTTTGAAATAAAAAGTGAAGTTTTAACAAGCTTATATGCTTTTATTTTTATTAAAAGATAAGTTTTTGAAATATATATAAACTTTATATATATGCCATGCTCTACACACATCTACATACATATATATTAATTTTCATAGGTTTTAGGAAGCACTTTGTTCAAATACTTCATTTCAATCAGCTTTTTATGAAAATAGTGTTTCAATTCTCTCAATATCTCTTATTTCTTTTCGCTTTTTCTATAAATCTAAACCCGGAGTTCATCCTGAAAGCTTCTGAGAACATCTTAAGGAAACTATAAAAGAAATTAAGAGAATGGACGCATTTCAAGAGAGGAGGAACACACTGGTACCGGGTCAGGAAACGACCTAAGACACATAAACAGCAAAATCTTAAGTGCAGCCTGGAGTACCAGAATCTTTGCAAACTTCTAACACAGGGAGGTAAAGAGCTCCTCTGTAGAGAGGACCTGAAATCGACCCAGAATGTGAGAATATAGAGCGACGACTTGAGGTCCCTGGACATGTGGCAAAGGCAAAACTGAAGGGAAAATTCAGGGAGAGTAGGGACCAACGTGCACATAGAAATCCAGACTGATACTTGCAAAGTTACACCCTCCTGACTGCTCAGACAATTAAAACGCTCACTAGTCCATGGAACGTTCTGGTAGGGTTAACAGAAGGTGGGTTCCAAAACAATGTAAGGGCATTGCCAATATTTATTTATTGTTTGACTGTTATTTTAATATGCTCCTTCGCTTTTCAAATATTAGGGCAGGCAATGGTTGAACACACTTTAAAGTGTTCAATAGTCTCACCGTTTTATGTTCCTGCTTTCAAGAGCTACACAAGAAACAGTGGACAAAATAAAAGAGTGAACAAAGATTGCTTTCGACAATTTGGAAGATAATATAGTCCACACACTGGTGGCTCAGGGAAAAAGCCAGCTTGTTAGTTTACATCAGCATATTTTGCCATGTTTTTACCGGATTTTTATCTAGGCAACACATCATACTTTCTATCACTTGAAATTTAATTTATGGACTCTGAATCATTCAAATCAGCTAATAAATCAAAATAACTTAATGTTTTATCATCTTAATGTTCAGCATATGGTATTCAATTGCATCAAAAGGCGAAACAAAAAATGAATATTTTATGAATTAAACATGTGCACATCTTAAGTTTTAGAGAACTTAAGAAATGAATATGCCTAAAAGATTTTATTTTTCTTGCATAGAATAGTCTTCAGGCTAGTATTTCATGCCACTATCCCTAATTTTAGATGTTTCTGAGCAAAGGACAGAAAGTCTAACTAAAAATGGTTTATGCTACTAGTAGATTCACTATCTTATTTGACGGAAAGTCCCAAGGATGAGCAATCTCAGATATATCTTTATGAAGATGTAAGCAATATCCCAGAACATAATTATTTCTTCTCTCTTATGTCTGTTGTTAGCAGTGCTGACTCCCTTCTTAGATATTCCCACATAACATTTTCAGAGGCCTACAAAAATCCCAGAGGTATAAGCTTTTAGGGCCAAGGCCAGCAGAATAGAGACATCATGCTTCCTTAGAGTCAAAAACATCTTACCTCCGGTGTTGCTGGCTCTGACCAGTCTGAATGGGGTTGTGTATGCATTTGATTCTTCAGTCAGTCTCAGGATGGGAGGATGTTAGTGGACCTGTTTAGAGTAAGAGAAGGACAGTTTCTGGGAACCAAAAGCATTGTAGTAACAAGGTGGGGTGTAATCGATGGGTGAGAATATAACAAACAAGAAAAGTTCCTTATAATGCCCATGCCTCATCTGTTCCCAAGCTCAGGGGAGAATAGGTTCAAACCTAGCTGATATAGGCAGTCATCTGTCACTCAGCAACAGAATTATGCTCTGAGAATGTGTACTTAGGCCAGCACGTCGTTGTGCAAACCATATTGAATGTACTTACACAAAAGTAGATGGAAAAACCTACCATATACTTCGGCTGTGTGGTACGGCCTATTGCTCCTGGGCTGTAAGCCTGTATGGCATGCTACTGGACCCAATACTGTGGACAATGGTAACACAATAGTAAGTATTTTTATATCTGAACATAGAAAAGGTACAGTAACAATATAGGATTAAGATAAGAAATTGTATACCTGTAGGGCACTCACCACAAGTGGAACTTTCAGGGTTGGAAGTTGTTCTGGGTGAGTCAGTAAGTGAATTTGATGGCTGAGAACATTACTGTATTACTGTAGACTTTATAAATGAAGTACACTTAGGCTACACTAAATATATAATAAAAATTTTCTTCCTCCAGGAGTAAATTAAACTTATCTCACTGTAAGATTTTTACTTTATGAACTTTTTTATTTTTTTTTTAATTTTGACTCTGGTAGTAACATTTACATAAACACACTGCCCATATCCTTATTATATGTTGTTTCTATTTTAAATTCTTAATCTTAGTTTCTAAACTTTTTTTTGCTTAAAAACTGAGACACAAATACTCACATTAGCCTAAGGTTACCCTGAGTCAGGATCATCAATACCAGTGTCTTCCATTTTCACATCTTATCCCCCTGGAAGTTCTTCATGGCCAAAAACAGGCATGGAAGTGTCATCTTTTCTGCTAATAGTAACTTCTTCTGGAATATCTACGGAAGGGCCCGTGTGAGACTGCCTTTTTTTTTTTTTAGAGACAAAGTGTCACTTTTTTTCCCCCTGTAGAGTACTATGGCATTACAGTCACAGCAACCTCCAGCTTTTGGGCTTAGGCAATTCTCTTGCCTCAGCCTCCCAAGTAGCCGGGGCTGAGACTGCTTTTTTTTTTTTTAAATAAGTAGACTTCTTATAAGTATACTTTTGAGTATGCTCAAAAATAGCAATAAAGAGTACAGTATAGTAATATGTAAACCAGTAGTATGCTTATTATCACTATCAGGTATTACGCACCATACTTAACTACATGTGTTACACAGTTCTTTCATAAGACTGATGAGACGGTAGGTTTATTTACACCAGTCACCACAAACATGAGAAGTGCATTGTGCTATGCCATGGAGAGGGCTACGGTTTCTCTAGACTGTAGGCATTTTTCAGATCCTTTATAATCTCATGAGACCACAGTTATATACAGGTACATAACTGACTAAATTATCAGTGTGTGGTACATGACCATATGTATTAGGATTCAAAGTAAGGGGATGCAGAGAGGTTTCTCTTATAGAATAATTTGGTATGGTAGCTTGTGCATCTCAGGGAACTGAGTGTGGCTCTAACTGCCAGGGGAGGAGATCTGTATTGCAGCAAGAGAAAGACAAAGGTAAAAATGGACAGAAAGCCCTGCAGTTTAGGTTATAAACCAAATCTTCGGTAAAGTTACCCATTCTCAAATTATGAACAGACATGATTATTTTATTTTGAAAGTTTCCATCAGGCTCTTGACCTTGATCAACTGGACTTAATACCAAAGAGTGAGACTGTTAACTGAGTCTCTTTGTAGAGTCCAAGTTCTTGTTGTTCTGCCAAACTCTGGGCAAAAATTAAGTGTTTAATTTCAGAAATTAGTTATCAGGAAGAATGTACACCATTCTGGTGATGAGTACACTAAAAGCTCTCACTGATGCCTGGTTTCCAAGTATAGCCTGAGCACTGAATTGAATTTGAAATTGTTGGGAGAGATTTTGCCCAAAGGAAGTTGTGGACTTGGGGATTTGATCCCTATTCACTAGATCACTGTGGATGATGTTCTTTGAGGGTATTGTTCACTGTTTGATGAAGTGAGTGTTAGGGACCAGTGAACATTCAATTTTTAAAATTTCAATGAACTTAGTGGGTACAATTGTGTATTGATACATTGATGAATTGTATAATGATCAAGTCAGAGATTTTAGGTGCCCTCATCACCAGGACGGTGTACATTCTTCCTGATAACTAATTTCTGAAATTAAACACTCAATTTTTGCCCAAAGTTTGTTAGAACAACAAGAACTTGGGCTCTACAGAGAAACTCAAAGTTGAATCCCAGGCTTCCTAATCACTACCTGTATGACCTTGCAGATGTTACTTAGCTTATATTAACTCAGTTATCAATAAGCTAAATATGTTCATTTAACATTTATGCAGCCATTTGGCTCTAATCATACTGTTTCCCCTAAAGTACTTATCAAATTATTTTCCTAAAAGGTAGCTCTGTACTTGGACAGCATCAGCAGAAAAATAAATTAACATAAGCCATCTGTCTTATTGGCTAGCATTTAATAAGACCTCAGTAATTATAAAACATTCTTCTTTATAGATAAACATTCTAGAAGAAATTCTAATACAAACATTATTTTATTCAATCACAATAAAGATTATAAAATAAGGAAATAAACAAGATCCTCCACACTCATGAATTTATTAAAGTGATATCCTTGTAACTACATACAAACAAGAAGATAGAAAAGAAAGTATGTTTTTTAATATTTATAATTGTATAAATGCAGCCAATAATGGCATGTGGCCTTTGTATTTCATTTTAATTTAAGATTTGCTGGTATTGAATGGCACCTTTAAATATTCAAATATTCAAACCAGTTATTATCATAACATGCATCATTTTTTGAAAGTAAGCTCAACCTCAGTATTATCAAACTGTTTATTCATATATTCTCAGGTAGTTGGTTTTTTAGGTTCTACTTATATTTTATCTCAAGAATACTTGAAAATGTAGAATAGTATGTCTTGTTTTTTCAATTCTGAATATTGTAATGATTTCAGATTATTTTTTCTCAAGTCACAGTAATAACTTGCCATTCATTTCATAATCTGTATCAAGACCAATTTAAATGCAATTTTTGAATAGTTTCTATTCCATCAAATGATATATAGTCATGTTACTTTTCATTGTTTTCCTCCCATAGGAAAATAGCCTCATAATCATAAATATGTATATCAATGGAAAATGAAGAAAGTAATCCTCAATCCACACAAAGATAGAGAAATCTAAGTTTCATCATCTTAGATATGAATATAAAACAATGGCAAAGATTTCCTCATAACTAGTAAGTATATTAGCAAGTTAGTATTGGATAAATATTCGAAAAATGAAATATAGTTTTCAGTTTTTTACTATTGAATAGTCCTCCAATTCTCTTGAACATTAAATCTCATTTCAAAGGAAATATTTCTTAAATATTTTATACTTTAAAAAATTGATCTCTTATTCTGTCCATTTGTACCTAAGGGCAGAATAGTCTAAGATATTAACCAGTCATTAATCTTTCATGAGATAATATGGCTTTTCTCAAATTTTAACATAATAACACATAGGCAATATTAGTTTAAAAACACGATCACAAGCATCCTTCATTCTTTAAACAAAAATTTCTTGGGGGGAGGTGCCTGTAGCTCAAAGTAGTAGGGCAGCAGCCCCATAGGCTGGAGGTGGTGGGTTCAAACCCAGCCCCTGGCCAAAAACCGCAAAAAAAAAAAAATTATTTGGGGACTAATATGAATGAGGTAGAACTATAGGTGAGGTAGAACTATAGTTAGTTAAGTCATAGTTCATACTTAAAGCAAGAAGTTTAGAGAGTGGTGTGGGAAAGGACACACGGACAGCGATGGCCCTGTGTGATGCACCCAGTGCACCCGGCAACTAGAGCAAGCATGAGCCATCCATCATCCATAAATTCAACTTCAGAGATTCAGCCCTACACTTTTCATAGTTCATTTCTACTGTTTGGGGAGAATATTTAAGCTATATTTTCAGGGCCCTATAATTCCCCAAGATAAAATTATGTCTTTGTTTCAGAATCTTATATTTTCTATGTCATCCAGATGAGGAATGGTGAGCCATCCCCCTGCAGCTTCCCTATCAGTGGGACTCTAGATTTCATGACACTCTGGTTTTGCTGCATTGTCAATGTTCATGGCACAGGCACTTCTGAGAGACTGGATATTATCGTGAAAGGCTGTTATACGGCATAATCTTTTTCTCCTTAGTTTTCACAAACTTCCTGTCTGTTCCACCAGGATGTTTCACGGTCATGTCACGCATTACAATTCTTCCTTTTCACTTTATAACCTGAGGCAAAGTTTCTTCATTATTCTCAGTGAAAAGTTTCTTGTCCATCATTCTTTCTTGTTTCTGATTAAGACTTTTTTTTTTTTCCTTATGCCCTTTATCTTCTTTCTCCTCTGGGGCTTAAGATTTGGGATAAAAAGATATGACTTGGCTTGGTGCCCATAGCACAGTGGTTATAGCACCAGCCATGGGCACCAAGGCTGGCAGGTTTGACCCTGGGCCTGCTAAACAACAATTACAACTATAACAACAAAAATAATAGCTGGGCACTGTGGCGGGCACCTGTAGTCCCAGTAGTTGGGAGGCTGAGGCAAGAGAATCACTTAGCCCAAGAGTTTGAGGTTGTTGTGAGCTGTGATGCCACAGCACCTACTGAGGGCGACATAGTGAGACTCTAAAAAAAACCCAAAAAACAGATGTGGCTATTCATGAACTCTTTCAACTTTATTCCCCATACCGTGCATATTTGTTATGTCATCTTATCCTTGTTATTTATTAGTGCCTTTCCTCAAAGGATAAGATGAGTGGAAATATGAGAGAAAATTATCTCCCAATGATGCCTAAATATAAGACTTCAAATTACAAATCTTTTAAAACAAGGCATAGAAAAAGATTTTGTGATCTTGAGTTAGGCACAAAACCTGGAGATTTGACAGAGGGAGGGTAAAAGGCGGGACCACACCTATGGAGCATATGACAAGGGTACAAGTCAAACCTGAAAAGTGTAAAACATAGATGTTTGGCACAATAATCAAGTAAATGAGGTTAAAGCTATGTTGACTGGTTTGATGTAATCATGTCAGATTGCATAAAAAAAAAACCCAGCACATTATACCCCACATATGCATGAATGTATTCATGATCTATGTGTATGTGACTTAATAAAAAAAAAAGACCAAAAAAATCACATTATACTTTATAAGTATTGAGATTGTTTGTTCTGTCAAAGATACTAAAAGAATGCAAAATAAAACCTCAGGCAGAAATAAAATATTAAAAACATATTTACTGGAAAGTATTGATATCCAGGATATACAAGGAACACTCAAAACTTCATGATACAAAATGTAATATATTGAGCACCAAGTAACATACATAATGTATGGTGAAAAAACACATGTAAGAAAGGACAATCAATGTAATTATTAGAAAAAACAAATTAGAGCCAAGATGCTATTGCATACCATTAAAATGGCTAAAAAGAAAAAAGTATACAAATGTGTTTTGCTAAATGAAGGAAACCAAGCACACAATGCAACGTGTTATATGATTTGTTTTGTTAGAAGTTCTAGAAAAGATAAAATGATAGGCATGGAAAAGAAATCAGTGCTCTTCTGGGATCTGGCACAGAGGGGAATGTTGACTACAAAATAACAGGAGGGAATGGGGCAAGTGACGCAGCTGTGCCATGTTATGGATATTGGGTGGAACTATAGCTATATACAGATATCGAAACCTGGAGATTTGTACATCATACAGGTAGAATTTTCTTGTATGCAAGAAAAATCATATGGATATTAAAGGTCTCCAAATGATGTACAAACAATAATAAAACACTAATTTACAAATTTATTATTGTGTCCACATTGAAAGAGATAGAAAAATAAAACCTACAAGTTTCTATGGAGTTTTAATAACACAAAAGACAAGACAAGGCAAAAGTTTATCTTTGGAAAGGGTCTAACTATAATGACACTGCAACCATCGTTTTCTAAATCACTTTCTTAAAGAAAATGAGCTGGGGAATCTTGGGAGGAGTAGTTCATTACAGGGTTTGGATGGGAAAAATTTATCATGATCCGAAAAAATATTGTTATGCCAAAATAAAGCAGCAGACAATAAAGAATGAGTGATGCCAAAAAAAGCACAGGAACCAAACTAAAGAATTCCCAGTGACCAAAGGTGAAAGAATTGGTCAAAATAACAATAGTGACGGTTTCTAACCCAGAAAATAAATGCATAGTTATTACTCTACACTGATAAATAATAGAATAAATAAATGAGGGAGAAAGGACCATTTATCCCTCCTGAAGAATTTATTAAATACAGAATGAACAATGTAAACATATATGGCACACCTTTTGGGTGTGGGACACAACTACAGAGGGCCTTTCCCTAACAAACGCAAGTATTGTAACCTAGTTGTTTGTACCCTCACATTAACTGGAAATAAAAAATAATACCTTAAGGACATCATAGCGATAACAATTGCAGTCAAGATCCACTGACAATGCACTTTGGTTATCAAAATAATGAGGAAAACTAGAATATTTGCTTGGTCACAAACTATCTTGGTCAAGATACGTATTAATTACAGTGAGGAAAATAGTTACATTTTAGTGAAGAATCCTGACACAGACCACCTTAATCAGTGATTTAGACTAGATCACCAACAATAAAACATTGTCTAACCTCAATATGACACCCTGACAAGGGCATATCACTTGTGTAACACGCCTGCCAAAAATGCAGATCTTCTATCTACATGAGAAAACACCAGGCAAGCTCCAGGAGAGAATCATTCTGCAAAGTGATTGACAAGTACACCTCACAAGTGTCAAAGTCATAAAAGACAGGTACTGAAGAACTGCCACAGGCTGGAAGAGACCAAGGAGACGGGACAATAACTGCACAGTGCAATCTGGGATTAAACTCTACAGCTGAAAAAGGATATTAATGGAAAAACTGATAAAATCCAAATAAAGTCCATAGCAGAGTTAATAGGGGTGTATGAATGTTAATTTCTTAGCTTGAATAATTTTGTTATGTAAAATGGTATATTGGTAAAAACACATACATAATTTACATTTACAGTACATATATGTAATTTACATTTACAGTACATTAATGTAATTTATTTACAGTACATAAATGTAATTTACATTATGTAATTACAGAAATGTATTTACATTTACAGTACATAAATGTAATATTAGGGGATGCTGAAGAGGGCATATTTAAATTCTTTATATTATTTCTGCAACCTTTGGTAATCTAAATTTATTTGAAAAGAAGTTACAAAATTCTTTATCATTTTTATGAATATCAATAGTCACATTTAAGTAGCAATTATATAAAAATCTGGTATATACACATACATCACTATCATCAATTTGTCAAATATATAGTACATATTTATGTAATACATGGATATCAAGGATATAATAAATATACTATATAGTGTCTGTACCAGAGAAGATGGCTGAGAAGTAGATTTATAAACTATCTGGAAAGAAAAAATTCCGGGGTTTGTTAATCTAAGTGATATGAAGGGAGAGAGTGGATAAAATTATAATTGATTTTCAGATTTTAGACTTTATCAAATAGGGATATTTTCACAGTTTTATCAACTGCAGATTTAAGAAAAATGAAAATAAAATGAGCTCAATAGCAGAAATGTCATTTATGACACATTTAAATATTGCAGAGAAAGTTGAAAGTTAGGTCTGAAGATTACCACAGTAAAAGTAATCTATGACAAGGTGAAGAGCGATTTGATCATCCTCCCACAGCTGGAAAGTATTGGAACTAAGCTGCTTCTTTCTGCTAGTTTTGTGTTAGTATATTAAATGATAAATTCCTATCAAAATAAACACAAAGAAAATTTAAAATGAATGGAAAATTCTTCAGTTATGAGCTATTTACCTAGCATCAATGAATACCCAGATAAATCTATTGAAAATATAAACTATTAGATCTCAGGGGAAAGAAGTTAATTATTATAGTCATATTTGACCCAAAGAATCAATAACATATGATTTAAAGTAAAAATCCACTGAAATGACAATAAATGACAGTATAAAGTTTCTATAAATGTTAATAAACACAAGGTATTTTCATCTAAAATAAAGTTTCTCCCAGAGCTTCATGCTTTAATTATTACAGCTACTATAAATACTGTAAATGAGGAGAGTTATTCTGTCAGTTGGTATAGTATGTGTATGCCAGTGCACACTGGGATGGCTAACGATAGGAGGAGTGTGTTAATTTCTGTGAATTATTGCGATAACATTACACTATCTTTTACAGGGGAAGCAGAACCTAGAGCCTGATAGGGTGTTTAACAATCAAAGGGAAGGCAAGTCAGAGGGTGCTCTCAGGGATGACGTTACACAGGAGTTCCAGCTCCTGGTCTCTCTCTTCAAGAGATTCTTCATTATCTCAAAAGGGGGATAATAGGCTGTTGACCTTGCCTTTGTCACAGCCACTCTTCTTTAAACACCTGTGATTTGAGCCAGCTCGGTGTCTTCCAACTTCCTACCCCCGCGATTGATGAGGCTTTACCCCAGATGTTGAAAAACAGTAGTTTTATTCCTGTTGGGATTTCCAAAGTGTCAGTAGAAAGTCAAAGGAGTCAGGGCAAATGTGTGGATGAGGAGTAGCGCCTAGGAAAACGTCCATATGCATGTAAGCAAAGCACTGGAGAAGACGAATAAAAATACACACACACACACACACACACAGGGTGGGTGTGTGTGTCAGGGGGAGAGCGAGAGACAGGGAGAGAGGAAGCAGGAAGGAAGGACTATGCTGTAGGCATGACAAGTGCAATGGGTCCAAACACTCCTCTAAGGAAATCTTTTCTTCATTCCTCCACCTCCCAACCCCAGCCACAGCCTAACTCCAGTAGCACTTAACACCTGTATCATTGTGCTATTTTTTCCCCACTCATTTTAATGCCGTTTCTACTAGCCAGCTAGCCTTGTGAGATCTATTTTATTCACTACAGAATTCTCAAGACATGCAAATCCCTAAGGGTTGGAATACCATGAATATATGTAGATAGCATGAACTAGGATAGATTGAATTCCCACAGGAATAGACCATAAACAAATATTTGAAGAGTGTGGCTAATTTAGAGATGACATATTCACCAACTCGGGAAGGGGAAGGATCAGGAGACACAGCAAATATGCTCATTGAGGGGTCAGTTATCACAGTGGGTGACTTAAATTTATTTGGCTAGGGTACTCTGCAGGTCAGGATACCATACCTAAGCCAGAATTATCTTTCTATCCTGAGTGTGAAATGAACTGGAGTATTTAGTCACCATCTGCTGCCACTCAGTAAAAGATTCCTCACAGAGGTCATTTATCCCCCCAAATTTGGCAAAATAGACTCTGGTGCTCAGAGAAAGTGCTACAGGCTCAGCGTTAGGTAACATGCCCTGATGTGGTGAGAACAAAGGGTGAGCACCTGACACCATCTATTCCAGGGTTCTTCAACTTGTTTTATCTCACCGCACACTTTAACCTATAAACTTCCACAGCACACTTAAATTATGTTGATCAGAAAATATAGTAACAAAGAGAATATACTTACTGTGCTTTGAGCTTCTTTAAAATAATTTAATTAGTGATCTTTAAAAATTTTCGTGGCACACCAGCTGAAAATCTCTGATCTATTCCATGGAACTATTCATTAACTGAAAAGCTCAGGAGTCAACCACAAAACATCCACCTGATATACTGGTAGTTACCTAGTTCGGATGTTTGACCCCTCCAACCGTGTACGAAAGTCGAACTCCACTATTGGAGATGAGGAATTGATCATAAGTTCCCTCCCCGACTGGGGGGCTGTCAGAGTGAGTGAGTTATTGTCCTATTAGTTCCTGCAAGAGCCAGTTGTTAAAAAGGAACTGTCTTGTCACTGCCCTCTCTCTCATTGTGTGATTGCACCTTTCCAATCACTCTGAGGTCCTATCAGAAGCCAAACAGATGCCAGCACCTTGCTTTTCTCACAGTTTTCAGAACTGTAAGCCCTCTTTTCTTTGTCCACTACTCAGCCTCAGGTATTCCTTTACAGAACACAGAATGGATTAAGACAATACTATATCACTAGGGCTTGACAAAGTACAGCAAGCTGGATTTCTTGAACAGTAGAAATTTACTGTCTCACATATTGGAGGCTAGAGCTCCAATATCAAGATTTGAGCAAGGTGGTTTCTTCTGGGGGCTGTCAGGGAGCATCTGTTCCCATATTTCCTCTGATCTGCTGGTAGCATCAGGCATTGTGTGGCATATGGATGATATTCTCCCTGTGTCTCTATGTGTCTCTATGTCTATGTCTAAATTTCCCCCTTTTGCGAAGACACCAGTCCTATGTGAATTTTATCCTAGCTTGATCATTTGTTGTTCATTTTGCTAATAATCTGGATGAAGATCTAGGCCTCTGGGGTCATTTCTCCTTTAAAAGCATAGTAGTACACTATATGTCTAATGTATATATGTAATGCACTGTGTTGCTAAAATCTAGACAAACAATTCATACATTTCAATCCTGTCTTTAAATTCCAATCACGAGCTATAGGAAATCAATGTAGTCTGAAATGAAGTCTTCACTGTGAACTCTCTGCTAGCTCTTCATCAAAGGATTAGGATCATCGACTTCAGAATTAAAGAGATGTGTCTCGTTTTTATAATTTCTTCTCATCTTCTTAGAAATATCTTCCTACTCAGGTAAGACATGTTTTCCACTTTGATAAAGACATGGGTATGATATAAAGTAAAAATGAAATACTTTCTTCTGAACTTCCTATTAAAATTGATATGTATCATCAATTAGTGCCAGATACCACATCAATAGAATAAATAGTAAAAATCACACGACCCTCACAGAGAAGCATGTGACAAAATATAATGCCCTTTTATAATAAAATTACTTTGCAAACTGGGAATAAAATAGAGTTTTCTCAATCCGGTGAGGAGCAGCTACCAAAAAACCCACAGCTAATCATATTTAATGGGAAATTAGCCCCCCCCCCAATCAGGAAAAAGGCAAAGACATCCGCTCTGCCTACTTCTGTTTAACCTTATTCTGGAGGTTGGAATCAGAGTGAATATCAAGAAAATGAAATGAAAGGCATACAAATTGAAGAAGAAACAAATTCTATTTACAAGTGATACCATCTTGTATGGAGCTAATCATAAGAAATCCACAAATAATGATTAGGGCTAATATGCCAGTTCAGAAAGGTTGCAGGATGTATGCTCAGTATGTCAAATACCAAATGTTATACAGCAACAATCAGTAATCTGAAAATCAAATTTCAAACCAATTCCATGCATAATATCATCAGAAATTAAATATTAAGCCAGGTGCAATGGCTCACCTAAAATCCTAGCACTCTGGGAAGCCGAGGTGTGTGGATTGCTTCAGCTAAGGAGTTTAAGAGCAGCCTAAGCAAAAGTGAGACCTTATCTCTATTAAAAATAGAAAGAAAAAAAATAGCCACACATTGCAGTGGGGGCCTGTAGTCCCAGGTAGTTGGGAGGTAGAGGCAAGAGGATGACTTGTGCCCAAGAGTTTGAGGTTGCTGTGAGCTGTGACACCATGTCATTCTACCCAGGGTGGTACAGTGAGATTCTGTCTCAAAAAAAAAAAAAAAAAAAAAACCTGAAAATTATTTTAACATATAGCATGTAAAACTTATACTCTAAAATCTACACTGTGGGGAAAAATTATGCAGATTTAAATCAAGGGAAAGATATTCATATTCATGAATCAGAGGATTTTACTCCCATATTTTGCTAAGCATAACATGGTCTTTTTGCTCAAATTTTTGAGGGAAAAATAAGAATGTCCATTTTACATTGGTAGTATGGCTTGGAGTGGAGAAACCCAGTAGGCTCCTGGGGTTAACTCACCTGCCTACCTTGACCCCCAGGACACCCAGGGCTCCAGTCCTGAAGGATTGGGGATCTGGTGGGAGTGGATTGGAATGACCTCCTCTGAGTGCTGTTATCAGCAGAGGGGGCAGCAGCTGCATTGGTGAGGTGGGCTATGGCCATGTGGGGCAAGGGCCAAGGGCTGCCTTGTCATGCAGAGGGGATCCAGAGTCCTGTACAGGCCCCACTGACCCATCTGGCCAACTGAGGGCAAGCAACCTCAGAGGCTCCTGCCCTGCTGGCCACATGAGTGACCATCTTGGCCACAGCCCCAGGCATGGAGAGGGAAGGGATCCTGGTGAGAGGAAAGGGGCAGTCTTCACAGAGCCCATGGCCAGGGATGGCAGTGGAAACTGGACATTTTCCAGGAGAGTATTAGCCCTCCTCAGGTGTATCTGTTCTGCTGAGAGCTGAGCGCTTTCTTAGTGCTTTCAGGGACATATTCCTGAAACTTTGGGCCAAGGACATGAGTGCACATTAAGAATGGGAACCTAGTTTCAATAGCAAAATACGGTGACATTATGAAAATGGCAATACTCTGTAAATTGTGGCACGTGTTTAATGCGATCCTCATCAACATTCCAAGAAATTTTTGTAAAAACTGTCAACATGATGCTGAAATTCATATGAAAAATTAAGGTACCCAGAACAGGCAAAACAATCTGAAAAAGAAGAACAAAGTTTACTTCCTGTCTTCAAACTTATAACAAGGGTACAGTAAGGATAAACATACAGACTAATGGAATACTAGTGAACGCCCGCAAATAAACACACATGTTTTAGGTCAATCAATTTTTAAGAAAGATTCCAATACTATTAAATAGAAAGTAAATAGTCTCCTCAGCAATTGATTGAGTCAATTGGATAACCATATTGAAAGAGAAAAGTTGGACTCTTATCACCTGCAACATATAAAAATTAACTCAAAATGTATCCTATACTTAAGTGTAAAAAGTAACTATAATATACTGAGAAGAAAATAAGAAGGTGAGTATTCATGACCTTGGACAAAGCAATGGTTTCTTATGTCTGATACCAAAAGCACCAGCAAGAATGGGGGCAGGGAGGAGATAAAAGGGATCTCATCAAAATTGACCATTTTGTCCTTAAATTAGACCCACAAGACCCACAGATTGGGTGAATATTTTTAAAAGTCACATGTCTTAAAAATTATTTATATCCAGCATACGTAAGAACTAGTAGACCAATAGTAATACCAAAGGGACAATCAATAAAACAAGTAACCCAAATAACAAGAGAAATGAGATGTGAACACTCATTTCTTCAAAGAAGATGTGTAAATGGCAAATAAACACATAAACTGATTTTCGTCATCATTAGCCATTAGGAACGTGGAGAACAAAACTAGATAGTGAGATACCACCTCATGACTGTTACGTTAGCTAGAATTGACAAAGAAGACAGATGGCAAGTGATGACAAGGATGTGAAGATTTTGAAACTCGTACAGAAGATGAGAACACAACGATGAGGCCGCTAGGGAAAGCAGCCTGATGGTTCCTAAACATAGAGTTAACCTGTGATCCAGTGAACCCAAACCTAGGTATATACCTAAGACAAATGAAAACTGTTATCCACCCAAAAACCTTTACACTACGTTCACAGCAATTGTTCTTAATAGGCCTCTGATGGTAACTACTAGGATGCCCATCAACTGAGGAATGCACGAGTAAAATGGGGGATATGTATTATTCAGAAATTCAAATAAGTCTTGATATATGCTACATGGATGAACCTTTAAAACACTACGTTAAGTCAAAGAAGCTAGTCAAAAAGGCTACATACTAACTGGGGGAGAATTCTTGTTCTCATTGATAAAGCTACTGATACTCTAAATGTGTTCTATTTGTAACTTTTCACATAATTTCTTAAAAGAAAAATTTCCATAAAAAGATTTCAGTTTATTTTAAGAAATTCAGAGCTCCAGAATGCTCATCAGATATTATGAACGTAAACTAGAAACCAAATCTTTATGTATTAATTTAACCCTGTCTTAGGATATATTCAAATGTATTATTAAGAAAAAAATCATGTGTCTGCTTTTGTACGTTCTCATGCGATTAAATAGTATCCTTTAATTTTTGATGGGAGTTAGTTTCACAGCCTTCTTTTAAATGCAATTTCATTGTCTTTCATTTCTCTAGCATGGCCAAATGGATTTAAATTAATCTATAAGGAACAGTATTACCTACTACTACTGCCTTAACAGGATATAAATGGTCAATTTTCCTAGGACCATGCTTTTTCCATGGAATCTATACATTAATATTTTATTGAAGTATATCACACAAATAGCTACATATACTGATCATAAATGCTTAACGGATAGCTTAATGAATTTTCATACAGTGAGCTGCATATCTATCCAGAAGCCAATTCAAACAGAACATCTTTTGCCTCAAGGCCTTCTCCCATCTCTTATATTTAGTCTTCAATTCAGTCACTTACAGGTTCTCAGCTGCCTCACCACCCCCAAACACTACACCCCACGAAGGCAATTACTATTGTGACTTAAAACATCACAGAGACCACTTAATGAATGGAATTCTACAATTTATAAACTTACCTGTCTGGTTTCTTTCATTTAAAGTCTATGACTTTCATCCATGTTGATGCAAGTAGTTGTAGCCTTTTCATTACCATTAATCACTCATATTCCAATGTTTAAATATGCCACAATTTATATATGGCACAAATTTGGAAAACCGTGTGACTCATAGGCCAAGTTTGAACAGCCATCTGTTTTTGTCAATAAAGTTTCATTGAAACACAGCTATGACAATGTATTTACATATTTTCTATAGTTGCTCTCACATCACAATGGCAGAGTTGAGTAGTTGGGAGAAAGATTTTATGGACTTTGGAACCTAAATTATTTACTAGCTGGCCTCCTGTAGGAAAGATTCGATGAGCTGTGATCTATGCTGGATCTGATGAGCATTTGGTGTATTTCTAGGTTGGGACTTTGAAGAGTACTGCTGCTGTGAACATAATTGTGTATGTATTTTTGTGAACATGGGAACACATTTCTATACGGTTTATTTTGTAGGAAATCCTGGTTCAGCAGTTCTGAACCAGGTTCAATTTTAAATGATATTGGCAAAGAGCTCTCTAAAATGAATCATATCCATCTATATTTCCACCAGAGAGGCATGATTGGCACCACTGACCTGCATCTGCGTCCAGGCCAAGTGGTATGTCCTTTTAATTTTCTCCATTCCACCAGGTTTGTAGGGGAATCACATTGTGATTTTAATTTGCATTTATTTATTAACAACAACAACAAAAAAAACCTGAGCACACTGGAGAATGTTTGCTGTCCTTTGGGTTATTTTCCTTCACGAAGGGCCTGTTCAAGTCTTTGCTTCCCTATTGGGTTGTTTTCTTTGCTCCTTTGTGGACATAGTTAATGGCCACGAGTGCATTGCAGATACATTTATTACCGAATCCTTTTCCTCCACCACGGTTTGCCATTTCACTCTCAGAATGACATTTCTAAAAAGAACAAAAATTGTCAACTTCAAGATGGTCCAGTTTAGCAATTTTTTCTTAAGTATTTGGAAATGTTCATATGTTTTCTGGATAAGCTTTGCCTACTCCAATAGCTGGAGAAGATTCTCCTATGTCTTTTAAAAAATATATCTTTTACTTACTTAAACATAATAGATCCTGAATGTACCTGCAATTTCCTTGCTGTGTTGTTCAGAGATTATAGTCCTTTTTTCTCAGTGTGAATCTCCAATTTATCCAACACTATTTATTAAAATTGTCAGATGTTAAGGCCTTTTCTTTCACAAGTTAGTTTTCCATACATCTGTGGGACTATTATGGGGTTTTCAATTATGTTCCATTGTTGCTGATTTATAATAGTACTGTAGCAAGACAAGTAATCTTACATACTTCCTTAGGTATTTTTACAAAGATATTAGCCCTCAGCAAATATTCCAGGTGTTATCCTTCATTTCTCTTCCTCCTCAAAGAAACTCATGGCATGTGATCAGTCCTCTTGAGTAGATTATCAGCAGAAGTGTTACTTCTGGGCTAAAGCATTAAACAGCTGATGTAAACATCCCAGGCACTGTTTTCACCTCTTGGTGAGGCGGCCTATTGCAAATTTGGAGGAATAACAAGATGAAACAAACCTAAAATCCTAAGTTACCACCAGAAAATAACCCTGGAGAATCAGTAAACCGATGAGGGATTATGCAAGCACAAAGATATTTTGAGAGGAGGATAAAACAAGGAGACTGGGGGAGGTTTCCTATCTTATAATAATCCTGGACAATCCTAATTCATCTATTTTTTGGTAGAGTTTATTTTTTACTAAGAGAACAGGCATCGCTCTCCATTGAAGTCTAATTATTTATTACTTAAGGAAATATGAGCTTTATTTATTACAGTAGCCATTTCAGTTAGATTCTGCTGCCTTCTTGCCTGAGAAGACATCGCTGGGGAGTAATGGTAATGTATGACTCAAAACAAAAGTACTCTACCTGTCACCTTCCTTGAAAGTTGAGAGGTGACGGAAACCCCAATTACCCAACTTCATTCATTCACCATATAGCTTCATAAAAATATCAAATGTGCCCCATAGATATACAAAAGTTATGGACTCATAATAATTAAGTGTATTTTTAAAAAGGTACAGAAAATTTATTTCACTTAGACATAGAGACATTTACTTTTTTTAGACCCTGACTTTGAGCCATACATAATCCACTTCCATCTGAGAGCTCTTTTTGTACCTTGACTGAACAAAAATCAGACAAAATCTTAGGAGATGCAATTTTTCATGACACCTGCCAGCCACACTATGGAAGTGGCAAACGTTTTCTAACATAAACTTTCTCAATCTTGACTCCCTTGCTCCTGGTTCTTCCTCCTTGCTCAAGGGGACAGTATAAATCTCTCCATTTTCCCTCTGCTGCCTCTGTTCATAACTTTTTAGGAGCAAGATTAGATCTTTCTGTTGTCCCAAAGACTCTTGTCTTTCTTCCTATATAAAATGTTCTTGAACGGACAAAGTTAAACAAGGTACATTATATAGACAGAACACCACTTTTTCATCCACATTGGGTATAGGAATAGGGATTTACCCTGTGAATAGATCCTTGCTCTTAATATAATTGCAATATAATTCAGTTAAAGAGGCATTAAAGTCATTTTGAATAAAAATGCACATATGTCTAGAATTTCAAATTCATCTTGTATAAAGAAAATTCCATTTAGAAAGAAAACAGTTACCTTCTGAGCTCTCCTATTAATTAATACCAGGTGTCTGTGTGATCATTAATAGTAAATGCCAACTTTAACAATTGCTTTTTTTAGAAGCAAGACACTGGAGCATAGAATGACGTTTACCAGATAAATTTTACCTTGTCCTCCATGAACAAATTAGCAGTTCAATAACAGGTCCTGTCAATGAATATGGCAAAGTTCTCCATTAAAAATGAGGTTACCTGGTGCACACATTCGATATAATGAAGCTTGCTTCCCTTTTTTTTCTAGGAAATAAAGACCATTTCAAGAGTCAGCTTGGGCCAACTCATAACTTAGCCAGAACAATTCCTCTGTTACTATAGAAACTAACAGAACAGCATCACTTTTTTTTGTACTCTCCTCTCTCCCCATCCAAATCCCCAGAGGCTTTGAGTACAGTTATAAATTAATTTCCAGCCACCAAGGTTACAAAGTCTGATGATAAGCGATGGGGACCCTGAATTGGCTTGACCACTAATTCACATCTCACACTGGGACCTTACCGCAAGTGCAGGCACTGACTGGCATGAAAAGAAGAGGCTTTCCCAGCACGAGCCAGAAACAGAGGCACCTGCAGACAGAACCCAAGATACGTTCAAATAAAACTGCTGGCAAAGCAAAAGTTACCGCCTTCCAAAATCACCAGGTATCATCGCTAAAGAACAAAAACCTTATAAGATTTATAAAAATGAATAGCCTAGGGAAATAAGCTTTTCAGGAAAAAGAATTATACTAATATGAAATAAGAATCAGAAATTCCTTGCCTCCTGCAGGTAGGTATTAAAAAAAAGGAGAAAACACAAAAATATATTTGCACATTCAAAAAAAAAAGTGCAGCCAGAAATCTTAGAAAATTAAGTTGTTTCATACTGGCAGGAAAAAAAATGATTAAAGAAGAATACTTGAATCAATTTAGATTTATAGACTATTTCAGGTATGTATGAACATACACACACACATGTGTTTACATACTTACATTTTAAATTTTTAATTGAAAAAACTTTCCCCTGAAGTCTATGTATGATTTTCTGTTGATCTTTTGATAGAAATAAAATGCATGAAATATATTAAGGCATTGGTCTCTTGAAGACTGTCCCTTTTAGATTCAGGTGTCTTTTCTAGGACCTCCTGGGCTGGACTCATCTGAGCTAAGAATCAGTTATGTCCTAGTTACACACATATTTTATATATACAAATGCATATACATACATAATATATATACATTTTCCTGTGTAACCTCCATATGTATGTGAATACTTCGTTCCAGCTTTTTTCCCTCTAGGATTTCTATGCTGTAATCATATGTACAAGGGCTCTTCTGGTTGGAGTTAGGCGTTCAGGTTAGTGTAAGGGGGAAAGTGTTGCAATGCAGCTTATACCCCTTTTAGTACCTCTGATGATAGACACAGCAAAGATGCAATCACGGGAGGCACCTGTGGCTCAAAGGAGGAGGGCGCCGGCCCCATATACTGGAGGTGGTGGGTTCAAACCCGGCCCTGGCCCAAAACTGCAAAACAAACAAACAAAAAAGATGCAATTCACCGCTACCTGTGGCGACACCATCAAAGTGTTGCTGCCGTTACGTAGTAAGACATTGTGGAAGCCTTCCATGTTTGAGTGTCCATATCCCAGATCCTTGGTAGATGATGCTGATTAATTCAGTTGACGTTACACTTACTGAGTGTTAACACGGAAAGCCTATAATCTTTACTGTGGGGATGTTAATATTAGGTGGAAGGAAGTAAATCGTACCATGGAAATGTGAAGAAATATTTTTAAAATGAAGCGGATATTAAGTCTTAAGGTGGGATCAAAAATGGCTCCACAGAAGTAGCACCAATGTTTGATAGAGGAGAAAGGGAAAAGAAAATTTCAGATAAGAAAACAGCATGAACAGTGGCAGGGTGTGTGAAATAGTAGAGCTTGTCACTTGGGTCACTGAATCTTAATAAAGACTTTCCCAGCTTAAAATTATGTTTCTACATTGTGTGTTTCTGACCTCTCATAATTATGCATTTTAATAATTTATATGGACCTAACCTATTTTTCTTGAAGGAAAATTAATTTGGTTCTGGAGTTTCACACTCTATCTCTCACTCCCCGGTTACATCATTTTATGATTCACAGAATGCGCATTTCTGTTCGCGACCCTGAGGATATTTAAAAAGTATTTTGTTAAGTTCAAACTTGACTTTAAATCTGGGCTTATTTCAAAATCTTCGGCAGTCTTCCTGCCTTTTATTTTTTTCTTTTCGTTTGAAGTAGCTGTCTATTTTGCTCTGTTCTTGAATATAAAACATGATACATTTGCATTTCAAGAAATACAATATGCAAAAGCTCAGAGACGGCCAAATCTTTGAGAAATGTCAAGCACTATAGGTGAAATATCAACTGTTATATCCTGTATTTCAATCGTTGCTAAAATTTCTCCACATAACCTTCATGTTTTTCATTAAAATTATGCAGAAAAAGACATATGGACAGAGAGGAAGATTGTTTTCCATATATTTGATAGGGAAAAATTCAAGTTATGAAAAATAATATTATCTTTAACTATCATAGATTTTTAATGAATGTCAGTTTCACTGTATATATTTTTATTAACTCTGATTATACCTACATGTCTGTAATTTGCAATTTAAAAGTACATGAAAATCTCGATTTATTCTTTATTCTGAAGAGCAAAATGAACCTGCCTAGTTTGAAATCCATAGCATGTGATTGTCTAATCTCAAAGAATATTCCAAATTTACCAGAATGTAATTTTTTGAAGAGGCTTGATGGAACTTTGGTCACCCAGCTTCTGTGTATTGACTAGAAAAAAAAGTCAATAATTAATCCTCATTCCCTGTCTGAATTAGTCTTGCACAGATTGTCAAATCTAACAGCAGTGCCACATTCTTCTTTTACCTTAGACTAACTCATCGTTCATAATCCAATATCCACTGCGATTTCCACTGCTCCTCCTGTCACGGAGCATGTTCATGTAAGATGCATTCCCACCAGTGACAGCGCATTGCTGCCAGTTGAAACATTGATCTGTCTGTAGAATAAGCACAATTGCAGGGTATTATTGTTTTCAACTTTTCACTTACTTGTCTAACATGCCTTGCCAGTAATATCGAGAAGCTCTGGTTTCTCTTATCTCAATGAATCATATATTGCCTGTGGCAAGTTTTCATACTGGTTTACTCTTTGATTTAAACTTACAAAAGAAGGAAACTTTATATGTTCGAAGAATATATTAAAATTACTGTTTGATATTATGTTATCACATTTTATAGTAAATATTACATAAGTTTATAAAATAAAATGTTTCTGATGTTTTACATTTTAATGAATTTGGCATTGTCCTAAGAAAGATTCTTGATTTCAGACAAAGAGCCAATGACCTTATGATACTTCAAATAATGAGATGAATTAATTTATAACTCCTCAGTGAATAACTGTTGCCTAAAAAATGTGCTATGATATTTGTACTGAGAATATTCACAAAACTGTTGCCACCCAGAAGTTTGGAATCAAATTAATCTTGGTATTTAGGTAATAACTGGAAATATCAGTGTTTTTGCAAGTTTTCAAACCTCCTTCCCTGGTGGAGGTTCATGAAGTCTTTGGGGAAAGTAAATGAAGACAATAATCTATAGGGATTGTATTTTCTCATCATGTCAGGAACATCCAAGGAAGAGGTATATGATACCTCCAGTCCTTATCAAAATTTGAGAACATTTTATTTCATCATTTAAGAAAACGCTTTTTCAATCCAGTCAGCCAATCTATGCCTCTTCAGTGGGGAATTCAAACCATTATCATTTATTGAGATAATTGATAAGTATGGTAGTGTTCTATTCATCTTATTTTGCAAAAGACATGAATGGATTGGTAAGCTGTGGTGTATGTGTATACCATGGAATACTATTCAGCCATTTGAAAAATGGAGACTTTACAGCCTTTGTATTAACCTGGATGGAAGTGGAACACATTATTCTTAGTAAAGCACCACAAGAATGGAGAAGCATGAATCCTATGTACTCAATTTTGATATGAGGATAATTAATGACAATTAATTACACGGTGGGGGTAAGGGAAGGGGAGAGCAGAGAGAGGAAGAAGGAGGAGGAGTGGGGAAAGGAAGAACAGAGAGAGGGAAGGAGGGAGGGGGGTGGGCCCTTGGTGTGTGCCACAACTTTTGGGGGCAAGACATGATTGTAAGAGGGACTTTACCTAACAAATGCAATCAGTGTAACCTGGTTTCTTGTACCCTCAATGAATCCCCAGCAATAAATTTAAAAAAAAATTTGTAAAAAGCAAGCACTTTTTCATTGAAGCAATCTAAAGCCCTATCTTAAAGTCCATTCCTTCTGTTAATATATTCATTATCCCATGAATAAGGAAAAAGAGAATAGAAGTTGAATATGTCTAAATTCATTCCTAATTTGAAGAGGTTAATTTGAAAAGATCTGCAGTTTTCTATGTTTGAGAATTAGATACTTGCAAGTTAGAACATCTGCCCCTGAACATTACAGTCCTAAACAATTACATGAACACCATTTGGGTTCACGGCCAGCATTAACAGAAGAGAGGAATGCAAATTTTATATAGATCCTGCATATTAACCAACAGCAATATGAATTGCAAAATCAACTGAGATATAGAACAGGTATTATTTTGCATGTTTATGTTGATATAGTACAGTTTTTACTGCCTCTATGCTATAAACAATCAAATCCAATGCAACACGATTGTAACGCCCCCTAATCTCAAAGCATAGATAGAAGCAAAACACATTTACTAGAGCCAATTTCACACCAAATCTCTAATACTGAAGCAGAGAATAAGTGAAAAAAAATAAACTCTTGATAATTTGATTAATTCACTTTTCTTTTACTGAGACTTCTCAAAAGATAACAGGAAGACAGTACAAGATACATCAGAAAGCACAAATGTCACAAGGCTGATTACTTGCCAAATGATGTTACTAACAATTAGTGTTAAAGGAATTTGAAATTCTGTATAATCTGTTTATAAAGGATATGCTCATATGCGTATCTGTTAATTCTCTTTTTTGCATTTTATCTGACATGAGAAACATCAATCAGATAACATTGCTAATATGAAAATGGAACGAATTGCATACATTATCATTTCAGAATATTACTGCCACACTTTAAAATCTGCTCTAGCTTATTTTCCAATTCACTTGGAAGATAAAAGTTCATTTAGGTAAATCAAATAATTATGGCACTTGCATAGTCAGAATAAGATAACAACCATTAAAAATGTTATTTATAAAGATTTTTAATAACCTATCAAGAAGTTTAGAGTGTAGCATTTACTAAAAAATGCATAGGTAAAATTTATATGCTTTTGTCTATTGCACAATCCCATGTAAGTGATATGTATTCATATGTAAGCATAATACCCTTATATGTGCACATATATGTACACAAATATTTATGTATACATACATATGTCATATACATATGTATCTATCCTTAAACAGGTAAAACAGTTTGACATAAGCATATCATAATGAAATTGGTTGTTGAATCTGAATGTTCTGACAAGCACCCTAATAACTATTAATAGCAATGATTACCAGAATATTTAGATGTATTTAATTATCAGAGCAGTGATGTAACATTATGGTTGCTCTGCTTCTCTCGATATGATTTACCAGTTTCATTACCCTCATAGCAGCTGTAATTAAGCAGACATGTTGCAAAGTGCAAACCTATTGGCTGCCTCACAGTGTAGACTTGAGCATGGCTCTAATTTGGGCCAATCAGAGTGCTGTTGAAGGTTATTTGTTCTATGAGCTAAAAGAGATAGAGAAAGAAAATGAATGAAGTTATACATACCAAAAAAATTAGAAATGGGAGTTATTCCGTGATGATTCCTCTAAGTGCTGGTTCCCTCCACTCTCAGGCTTTTCATCTTTTTGAGGTCTTGCTATCTTTCCATATCTGGTTTTATGATACACACCGTTTGAGTGCTTCTAATCGATTTCTGAACATAGTCTTGTGAAATTGAAAGGATTTATTTATAATCAGCAGTTTTAACAGATACAATTACTCTATTTCATAACTGAGGAAATCAAGGCTCAGAGAAATTAAGCACCTTTGCTCAGAATGAGACAGCTGAAACTAAGAGGTGTCTCCTGGAATCAAGTCTGAGTCAAGTCCAAGGTGAGGATAAGTGAAGAATCACTGGGAATTTTCAAGAGCTTTTAATTTTTCCTCTGTTTTTCATCATTTGATACAGCAACTACATACATTTGTTTCTCAGTATTCACAGGGAATTTATTGCAGAACAGCCATGAATACTAAAACCCACAGTTACTGAAGTCCCTTATATAAAGTGGTGTCGTATTGGCACATGACCCATACCAATCCTCCTGCACACTGAGTCATCTCCTCCTCTCCACATCACTTGTAATACCCAGTACAATCTACATAAGATGTAAATAGTTGTTACACTGTATTGTTTAGAAAAAAAGTCTGTACTTGTTCAGTGCATACATAGTTAACCGTTGTTTCCTGAATATTTTTGGGTTTTGGTAAGTGAATCAATAGATGTGAATCAACGGTTGACTCACACAAAGAGTCAACTTTATTTATAAATGAAAGTACTAAAATAATTTAGTTTTAAAAATTTGATAAAACTTGTACATTAACTAGCATCATGTTACTAAAAATTGAGATCTTGTGTACAAAATAGGTATCTGGAGATTTTGGAGAAATGAGTTCTGTGGGGAGACCGAGGAAGTATTGAAATAAAATGAGTGACACATTTTATCTATGATACCTCTGTTTATTTTCATGTTTTGTGGTTAATTGTTGGAAATATTTCTTGTTTGTTCATGAGTACACATTCTGCACTTATTAGGTGTACTGATAATATACACACAGAGACATACATATACACATACTCAAAAAGTCAAGTTCATTAATCATATCCAAATCACCTTTACCAATCATACCATACTAATGTATGATTTTGAGTAAATCATAAATATAATATTAAATCATCAATATCATTATATACATGCTGTATATGTCAAAATTAGTCTTATGTAAATGTATAATCCATATGTTTTCCAAGTGGGCTAAAACTTTATGATTACAAAAATGTTCCTGTTTGTTAGCGCTTTTTACCTTGAAGTCTGGTTTGGCTATATTAATGTAGCTACATCAGTGTTCCACGGGTTGATATTTTCACACATTTTTTATTTTTTAATTTTTGATCATTCTATGTCTTCATATTGTAGACATGTTTCTTGTAAAAATAAATACAAAAAAGTAGAATAATTTTTCACTTCTTATTATTCTCGTTTGTATTCACTCTCAAGTTGATATATTTGGTTCGAATCAGTTTTTAGGGAGCCTGTTCTTTTTTGAACCTCGTCTTCTCTCATTTCATTTATTTACTTCTCTTTGATTATTCGTATCCCTCAATACTTTGGTCTTTTTTAATTTATATATTGAAAAGATCATTGGCCTTGGAAAAGTAGTTTTATTTTTACTTTTTAGTTGTTTCCCCCTGCATTTTCATTATGTGACTGGGAGTATTTTACTTCCGTCTGAAGATACACTTCACTAATTCTTTTGTATCATCTAATGAAAAAAAATTCTTATTTCATAGTTTTTATTTGTCAGAAGTGCCTTTATTTTTCCTTTATCTCTCGAAATTATTTTTTTCTTTCTATGGAAATTCATATCCATAGTTTGGTAGTATTGCTACTATTGTTTTAATCTTTTGGAAGACATCTCATGATTTTGCATAAGAAGAGAAGCAATGCCCATCATAATTTAAGGGGAATATAACTTTATTTGCCAGATGATTTTAATATTTTTCTTTAAGATTCTATAGCTTTATTTTGATATATTTGGGTAACTTTTTGATGATTCTCTTTTAATTATGTAAGGCATCTTGAGTTTGTGAATGTATGTCTTTAAATCATTTTTGAACATTTCAACAATTGTATTTTCATATGTTGCTTTGACCACATTATTTTTTCCCTGTCCTTCTAAAATTCCAAATTTCTATACTAGAACTTTGTACTGTATATTCTATGTATTTTTTTCTAAGCTTCATTTTTTTTTCCTGTCCTTTTGTTTCTTCATAGTTCAAACTGGGCATTTTCTTATGTACCTTCATGTATACTAATTCATTTTTATCTTTAATTAAACATTTTTTTTTAATTTTTGAGATAATTGTGAATTCAAGTATAATGGTAATAGATAATACAGAGAGATATCATGTACTCTTTACCCCATCTTTTCCCAGTGATAAAATCTTGTATAACAATAGAACAATATTACCACCAGGATATTGACATTTTACATAGACAATGTCCACATTTTCATCACCACAGGTATGTGTTATGTTGCCAGGCCCATATCCACTGTTCCCTCTTTCTTCTAAACCCCTAGAAACAACTAATTTGTTCTCCATTTCTACAATTGTATTACAGGAAGAATTTTATATACATGGAAGCAGATCGTAAACACACGGTAAATACTTTTAGGCACTAACTGGAAAGTAAATAGTTTTACAATAATAAAGCTATTTGGAGATTTATTGAGTTTGTTGTATGCATCAATACAGAGTTAGTACCTTTTTATTTCCAAGTAGTATTGAGCGGTGTAGATGCAACATAATATATTTAACCATTCACACATTAATAACGAGTTGGGTTGTTCTAGGTTGTTATTGTTAAGAATAAAGTTGCTTATAAATATTTCTGTACAGATTTTATATAAGCAAAAGTTCTGATGTCTCTGGGATAAATATGTATATGGGAGTAGAATTCCTCAACCTATGGTAGTTCCATGTTCTGTTATCAAGACATGGCCAGTTTGTTCTATGCCATTTTACATTCCACAAACATTGTATGAATAATCTAATTTTTTTATATCTTTTTCAAAATTTGTATTGTCACTATTTTTTTTTTAATTTTTATCATTTTGGTAAGTTTCTAATGGGCCCACCATTTACCCTCCCTCAAGCTTCCCCCCCCCTCCTTTCCCACTCCATTTCTCTCCTTCATCCTGGGCTATAGTTGTGATCTATCTTACATAAGACAGTGTGAGTAAACATAAATTGGTTTCATAAAAGTACTGAGTACATTGGATACTGTTTTTTCCATTCTTGAGAATAGACCTGTCAGTTGATCCTGCAATTCCTCTACTAGGAGTATATCCAAAAGACCAAAAATGACTTTGCAACAAAGATATTTTCATCAGAATATTCACTGCAGCTCAATTCATAATTGCCAAGTCATGGAAGAATCCCAAGTTTCCATTGACCCATGAATGGATTTAATAAATTTAATAAATGTATACCATGGAATACTGTGCAGCCTTAAAAAAGATGGAGACTTTACTTCTTGTATGTTTACATGGATGGAGCTAGAACTATTGATAATATTATTCTTCTGTAAATATTTGGTAGAACTCTCAATTGAAACCATTTGGCTTTTGACATTTTTTCCTTCTTAGTAGTTAGGAGTTTATTTCTTTTATCTGTTAACATCTCTGTTGAGTTTTGGTTGTTAGCTTTTTTGATATAATTATCTACTATTCATTTATTATTGTTTTTATTTCTGCTGGTTGTGTAGTGTTCATTCCTGATGTTAGTAATCTCTTTCTCTCTCTTTTTTTATGTGTATTTCTCAGTGGAAATTTGTCAAATTTATTTATCATTTCATAGCACTGGTTCTCTGTTTCATTGATTTTCACTGTTGTAGCTCTGCTTTCATTTTAAATTACTTCCGCACTTATCTTTATTATTTTCTTCTTCTGTTTGTTTGGATTTATTTTGCTCTCATTTTCATAAATTCTAGTAGTGGGACCTCGGATTATTGACATGGGACTTTTTATTTTTTCTAATGGATGCTATAAATTTCCCTCTTATGACTGCTTCAGTTGTATCCCACAAATGTTGATGTTTTATTTTCTTTTCCACTGAGAGCAATGGATTTTTTTCATTTCCCTTGAGACTCCCTCTTTGATCTATGGATCATTTAGAAATGTGTTCTTCGGTGTCCAGGTGTTCATTATTTGCCTATTTCTTTTACTTTTGATTTCTAATTTATTTCCATTGTGGCTACAGAATTCACTCTATATATGATTTTATTTTTAAAAATGTGTTGACGTTTATTCTATGGCCCCAAATTTGTATAACTGTGGTATCATAGATCTTCAGATAATGTCATTTGGTTGTTTGTTTAATAATATTTTATTATAACTTTGATGTGAAAAACATTGATTTCTGGCTGATGCCACTGTCAGTGTGAACTTCTCACATCCTCCCTATGTCTGCCCGGATTTTCCCCAGGTGCTCTAGTTTCTTTCCAAATCCCAAATATATGCACATTTGTTGAACTGGCATGTCTAAGTGGCTCCAGTCTGAGTAAGTGTGGATGTAGGTGTGAGCTCGTTCTGCAGTGGAATGGACGGCATCTTGTCCAGGATTGACTCTGACCTGGCTCCTCCAACTGCTGGGATAGACTAAAGCCACTCTAAACTGGAATAAGCAGAATGAAAAATAAAGTAATAAATACAAATTATTACCAACTAGAAATTCACAAAGCATATGATGATGATAAAATACATGATAAATAAAAAGCACTCTGCAAGCCCACCACTTTTGTTGGTACTTCTGAACAGAGTGGCAATAGAAGGTACTCTTTACAATTTTTGTTTTCAAACATTTTTATTCCTTTACTTCACTATCACTAAAAATACTTTCATTCACTGATTTACCAAAAATTGGGTAAAAATTAATGTTACTTATTTTGGTTAATATATATATATATAGTTTGTATTTATTTTAATGTTCAATATTAAAACTGTTTTGGTACATTATTTGGTAGTTTGGTGATTTTTATTTTTCTGACCAGAAGTGTATATATATACACTTTTTAAGGAAGGAAAAGTATTAAAATTGTAATGCTCAATATACACTGATTTTTTTTCTTGTATATTACATCTACTATCTCTTGTAATTGCAGAAGTAAAATATGACTAAAGTATTATAATTCTAATATAGTTTTTTTTCCCCTTTCTGAAAATCTGTATACATTTTTATGGCACTTTCTGCATATACACATATGTGTGTTTATTTGTATACATGTATCCACACCTCCTGAGTTGTTAATCATATGTAGTAAGAAGGATTGGGAAAAGTGTGTCTCCTACATTTTCAGAGAAGTGTAAATTTCACTGATTACTAATTCTTTGACATGGGACTTTTTATTTTTCTAATGGATGTTATAAATTTCCCTCTTATGAGTATCCAAATCATATACTGAGGTTTTAATTTGAAATATTATTGTCTTCTTTTAAGTTGTGTATGCTAGCAGAAAACTGAAGACAAAATCAGAAATTCTCAACTTGAAAAAGAAATAATAACTGAAATTAAAATCTACAGGGTAGTAATTCACTTTTTGTTCCTACTTACCTCTCTTAAATTATCCACATTATAAAGCACATAGACACAGAGGAATCTGGGCCATTTTCACATTTACTCTACTACCCCTGGTAATTTGATATGAACTTATTAGAACACTTGCTGCTCTTAAGTTGATATTCAGGTGTATCTTATCAAGATTTTCTAGTTATCTTCTAGGGGAGAGTTGATCTAATTTGGTTTACTATGACTAGACCACTGTAATTTCTACTTCTAGGAACCTTTATGATACACATTGTTACAGATAGAAATAGTGGAACTATTATATTTCTGCTTACAAAAGACAATAATTATGTAAGCAGCATTTTCACTCTTTCCACTGAGCAACAATGTTCATTCACAGTAACATGAAGTACTCTGCCTGGGAGGCCAGGCAGTTGCTTAGTGATACCCCATTTGTTTCCAAGGGGTTCATGTACTAGCATGCTTGGTTATGTTTACTTCAAGTAGAAATGTCATGTAAATTTACTTCTTGACATGCAATTCAGGAAATTGAGTCTCTTTTATTCAGTTCACTGATTGTAAAGTCCATGAACAGTTTATTGAATAGTTTCCACTCAATCAGTCTGCCTGGTGTAATTTTTCCCAAGGGATTGAAACTCCATGTTGTTATTTCAAGCTCAAGGAGTTCTACTTGCATTGTAATCGTTGGAAACTCCTGATTACCCTTTGCAGTGACTTTCACAGACTTGTTATTAAATTGTTGTTTCTCTTCCTCTGCATTCTGGCAGCAACTCCAGAGGGGTAAAAAAAAAAAAAAAAAAAAAAGCAGTTGTAAATAAAATAAGACTTTTTAGGGTACACTCCATTGAACAAAAAAACTGCTGAGAATATTGCTTGTTTTTTTTTTATTCTACATCAGAAACTACAAAAATTATAATATTGTACAAAATGTCTAATGTTTTCTTGTTCAAAATGTCACCATTTTAAAACCTCACACCACTCAAATGACAGCACTCTTTATCAAGTTGTATTAAGTGGATAAAGTTTATCAGTGGTTAAGAGGCTGTATAACAACTCGATGCTCAACTAAAGAATAATGCTCTTTTCAAAGACCATACTGTATTGTTCAGCACATTTATGTTTTCTTCTTTTTCATATTTATTTTTCTAAAACTGCTTCACTGATAAAATTTCAGAAAATAGACTACACTCTCAGAAATACAGATAAAAACCCTCTTACATGAGCTGAGGTAGAAAAATACCAACATTAAAAAAATCAATATTAAGAGCTCAAACTAAATGCACGAACATCCAGAGTTTTGCTATATTTGTTCATAAATTTCATGGCCAAAGGTTGCTTTTTAAGAATCATATAAAACATTATGATTTCCGGTATGTCCTCCGTGTTCCTATAAGCCCACTAGAAACATCTACTTCCTTAAATACCTCAAAGAAGGAAATTTATACCACTCTCATATGTCCATCAGGAGCTACCTTCCTTTGTGCTTATTATCACTTTGTGACATTTTACATAAGAGAATGCCCATTCTGGTTGGCAGAGTCCATTTCCCATGTATTTACATGTGCTCTATAATGTTGAACATGATTATATGCACTTACCTCCTAACTACTTGCACATAATAGTTGATCAATAAACAATAACAAATAATTGGATAGGCATTGAATAAAAATATAAAACTCAATGAACACTGAGTAATTTAAAATTTCTTGGAGGATATTGTAGGTTTGAAAACAAATTATATTTAAATAAGCATACTACTGAGGAGTGCATTGTAGAAAGGCAGGAAGAATTTTAGAAGGTAGTAATTTTGAGACATTGGATACATGTTCATAGCTGGAATAAGAAGAGGCCATTGTTGATTATATGGGGTAGAACACATAATTTGAAGTCAATGTAAGAAGTACCAGAAATCAGGTGTCAGACTTTAAGCTTCACGTGACAAATAAGTAGGAGTTAGTCTTGAGTCTTGAGTGATGATAATTTTATAATGTCCTAAATGAAAGTCAGCCATTACTTTCCTTTTCACTAACTGAATTTGTTTTGATAGTAATCTCAGCCTAACTAGTGAGAGATTTTTCTCAAAGCAATCCTTTGTTAGAAAATTCTCTAAGAAATCCTTTTCCTAAAACATCAACCATTTAAGACCTATGTCCGATGCTCCTCTGTAACTTATCACTTGATATTATTAATATAAATCTTTCTTTTCTACTAGGAAACCATATAAGCCTCTTTAAAGTATCCACAGGTACCAGCTTTTATTTTAACAACAGCACCCAACATAGAACCTGGCACATATTAAGTGGCTAAGTTATAATTTTTTTGAGCAAGTGTGTACTATAGGTACGATGCATTGCTAATGCCATGGGTAATGTACAGAAAATCATGACATCTATGCTCCTGGTTTATAAAATGAAGTTATAAAAAGAATCTTAATCTGGAAGAAAGGCACAAAAACAATAATAACTAGACAAGCAATATCAAACATAAAAGATTTCTGTTCAATGAATAGATGATGATGAGTTCCTTGATTTAAAATGAAGTTATGTGATCTGTAGTTTCAAACAGGCATCACAAATGAGGTACAATCAAACCTGAGATTAAACAATCCATACGATAAACTGGAAAGACAGGGAATAAAAGCCAATAAAAGTGAGACTTAGTGTAATAAATGAAAAAAGAAAACAAGGAGTTATTTCCTGAGTGCAAAGCAGAGTAGTTTCACAATGCCAAAGTTTATACAGTAAGTAGAAGATGGAGGTCCTGGTATAAAATTAGAGATAGGCTATGGACACTTTTTATTGATGGATCTAAGATACAGGATTCAGATGGAAGCTTTTATTAAAGTAGGAAATAGAGGCTGGGTGCAGTGTATTACCCCTGTAATCTTAGCACTCTGAGAGGCAGAGGCCAGTGGATTACCTGGGCTCAAGAGTTGGAGACCAGCCTGAGCAAGAGCGAGAACTGGTCTCCAAAAACTAACCAAGCTTTGTAGCGTGACTGTAGTCCTATCCTGTGGGGAGGTGGAGTCAATAGAATCTCTTGAGCCCAAGAATTTGAGGCTCCTGCGATGCCAATGCAACAGAGTGAGACTGTCTCAAAAAAAAAAAAGCAAAAAAATGGGGAGACCAGAGAATCAGAGCCTCAGTATTGCAAAAATATCCTCTGCATACTGTCAGCCATGTTAATCTAGATCACTTATATTTTAGTTTATTTTTCATTCTCCATTTCTTGATTTACTCCCTTAACCTTTGATGTTATTAATCCAAAATTTTTTCAATCTTGGATTCTCATTTTTTCCATTTTATGTTTGGCATTTTCATTGCAGTAGGTGTTATTTCATCTTGTTACCATCCCTTCTCCAATGCTGTCTAACTATCAAGTATTTTTTCCTGGCCATCTTCTCTAAAATTTCTGACTTTTCTGTATTAGAATTTTAGGTACTTTTTCTATTTGTTTTTGTTTGCTTTTTATCTCATCATTGATTATCTAACACTTTATACATTGATACATGTCCTAGAAACTATTCAATAACTCATATACATGTAGTGATGCAGAATTTTGACAACAGTTGTGTTGATTAAAAAGAATTCTCAGTGAAGATTAATTTGAAACTTTACATGAAAAGTCTAGAAAGAAAATTGCAGAGCTAGTGGTGGAATCAGATTACTATCCCACCTAGGTAGAACTAGCCTACCCAGGAAGGATCTAGTGCATGTCCCTCCCAGGAAACAGTGAATGGACCAATCCCTGCCTCTCTGACCCTTTAAAATCCCCGTCCACCATAGCCCACGTGTGGATTTCTTCCCAGTCAGGCATTTCACTCCACTTGCACTCAGGTGGAATAAAACCCAAATGATTGCATAGAACTGGGACTTCGTTTTCCTCTCCTTTAGTGTCTTGGAATAATCTTTCATCTTTGGGTCCAGAAACTCTGAGTTAGATTGGAGGAGTTATAGAAGAAATAGTATCTATCAGATACAATTAAATTCAAGAAGAGGGGAAATTGAGAGGGGGCTCGGTAAATTCCCATCTATCTGATAATGCAGGGGACCTCAGCAGACTTCCTGGTGGAGGAAGTCAGTTTGGTGATTTCTTAAAATTTAAGCATATAAATACTGTTTTGTTTCTTATACTCCTCCTAGGTATTTACCTAAGAGAAAAGAGAGCATATGTGTATAGGCAGACGTGTGCATGAACACCCACAGAGATTTCTTTGTCATAACTCCAAATCAGAAACAATTCAAATACTTTTTAACAGGCTAATAAATAACAAACTATGGCAGATAAAAAAGAATGAAGTGTTGATACACGCAAAAACCTGTATAAAATAAGTATGCTGAGGGAAAGGAGCCAGACAGAAAGAGTGTATACTGTATGATTCCATTTACATAAAACTCTAGAAAAGGTGGAATAATACATGGTGTGAGGACACAGGTGTTTGCCTGGAGGAGGAAGCAATGAGAAATGGGCAGGAAGATTTACAAAGGGGACCCACATTTGCAAACTACGTGTCTCATAAGGGATTACTAATTAGAATATGCCATGTAAGGAGATTAACAACTCAGTTTAAAAAATCAGGTTAAAAAGAAGACAGAAGATGGAATCAGCATATTTCAAAAGAGGACATATAAATTTCCAAAAGGTATGTGAAAAAATGCATACCTTTTGTAAAAGAAAAATTTCCTTTTCTCACTTTTTCTCTTCTTTTGTTTCCTGCCTCCATGCTTCCTTTCTTTTTTCCTCTTTTTTCCTCTTCAGCATCACTAATCATCATAGAAATGCAGATGAAAACTACAATAAGATATCATCTCACCCCAATTAAAATGACTTTTGTCAAAAAGACAGACAACAAATGCTGGTGAAGATGTGGAGAAAAGGCACCCCTGGTACATTGGTGGAGGGAATGTAAATCAGTGAAACCACTATGGAGAACAATGTGGCAGTTCCTCAAAAAACTAAAAACAGAGCTATCATATGGCCCAGGAATCTCAGTTTCTGTGCATATAGTATTCAAAAGAAAGGCACTCAATATATCTAAGAATTATCCGCACCCTCGTGTTTATTGTAGCGCTATTCACAGTAACCAAGAGGTAGAATAAACCTGTCTGTCCATCAGTGAACAAATGCATGAAGAAAATGTGACACATAAACACAATGAAGTATTACTTGGCATAAAAAAATAAAATTCTTTCATTTGCAGCAATATGGAGTGTTCATCAATATGGGTTCAAAAGAACTGAAGGACATTATTTTAAGTGAAATAAGTCAGGAACAAAAACACAAATATAGCATGTTCTCTCTCCTATACAAAAGCTAGAAAATAAATTGAATTCAAAGAGAGTAAAATGATGCCCACCAGAGGCTGGGAAGAGTATGGGGGAAGGAAGAAGAGGCAACAGTTTATAGCCCAGAAAGAAGAAGAACAGAGGAGGGGGAGGGGAGGGGAGGGGAGTGGGTGGCCTGATGGAGGGAGGGTAATGGGTGGGACCTCAGCTATTGTGCATATTTCAAGGGTACGTGTCGAATATATTAAGAGTAGAGTATAAATGTCTTAACAAAATAATTAAATAAGTGAGGTGAAGGCAATGGTAACCAGTTTGATATAAGCATTCCAAATTGTATATAAAATCAGCACATTGTATCCCATAAGTGCAGTAATGTACACAGTTATGATCTAATAATAAAAAAGTGGGAATAGTTTAATGGGTACAATACTGTGGTCGGATGGAAGGCATACATCTACTATTCAACAGCTCCATAGGGCACCTCTAGATAATAATTCAATGCATATTTCAAAATATCAAAATGAGAATTAGAACATTACTAACACAAAGAAATGATAAGTGCTTGAGGTGATGGATGCCCCAATTACTCTGATTTGTATACTTGTATCAAAAATTCACACATACCTCATAAATATATACAGCATCCATAAAAATTAAAAATTAAAAAAAAACTAAAAAGGCGACCCAAGCCACATTAGGCAAGAAGATAGCTTCACTCTTTTGACTACAGTTATGATTTGATGGTAATATACACATGTCAAAACGTATCATATAATAGATTTTAAATATGTTCAGTTTATGTCAGTTATAACTCCATCAAAATATTTAAATAAAAAATAACAAATATTGAGTGATGAAGTGTAATTAGGCCTAGACATTGTGGGTTTTCTGTAATTATTTTCAATAAAGCGATATTTAATTTTTTTTTTTGGCCAGGGCTGGGTTTGAGCCCGCCAGCTCCGGCATATGGGGCCAGTGCCCTACTCCTTTGAGCCACAGGCACCGCCCAATAAAGCAGTATTTAAAATTTGATAACTTAGAGCTCAGAAGGAAAGGACACTATTGTATTTCCTTTTTTTCCTTTTCTCTCTTTTTTTTTTTGCCTCCATGCTTCTTTTCTTTTTTCCTCTTTAATTATTTCTTTTAGTAAGACAGTGTTCTTTGTTGGCTGACTAGTCTGATTTTATTCTTTTAAGTTTTATACCATTCAGTATTTCTGCTATAGGCAAGGTCAATCGAGTATTTCCTATAGCGCTTCAGATCTTGATAAAGTTTTATAATTATTGTATGCAATCAGTAAATAAAGGCAAAATAATTACACTATATAAAAACAAGTATCAATGTTTCATACAAGTTTTATTTAGTTAATTTTGAGGTATTTTGTGGAATATTAATTTGTTTCATGCTACAAGGTAAAACTCTGCTTACAAGAGTGTATTTTATGTTGAATTTTATCACCATGTAAAAGTATTGGAAATTGAAGATATATGAGTTTTAACTGAATGGCATATTGCCTGGATATTGGGATGTTATGGGCATACTTATCATTCTGGTTTATTCATTTTACAACTCAAACATTTTCATGTCTCTCTCTTTTTTTGCTTAGCTAATTTAAGACAAGTATGCATTCTCTTAGGTGAATCTTACATAAAGTGGCTGTGGCTAATCTAAAATTAAGTCTGTTGTTATTAACTGGGGTCAAAAGATCTCTGATTGAAAAGATTTCCTGCTAAAAGCAGTTTTTTTTTTTTCTCCAGAAAGTCACCAATGCAGCTAAAACTGAAAATATAATTTGGCTGTAGTCTATGTGATGAAATCTGTTTGTCACTGTGAATAGAACATTTTATACATCAACAAAACACGTCCACTTACAGAAAGTTCTTAATTTTAATTGATTCTCTAAGGGTCCACTCTACATTTGGAAAAGACAAATATAAATAAAATAATTTTATTTGCTGTTATTCAGAGAAGCCTTATGTAAATTGATGCTAAGTTTATCTTGTTCCAAAAAAAAGATAAATGATCAAGTTTAAGGAGTTAGCTATTGGAAGTATTTTCCTCCATTCTGAGCTGACAGGATGGTCATGAGAAATTTTGATACAAGCATAAAGATATCATAATCAAATCAGGGTAACTGAGATGTCCATTACCTTAAGTATTAATCATTTCTTTGTATTAGGAACATTCCACTTACACTCTTTTAGTTATTTTGATATTACTAACTACAGTTGCCCTGTTTTGCAATGGAATAGTAGATTTTATTCCATCTATCTTTATTCTTGTACCTATTAACTATCCCCTCCTTATTATCTTTCCCCTTTACCTTTCCCTGCCTCTGGTAAACATAATTTTACTCACTATCTCCATGAGTTGAATTACTGTTAAGCTCCCAATACGGGTGAGAACATGTGATATTTGTGTTTCTGTGATTGTATTATTTCACTGAACAAATAAATATGATTGAAAACGTTTTCTTAGATTATTTTTTTTCTAATACAGAGAAAATAATTTTGGAAAATATTGTAATCTTTCTCCTCCAAAGATAACTATTACGAAGAGTTTGGTTCATTCTCTCTCATCACTGTCGTGATAACTATGAATACAGATTGATACATCACTTTATCTATTAGCATTTATCTACTCCCTCAGTCAAAACATGTAGCATGGTTATGTGAGTGACCGATGAAACTGAGATCAATTTGTGCACAAAACTTGTGTCAGTTTAATCTTTTAGTAAGTAATTGAAATACTAATTATATATATATTATGAGATAAAATGTGATGTTTCAAAAAATATATACAATGTATAGTGATCAAATAAGGATAGTGAGCAGGTCCATCCCTTCAAACCCTTATCATTTCTTTGTGGTGATAACTTTCAAGACCCTCTTTTCTAGCTCTCTTGAAATATATAATATACAATATGTTGAAATACACAATACGTTGTTATTAGCTCTCGTCACCCCACTGTATAATAGAACACCAGCTTTTATTTTCCCTCTTTAACTGTAACTTTGTAGCCATTAACCAACCTCATTGAAACCTCCCTCCCTCTCCACTCCCTCCCCTACCCTCATTTTTGGTAAACACTATTCTGCTTTCTGTATACAAGATCAACTTTTCTAGATTCAATATATGAGTGAGATCGTGTGGCACTTGTCTTTATGTGTCTGGGCACTTTATAAAACATTATGTCCTCCAAGTTCAATCATGTTGCTACAAATAACAGGATTTTATTCTCTCTCTCTGTTTGTCTCATACACACACACACACACACTGGAGGTGCCAAAAATGTGTATACAACTTTTAAGAAAGAAAAACCCTATATTGAAATCGCAATACGCCACATATGTCAACAACATTTGTTATCTTGTATATAGTATCTTGTATGTCTTGTAATTTCAGAAGTCAAATGTGACTAGGGTATTACAATTAACAGTTTTTTCCTTTCTTAAAATATGCATATAATTTTTTACCCTACATGTGTAGATTTGTATTATTTTATATTTGTATATTTACATATTATCACATTTCATAACATATATTTTTATCACATTTTCTTTATCCACTCATCCATGATGCTGACTCTGTCTTTAGTGATTATATTTCTGTTTTAAATATCACTATTTACTTTTATTAATTTTTGTGTTTTTTTTGCTATATAATTATTTTCTTTATTTTGCCAGTTTTTTGATATTTCAGTTATATATTTTTCTAAAAAACTTTCACGTGTGTGAGTTATCCTCAATAAATAAGCTTAATCATTTTTATTAATATTCTGCTATGTCACCACATTTATTAAAAACATTTAAAATTATCTAATGTTAAACCAACTTTATATATAATAATTCTTCCTCCATCATAGGATCTTAATTTTAACTCATAATTCAATAAATAGAAAAATAATCTTGTAACTTGTTCAAAAGTAGAAAATAAATACTTGGCAATTGGAGATCTGGTCTTATTGGGCTAATATTAGTTGAAAATAATGTAAATATTAACAAATAGAGATAAGTCCATCTAATGGTTCAATTAATTGTAAATTCCATATGTAAGGTTGGTTTATAGTTGATTTCCCTGTTCATGACATTTTATCTTCCCACTCACCCACTATGCCGTCCATGGTGCAGGGAGAATTTGAGATTTTGACTCTTTTCTGTTTGTAAAATGGCTGCCGATTGCTCTGGTCAAGGCACTTAGCCAGAGGTGGTGGGGCTTGTTGCCCACCTTCTTGTAGGAATCAAACGAAATATTCTGCACTTTATTCCCACTGAAGTAACCTGAACCACTGGTGAGTGTGGCCGGGGTGATGCTACGTAACAATTGGCCTGGGTCTGACTTGTGCTGATCAAAGCTATGGAAAGGGCTGAGATTCATTCCAATGGAAGTGCATCTTTTTGAGTTAATGAACGATTTTTTTCTTTAACAGGATATATATTTAAAATTTATGTGTGGGTCTGCCTACAGATGCAATATATACACTCAATTTATTTTTCCAAGCCTACCAGATGTTTCTTCCGAACTGCCATATATTTCAGTTGCTTCGGCTTCTTTCCTAGAAACCTATAAAATGAGAGTTGTGTGCTTTGTGGTTTTGGTCTGTAGCCTTTGATTCTCTCATCATTTTCCTGATGTTATTCTTCTTCTCAGGCTTCTCATCAGTGTTTTCTCTGTACTGATCGAATGTACACAGTGTCAACTGTGCATTTTATTACCAGCAATGTAAAATGTAGTTTTTCTTTTGAGTTTTAGTTGCCTTGTAATTCTTTATTATTTCAACTATTCTCTTTTTATTTTATGCAATTGTCTTTTTATATTGGCCAATTCCCTCCTAACGGTTTTCTGATTCCATTTCATAATAAAATATATACTATGTATTCCATTAGTGATTGAAGATATTTCCTAGAATATTTTTTCTGTCAGGAATTTTTCCTTTGCTGAGGTTTTAGGATCATTTCTCTCTCTCTCTCTCTCTCTCTCTCTCTCTCTCTCTGTGTGTCTGTGTCTTATGGCAGGTTCCATTTTCCCCATTGTTTACTGATTGTAAAATAAAAAGACCTATATCTAGACCTGGTGATTGGCCATAGCTGAAACATTTGAAATGCACTTGAACCAAATAGTTAACTTCTTAATCATATTAGGAAACATTTTATCAACAGTCATGCTTATTGTCAATAATTGACAGCTTTTGCTTTAGTAATTCCACATAAGAAACAAATCCAAGTGTCAATAGCTTTAGAACAAACTTTTGTTTTCGTTTTTTTGTCATTTCACTCATCCTGTGGGTTGCTGGATTCTGAAGTTTTGCTGCTATGTCACTCTTTTCCAGGCTGTAGATTGACTTTGGTTTTGTTCCGTGTGTCCTCCTATTTTAACTTAATCCTTAAGTCAAAGAGACAAGAATACATACAAATCAATGAGGATGCACAGACAAGTCACATAGCAAAAGGTGAAGAAATTTAACTCTTCTACAGGGGAGACCAAATCGTTGGGAATAATTACCTTCTACACCCAACGAGTTTTAGAATATTTTTTAAAATACTCATCAAATTTTAAAAGCCCATTCTGTCTTTGAGAACATGAGAATGCTTCATTATATTTTGAAAATATTAGAAAATATTATTGGCTCCGCTATGCTCATTCCAGGAACTAAACCATTAGTTTCTTAAGAAAAATTTAAAATGAGCATATTGAGTATGCTTCATATATAAAAGGGTTAAGTCTGTCCTTTCACTGCAAAAATCAAAATTTCTTCTCATTTCAGTTTTATCCCACCACTGTGAAATTCCATTACACATTTTATGATAAAGATAATAAGACCTTTTAAGGAAAAAATGGAAAACTCTGATACTCAATTATTCACCTTTATGTCATCAATTCCAGTCCTGCCTGTCTCTTCTTGTTCTACCCTGTCAAGTCGACACATCTTATGATACCACGTAAATAGGCTGGAATATTGATATGCATATTTTCAGCTTCTATGTAACTATGTGCCAACATCTGTAAATATTAAGATGATTAGCTTGAAATATTTGAAATCCCTGGGATATTAAAACAAAACATTTCGATGGAGCTGGAAAGTGTTCTTCTAAGCAAAGTGTCACAGGAATGGAAGAAAAAGTATCCAATGTACACAGCCCTATTATGAAATTAATTTATAGCTTTCATATGAAATCTATAACCTAATAACAGCCTAAGTATATGAGAAGAGGGAAGGGAAAAGGGGAGAAGGGTGGAGGGAGGGTAATTGGAGGGATCACTTCTATAGTTTATCTTACAAGGGTACAAGTGAATCTTTCTAAGAGTAGAATATGATTGTCGTAATACAATAACTAAGAAAATGACATGAAGGTGATTGATGTTAACCAGTTTGATGAAAATATTTTAAATTGTATATGAAAACACTACACTGTACCCCAGAATTGCATAAATGTACATAGTTATCATTTAATTAAAAAAAATAATAATAAATAAATAAAAGAACCAGAAAAAAAAAAAAACATTTCTAGGCCCTACTCAATATCATTTAAATAAAAATCCTGGCCAATGACTCAAACATATTTACAAGGCTGAGAAACCCTTTTCTGAGAAAGTCACAGTTACATTATAAAGTGACTCTTTCTATTCAATTAAAAAAAATGGATATTATGGAAGGAAGTTTAGACCTCTTGCTTAATCCTGAAACAATGCTTACCTCTGGGTCCTCAGATAAATACCACTGTTTAAAATTAAAGCTACCCACATAACTCCCTATGCCCCTTGGATAGTAAGTGAATACTTTTATCAAGATCTACAGCTAATTTATAAAGATATCTCCTAGACTCCCATAAAATATCTATATGAGTCTTGGGGGAGGGTGACTCAAATGGCCATTACAATACACTGTGTATTCCCTTGATCTCTTCTTTGAAAAATTATTTGTACTGTCCCTATGAGGTCTACAGTAAGCCACATTTGGACAGATGGAAACACTGCCCTTAGAAGGGAATTTCTGACTGGTACATTCAGATTCACTTTGTATCTACCTGGGCATTATCTGTGGGTAGGCACAGAAAACTTAATGGGCAAAACCTACGCTTCTTGGAAGCTATTAGTCTTTGTGTTTACACTTCACACCACATTCTGGCATTTCAGAAGGCAAGCAATAGAAAAGCAGAAAGATTTCTGATACCTCATATGTTTTAGAAAATTCATTAAGTGGCGCACTGATTAGGAATAGGATAGTTTTTTCCTCCTTGCAGTGTGGTGGCTACAATTAGGACATAGTGACAACACTGGGTTTAAGTTCTGTATATGAAAAATAGCCAATGATAATAAAAGAAACTATAACTATGATTCTATAACCTTCAAAATAAGGTATAGTCTGATGGGTCAATTAACAAAATTTCCTTAAGTCAGTGTTCTCGCTTGTATTTAGAGCAGTAGTTTGCAATCTTGGATGCCTATAAGAAGTACTTGTAGAAATTTTTTAAATGTGCAGATGCCTAAGTCCCAACACCAGATAGTCATGTGCAGTAAGTTTAATGTGGGCATAAGGCATATCCATTTTGTCTAATTTCCATGTTCTTACCAGTCAACTTGAGAATCACTACACATCAACTTACTGAAACTTTTCTTCTTTTCTTATGTTGTGTTTCTGATGTATGAAAAATAATACCAGGTTTAAGTGAAGATGGAGTAAATAAATCCTGGGAGAAAACAGGCGCTTAGACATATAGCTGAATATGGGCTTTCTTCCTCGCCTTGTGGTTCCCAGTTAATTCATATGGTCTGTGTCAACTGTTTCCATTACATGGAAAATAAGTCCATGTAATTTACTTCCTAAATCAAAGTGTGTCCCTCCCCTGTTACTAAGGTCAAATAACATCAAGCCTAGTCCTGCAACATGCTTGCTTCTAAATGGGCCATAAATACAGCAACTCTCTTACATGGCACAAAATACTTGGGTGGTCATCAGGGCTGCTCCAATGAGGTTAGGGGTATGGAGAAGTTTCCAGTGTTAGGCCCTTTCTAAAGTTCTCCCAGGTTCCTTTCCTAGAGAAGTCTTGAGTAGTCATAAATTCTTTCTGTTGAAAAATATCTGGGAATGCTTTAAACAAGCTTTCAGAAAAAAGACAAGTGTTTGTGTGCAGATGAAATCCAAGTTTATGTCTGATGGGAAGTGGGGTGACTTCAAAAGCATCAGGTGCTAAAAATAAAATGGGAAAATGGGTCAGGATGTCTTTAAAAGGTTATGGATGAGCTGAAGAGATGTCCTCATTAAGAAAACACTTTCTCATGTTTCTAACCCAGTGGGCTTTCCAGCCTGTCCCCTTTATCTTTCCTCAGATGGAACATAAATGGTGGCTTTAGATAATATCTTTCCCCTCTGCAACACCTACCTGCCGCTGTAGTTACTACATGCAACATGGCCGTAATTTAGGTAATCTTATGTATGCTAGCCTAAGATGATCATGTGAAATTGAAATTGCTTCCTTTGAGTAAAGCAACTGATGGTCTAGTTAAAAAATATAAAACCAGTGGGTGGCACCTGCGGCTCAAGGAGTATGCTGGCCCCATATACCAGAAGTGGTGGGTTTAAACCTGGCTCTGGCCAAAAAAAAAAAAAAAAAACTACAAAAAAAAAATATATATATAAAATCAATTTCAGTTACAGTATAAATAATTTTAATAGTATTTTATAAATCATAACTCTGAGATAATATCTAGAAAGTTTGCTTAGAGGCTGAGTAGACTTTTATTCCCTGGTGGTATTTGAGCAGACATTCCTCCTAACATTGGACATTCTGATTGCCTTAATTTTACATCTATTTCAAACTGATATATAGGAATGTTCAATCACCCTCTTGCTCTCTCAAACTGGCATGTCAACCTCTTATTTTTAGTAAAATAAAAATTATTCATTCAATTTGAAGTTATTCATGAATTGTCTGACATTTGTTTACAGCATTTGGATAAAAAATATTTCTAGCTGCAATTACCAAGTAATCTGTCTTCTGTCAATATTCCTCTTTTCACAAATATAAAGTCACACAGATTGTTTGGGTCTTTTTGTATTCATACTTCCATGATATATTTATCTAAGTCTAACCTAGCAAAGATATTTTGGCTTGATCAGTTCTTCATGTAATTGAATAAGTAGTTAAAAACTAAACAGAACTATAAATTAAAGGTAAAATATAATTTTCAATTGAGTATAATTTTCAATTATATTAAAAAATTTTCTAATACAAGTTATGATGAAAGCTAGAAAGACTTCTCACGGAAAACCAAAATGTGGATTCCTAAAGATTAATGGAAAAAACATAACAGAAGTTAGCACAGCCTATCAACAATGTATCCCAATTAGCATTTGACTCATGCTTGAGCATAGTTATTAAATGCCAAGCTTAGCTGCTTTTTTAAAAAAGTATATTTCCTTATTGCTATTTGATTATTAAATCAACGAAGTCATTTTACTTCCCATCTCATAAGTTTATTCTTCCAAAATTATTAGGTATTTGTGTGAAAAAAAATAATTATTTTCAAACACAAGTGGCATAGAATACATTAGAATTAGCTACTATTTATGTGCTTTGCCCGTACTCCAGACATGTTCAGATGCTCTGTGTGGATACACTTTGTGCTTATCCCAGTTCATCCCTGTCTATCATTGGTGTGTCAAGTCCATAATCACACATCCTTAGAGCTTTCAAAACACCTCCACTGTCGTTCTAGGCCAGATCCTATTTTTTTTATAGGTCTGCTAGGAACAATATTTCTTTGTCTAAGAATTACTACCATTTAGAAATTATATACTCATTACTCTGATTATTTTCATCAAGTATGTCACTTTTCCAGGAAACTGCTACTTCTCTCAAAGCATATAATAGCACTTTGTCTCTTTTTCTAGCTCTATATCTAGCACTTTGTTAAACTCATTGTACAATGCCCAATAAGTTTTCATTATGTTATTTAGTTAATGAATTTGCCTCTAGAACTCCCTGGACAAAAAAATGAAATGATTGTTTACTTGCTTTTCTATTTCTTTTACTTTATTTCATCTGATGTATTACAGTTTACTAAAAGAAAAACAAGTTCATACTTTTTTAAGTTTTCTAATATATAGTTGTAACAATTTCCAAGTTATTGATCTACTTTTACAGTAATGATGTTATTTTCTCCAAGCAAAGTTTATATAATAGAATTTTATATACTATGTAAATTTTAAGTATATATTGCTGGATATGATTATTTCCAACTTCATCTATTTCTGTTTTATTTCCTTTATCACACTTTCAAGTGCTGAATAAGCTGCACATTTACTTGTGTTGTGATAATTTCTTTATTTTCCACCTGTTTAATAATTACCTATACAGTATGTACATTTATACAATTTTTCATAGTACAGCGTTGGACATATTTGAAAGGATTTGATTCTTAATGCTAAAATATTATTTATACGCTCCAAGCCTTTAATTATGTGAGCTAATTTTCTTTTTATTTTTAAAACTTTAATGAATTATAATTAGAAAGGAGTACATAAATTATTCTTTTTGGAATTCATTAAGGCTTTTCAAAAAATTTTATAGCCTAGGTATCATCAATGCTTATGAAATAGTTCATGAATATTTGAAAGAAAACAATAGACATATGTATTCTGCTGCTATTTTTAGAATTTTTGGCATACTACATAGTATACTTATATACAGTACATATTAATTATTTCATTCATATCCATGCTTCTGTTTTGGGTTAAGTGTTCTTATTATTTGAGTATTAAGAAAGTTGAAATTTTCTACTGCATTTACATGGTGATTGTGATGGAGCTCTGATGCTTAGTGAGGTTGCCAGCAGTGTAACTCATAAATCAACAAGTAGTGCTGGGTTTAGAAATAAGTAAGAAATTACACCTCTATTTTCTTGAATTGTTTAACAGATATTTTTTGTTATATTAAGATTATTCGGAATTATTTATTAAAATGTAAGATATTACAAAAATCTTAACAATAAATTGTAATATTTATGGAGTTTTTCTTCATTTTATGGGGTGACTATTTTCAAAAGGAAAACTATTGATGACACAGAGTCTAATTATAGATAGATACCACTTAATTAAGTTTACTCTGAAAATGCAAGGCAAGTCATTTTTTGATGACTTCAGTGTTACTAAAACGTATGTTTCCAATAGTTATTTTCACCAAAAATATTTATTGACAATTTTATTAAATGGAGATCCCTCAATTTAATACTGATCTCCTCATGAGCTTACTATATCTGCTAGGGTACATTTATTATCCACTATTGTGCATTTCTGCACTTAAGAGGGCACTTTATCTTGACATTTTACTCATAAAATAAATTAAATACCTGAATGAGTTCCCAAGGTGATCCTTAAGTTAAAGAATGATTTTAATTGATAACCCAACTGTTAATAAGATCAACTGTCAAAATTTACATTTGATTTATAAGAAGCTGTATTATCCATCTATTGCCATACAAATTCTTTTTTTCCTCTATTTTTAATTATTATGGATACCTAATGGTTGTACATATTTATGGGGTACATATATGTTGATACAAACATACAAGGTATGATGAAATCTGCATAACTGAGATATCCATCACCTCAAATATTTATCATGTCTTTGTGTTAGAAACATTCCAAACCTTTTTTTCTAGCTATTTTAAAATGTACAATAAATTATTTTTACCTAGAGCCATCCTACTGTGCTCCTGATCAGTAGACTTCATTCTTTCTAACTAACCATATTTTTGTATGCATTAATTAACCTGACTACATGCCCACAGGAAAGCAATTAGTATATAGAAAATGTATGTGCATTCCCATGTCATTGCAGCACTATTCACAATAGCCAACACATGGAATTAAACTAAGTGTCAATCTAAGGATGAATGGATAATGAAAATGTGGTATTTGCAACGTGGTATGTGTAAACAAGGGAGTATTATTCCATCATAACAATGAATGAACTCCTCGCTTGTACTAACACAGATGGAACTAGAGGACATTATGTTTAGTGAAGTAAGCCAGGTACAGAAAGACACGTATTGTATGTTTTCACTTATGTGGGAACTAAAAAGGTTAATCTCATGGAACAGTGAGTAGAATGGTGGTGGGTAGGGGCTGATGAGAATTTTGATATCTGTGTTTGAATCTGTGTCTCATATACACCGTGTTTCATTCTAGACATTTTAAAGGGTCTATTTATTTACTTACTGTGTCCTTTGATTATATATTCCACAATACTCTCTTGAAAACTGATATTCATCAGATAGTTCTTAGTTTGTCCTTTATATTCTGATAAATATGTTTTAGTTCTTTGGTACATCTTCTTCTTTTTTTTTTTTTTTTTAGTAATCACAGTTAATTGGGGATCATTAAAGCCGTGATGGTGTGACCATATTTGGGATGCCCCTGAAGAAATGATCACTCTATTAGCATTTCTTCTGTTCTCACACCAAAACGCTGTGCTGGTGTTGCCCGAGAGGCCATGTGGCTGTCAGTGTTTGCTTAGAGATCTGTCACTTATGGAGATGAAGTATCATTATTATGGTGGTTGGTCCTAATGATACCACATAGTTTCAGCTGTGTGATTCATCTTGTGAAAAAGAATGCATTTGCTGTCAGTGTGTACATCTTTAAGCTACTATCACTATCTATACGTCACATGCCCTTGCCTCTGTTAAACTGTAAAGAACTATTCAATCCCTATCTCAAAACACTATTATATCAGCGCTATAACTCTATATTGGAGTTAAATACTACATTACCTTATTTTGAGTTTTTAAAAAATATATCTCTCAGTACATATGGTTTAACTCATTATTTTCAATTAACATCTTATTTTTTGCACTTCCTTTTCGTGTTTTTATAGCACAAATACACTTTATTTTACCCATATAAATCATAAATAATGTGTTGAATAAATTGGCAAATGAAGGAACAAATTAATTGTTTTCCAGTATAATATAATTAAAGGGGCTATTTATGGTGAATATGGCTTAGTTCATAGATATATCTATTGCACTGGATTATTCAGTTTTGATATCAAAACATATGACCTTTATATTTCAGTGCCTTAAAACAAATAAAAAGGGAGAATAGCTAAGATAGCAGACTATAAGCAGCCTGCCCTCATCTCCATCAAGGAGTGGATCAAGGGTTGTGGGGAGAGGATCACCCATGGATAAACTGTCTTAGGGCGCTCATTGGCAATAATCAGAGAAGCATCCAGAGACACAAAAAGTGGGAGGCAGAGAGGGAGGCAGGTTATCCATTCAGTGAGATCAGAAGGTACCTGGGAGAGACACATCTACACATGGGCAAGGAGCTGCAACACAAGCTCTGAGCTTCGCCTCCAAATCACAGCAGGCCTCCAAACTCATCAGTGAGCTGCTTGGAAACTGTTCAGCAGCATTGCACGGGATAGTGGAGTCCCAGAAGTTTCTCATAGATCTCAGGTTGGTGTGATTGATGTTATTCTGCACTCTCAATCTCAGAAAACCCAGTCTACAGAGAGATTAGCCGCAATGCAGCCACCTTCTCTAACCTCTGAATGGCGGGAAGGGAACAGAGGGTGAAGACTCTCATGTGCGCTGTGACTGGGTGCCATACATGAGTCCATTCCTGGGACTTTGAAGAGAGCAGAGGCCCACTGGCTCTCAGGATCTGCCATTGCCATGTTGCCACCACAAGAGTGCCACCACTGTCACCTGAGTAGCACTGCAGCAGCTGTTATAGTCAGACCTGGGTAGAGAGGAGTAGCCACTGTGAAGCCTGGGGTTACATCTTACATCTCCAGGCCATGCCAGTAAGATGGCATAGATCTTGAAGCCTCATGAGTTACCACACTCTAGGCTATGGTTTTGCAGTCCACACAGGCTCCAAGAAAGACCAGGAAACCTCCAGGCACTCCCCTATGTCCTACAACCTAGACAGGACCCTTCCAAGGTCACACAATGTACCCAGGCACTGGCGAAGGGCCTGGAACCTTCCCACCAAAACTAAGAAACCAAAAACTGTTTCAGGACATGAATGAAAAATTTTAAATAAATCACTAAAAAAAATGAATATAGAAAAGATATTGTACAACTTAAAGCAATGAAAGAGTCAGTTTGAATATTACAAAATACAAAAGAAATCTTCAACAACAGATAGACCAAGAAGAAGAATCTCAGAGCTTAAAGACAAGACTTTCAAACTAACCCAGTCAGTCAAAGATGCAGAAAGCATAATAAAGAAGAATAAACAATCACTCAGAGAAATATGGAACTATGTGAAAGGAGCCAATATACAAATTATAGGTATCTGTGATGAAGAAGAAAAAGGCAAAAATCATGGAAGACCCATTCAAGGCAATCATTGAGAACTTCCTTGTTATCTTCAGGGATTCAAATATTTAGACACAAAATGGTCATTGAACATGGGGAAGATTCACAGTCTAGGACATCTCAAGGCCCATAGTCATCTTCCTGGTCATAGTCAAAATGATGGAGAAAATCATACAAACCACAAGATGAAATCAACAACCAACTTACAAATAAAAACCCATCAGACTGACTGCAGAATTCTCAGAAAGTCCTTAAAAGCCAGAAGGGATTTGGGATCCATTCTTACTCTTCTTAAACAGAACATCTTCCAGCTAAAAATTTTGTGTCCAGACAAACTTAAGTTGCATAAATGATAGAGAAATAAAAACTTTTCCAGAGAAGCAAACATTATGGGAATTTGTTATGATGAGGCCTGCCCTATAAAAAAATGCTCAAAAGTATAGTATACATGGACTAGAACAATAGATAACAACCAATGTAAAAACACCAAAAGTTATAGCTCACAGCCCTCATAAGACAATAGTACAAGAGGGAAACAAAGAAATAAAGTATACTATGATCTGATGAATAGAGTAGCACACCACATATAAATACTAAAACTCAATGTAAACAGTCCATATGCCACATTTAAAAGACATAGAATGTCTGAATGGATAGAGAAACAAACTCAAATATTTCTCTCTGCAAGAAGCACATCTAACCCAGAAGGACCGACACTGATTCAAGTTTAAGGGTTGTAAAAATATATTCCATGCAAATGAAAAACAAAAGCAGGCAGATGTAGCCATTCTCATATCAAATAAAATAGACTAAAACCAACAATGGTAAAAATAGATAAAGATGGCCATTATATTATGGTGAAGGGAGTAATTAAACAAGACATAGCAACCCTAAATATGCATGCATCTAGCACAGGCACTCTTGTTCATAAAACAAATTATGCAAGAACTGAAAAAAGAAATAAATAGTAGCATTATAACTGCCAAGGATTTTGGTACCTCACTGACAGAGTTGGAAAGTTCACCAAGGCAGAAAATGAATAAAGAGACAATGGACGTAAATGATACTCTAGTACAAAGGGATCTAACAGATCTAACCCACTGAATGTACATTCTTCTCAATACATTAAGCATTGTCCAAAAACTGAGCAGAATTTATGCTACAAAAAGTATCATTGAATTAAAAAAATTAAAATCATACCACGCATCTTCTCAAAACATAGTAGAATAAAACAAGAAATCAATTTCATGGTAATTAACCTGTAGCCAAATGATCCTTAAAGAAATTAAGAGAGAAATGAGAAGAATCCTTGAACTGAAAAAAAGAGGGACAAAGCTTTCAAATCTATGGAATACAGCAAAAGCAGTCCAAAGAGGAAAGTTCATAAGCTTAAATGCCTACAACAAAAAGGTAGATGGCTGGGCATTATGGCTCATGCCTCTACTCAGGAAGGCTGAGGTGGTAGGATTGCCTCAGCTCAGGAGTTTGAGACCAGCCTAAGCAAGAGTGAGATCCCATCTCTACTAAAAGTAGAAAAATTAGCCAGCTGTGGTGATATATATCTGTCGTCCCAGCTACTTGGGAGGCTGAGGCGAGAGGGTCACTTAAGGTTGTTGTGAGTTATGATGCCACAGTACTCCACCCAGGGCAACAGAGCAAGGTTCTGTCATAAAAACAAAAAGGAAAAGAAAAGAAAAAAGTTGAAAAGATCACAGGTAAAGAGCTAATATTACATCTCAAGGAATTAGAAAAAAGTTAGAAATCAAACCCAATGCCAACAAAATAAAGGAAATAACAAAGTTCAGAGCAGAAATAAGTGAAATAAAAAACAAACAAAAAATAAATAAAATAAGTTGATTCTTTGAAAACATAAACAAAATTGGTAGACCATTAGGCAGATTCACCAGAAATAGAAAAGAAAGGACCCAAATAAGGGCATTCAGAAATGAAGAAGGAACCATTACAAAAGATACTGCAGAAATATGTCCCTGCATATTACAAAAACTTCTATGCAAACCACCCAGAAAACCTAGAGGAAATAAATTAATTACTGGAAACAAATCTCAAGCCTGAATCAGAAAGAATAGAAATCTTGACCAAAGCAATAATGAGCAGCAAGATTGAAATGGTACTTAAAAAAAAAATCTCCTAACCAAAAACAAACAAACAGTAACAACAAAGCCCCGGTATATATGGGTTCACAGCAGAAGATCTACAAAAACAAGTTGATATCAGTCCTACAAAAAATATTCCATAACAGTAATAAGAAGGGAATCCTTCCCAACTTATTCTACCAACCAGTATAACTGATACAAAGGGAGGAGTGGACATGACAAAAGAAGATAAGTAGAGATAAATATCCCATATGAACATAAATACTAAAATCTTTAAAGGAGGAAAACAAAAACAAAAAAACAAAGAAACCCCAAGAAAACTAAATTCAACAACACATCAAAATGATAATTTTCTGTGATCAATTGAGTTTCATTACATAGATTCAAGGATGGTTCAGCACACACAAATCAATACATACAATTCACCACATAAACAAAAGCAAAAAAAATCTATACAATCATATCAATAGATGCAGAAAGCTTTCAATAGAATCCATTACCATTTCATAATTAAAAAATCTCAACAAACTAGGCACAAAAAGAACATACCTCAAAATAACAAAAGCCATATATGAAAAAGCCACAGACAACATTATACTGAATGAGGAAAAGTTGAAAGAATAGTATTTTTCTCCTAAGAATATGAAAAAGACAAGTGTTCCCATGGTCACTAATTCTATTCAACATAAGAGTTCTAATCCTACCCAGAAAAATCAGGCATCAGGAAGAAATAAAGAGAATTCAAATAAGGAAAAAGGAGATCAAACTATATCTATCTGCTGATGATAAGACTGTATATCCAGACAACCCTAAAGAATTCACCAAAAGACTCCTAGAACTGATAAATTCAACAAAGTCTCAGTTCGCAAAATTAATGTACAAATATGAGTAACATTTCTATACACTAATAACAGCCAAGCTGAGGGTAAAATCAGCAACTCTATACCATCCACAATAGCTGCAAAGAAAAGAAAATACCTAAGAATATACTTAACCAAGGAGATAAAAGATCTCTACCAGGAGAACTCCAAAACATTGAGGAAAGAAATTGCTGAAAACATAAACAAATGGAAAAACATCCCTTACTCATCAATTGACAGAATCAATATCTTTAAAATGTCCATATTTCCCAAAGTGATTTACAGATTCAATGCAGGTTCAAGGAAAATAACATTTTATTTCACAATCCTAGAAAAAATAATCCTAATTCATTTGGAATCAAAAAATATCCCATATAACTAACACAATCCTAAGCAAAAAGAAGAATTCTGAAGGAATCATATTTCCTGGCTTCAAATTATACAAGGTGATAGTAACTAAAACAGCAAGGTACTGGTATAAAAATAGAGACTTAGACCAATACAATAGAATAGAGAACCCAAAACTAAAAGCCATTTACCTACAATTGACTGATTTTTGACATAGCAGACAATGCCATACCCTGGGGGAAGGAAGCACTACTCAATACACGATCCTTGGAAATTTGGATAGACATATGTAGAAGAATTAAATGGGACTTGTACATCTCCCCATATACAAAAACTAATGGAAGATAGATTTTTAAAAAGTTAGTCATAAAACCATAAATATTCTTGAAGACAATGTGGGAAAAACTCTTTTAGACATTGGCCTAAGCAAAGAATTTATAACTAAGACTCCAAATAAATTAGGAACAAAAATAAATAAATGGGGGGGACCCAATTAAATTTAAAACCTTCTGCACAACAAAGGAAATAATCAACAGAGTGAATAGATATCCTACTGAATGGAAGAAGATATTTACAAGCCATGAGATTCCTCAGAGAAATAAATATAGACCTACCATCCAATCCAGCAATACCACTGCTTGGTAACTAACCAAAGAAAAAGAAGAAGTTTTATCAAAAGACATGTGCACTCAAATGTTTATTGCAGCACAATTCACAATTGCAAAAGATCTGGAGCCAACATAATTGCCCATCAATTCATAAGTTGATGAAGAAAATGTAACATACCATGCTTAACTACTCATTCATGAAAGGAATGAAATAATTTTATTTGTAACCACTTGAATGGAACTAGAGACCATTATCCTAAGTGAGGTATGTCAGGAATGGAAAACCAAAGGGTGGTGCCTGTGGCTCAAAGGGGTAGAGCACCAGCCCCATGCGAGAGGTGGCAGGTCCAAACCCAGCCCCGGCCAAAAAAAAACATGTTATCACTTTAAGTGAGAGCAAAATGCTAGATACAAATGGACACAAAGAGATGTAAAGGTCATTGGAAAACAATAAATGGGGAGGATGAGGGCGGAGGTGTGAAGACTTACCTGTTGGATCCAATGATCATCAGTCTGGTGATGGGCACACCAAAAGCCCTGACTTAAGCATTATATAAGGTATTCATTTAACAAAAACATTTGTAAACTCTCAATATTTTAAAATTAAAAATATATGCATATACTTTTATAAACATCAAAAACAATTTTAACCATGTATATTATTTAGACATACAAATTAATTTGATGCAAATCATTTATAAAACTGATGTCTTTTTTTTTTTTTTGCAGTTTTTGGCCAAGGTTGGGTTTGAACCTACCACCTCTAACATATGGGGGAGCATCCTACTCCTTTGAGCCATAGGTGCTACCCAAAACTGATGTCTTTTGAAACATTTATATACAAAATGTATATAGCAGTTTTTTTACATTAAACAAAAATTTTAAATTAAGGCGTAATTAATAGAGGAGTTAGATCTTATGCCCCACAAAGTCTAAAACTAAATATTTGGTCATAGAAATGTTTGCCAAACGTTACTTTAACTAAAAAATAAAATAAATAAATAAATAACATGTATAATTACACAAAGTGATTGACTTGGGCCATGGGTAATTGGGTTATTGATTGGCAGGGAAAACCAAGAGTCCCCTATGCTTTTTAAAATACATTTCTTATAATTTTGGCTTCATAGGTATTGGAGACCAACCCCAAACTACACCGTGAGTTCTTTCCCAGTGACCAGCAGGACAAGAAGATGAGAAGGGAAAAGAAAAAAGTCAAAACACAAGAAGAAGGTTTTTTAAGAAGCTGGTCAGGGGACTTTCTACCACCAAGCATGAGCACTGGTGGAAAGCCCTAGCTCCATTTTTTATACACATCATTGTTTTAATTATCAGTCTAATGGGGAAAGCTAAACTATTACACCATGGTTCTTGCTGGGCTTACATTTTCTAACTAAACTATTTCTTTAACTATGTTAATTAGGCTGATTTACCTCTGAGTTATTTATGATCTTAACACAACCAAAGCATGGGACAGAGAACACAGTCCAGCAACAGGATGTTAAACAGGCCCCACTCAGACCATGCACACAAATCTCAGGAGTGACCATTAAGGCTCTGGGAAGCTTTGTGTCCAGCCAAACTGGTGCTGGTGCCAATACTGAGATGACAGAAAAAAAGAGATAATTTCCCCTTTATCTTCCTGAGACAGTTTTTTCCTCTCTCTCTCTCTCTCTTTTTTTTTTTTGAGTCTCAAAGAATTTATTGTTCTCTCAAATGCATAAAAACTGCTTCTTATATATTTTTATAAATTACTTACAAATCAATGCATATGTAATAGCTACAGATAGTACACATCGAATACTTATCTTTACTAAATATCACAAATATTATTAGCCCAAATAATTTGCTCTATGATATGTATCACACACTGGCCAAGGACAAAGTCCTAATATCTTGTATAAAATAAAAAGAGAAAAACATGTTCATAAGATTTTAGTATTTTCACTGGATATTTTGTGATAGACTTTTTTTTATTAAGTCAAATACACATAAATCATGAATACATTAATGCATATGTGGGGTACAATGTGCTGATTTTTTTGTTTTTATACAATCCTCTGTGGTTACATTAAACCAATCAACATAGCTTTCACCTCATTTACTTGATTATTGTGCCAAAACATCTATGCTCTACACTTCACAGATTTGACTTGCACCCTTGTCATATGCTCCAAAGGTGTGGTCCCACCTTTTACCCTTCTGTCAAAGCGACTTCAGCACCCTCTTGCTCTTTTCCTAACTCCCCATGCACTCACTCTCCCAGAGAGGGCAGTTAGCCTTGTCTCTCACTGCTAAGGGACCTCAGAGCCAGGTCTCGCTGAGGGAGGGGTGAAGCTCCAGCAAAACAATCTGCTTGGAAATGCTGGACTTCAGGCTGTGTACTCTGCAACAGATTTTGAGTTTCTCTGATTGATTTCTCTTCTATCTCTGTTTGTTTGCCCATCATCTCCAATCATTTTCTTTATTCACTTCCTAATCTACTTATAATAAACAGTTGGAAATTGGTTTTAAGCTTATTAAACCTAGCAATGCAAGCACTTCAAGATATGACTCTTCCCTTAAGTACCCGCATGTCTGCCCAAAATAGGTATATTCATTAGTCAGAGGTCATTTTATTTTATATAGAACATGGTGTGTTTGATTATATGTAGACTATAAACATAAAAGTTACTTTAAAAGGAAATATTAAAATGTGAATTTAGATAATACTTATTTACAATTGAGGTAAACGCAGGGATGTAATAGGGATGGGAACATGGATTTAATGTATTTTTAATGGTTTAGCCAGATTAGCTATTTCGTTTACTGGAGTTCATTATATATCAAGTTAATAAACAAAATAGGGAACCTCCTTCTATCCCTAGCTTGGTAAGAGTTGATACAATGAACATACATTGAATTTATCAAACCCCTTTTTATGCATCTATTAAGATGGTTTATTTTGGTTTTTTTTTTTAATTTTGCTCTGGAAATATGGTGAATAAGATGAATTTTCTGTAACTTTAAAATCGTATAATAAATCTCAATTGGTCACGTTATATTATATAAGATTGATTTTATTGGATAATACTCTGTTCAGCATTTTTGCATCCATGTTCTTGGTAGATTATTTTCTATAATTTTTATTTATGAAAATCTCAGGCTGATTAATATTTTTTTGAGAATAAGCTTCATATCGTCTGGATAGATTATTTTCTCCCATTTTTTATTTCTCTGAGGTTTGGTATTATGTTGGTATCTTAAAGTTTGGAAAAATTCACCTATGAAGCTACATAGTGTCCAGACCTGGTATTTTCTCTACAAGTATGTTTTAGTTTAATATATATCACATACTCATGAGAGTACTGAAAACAAATACATGAAAATAGAAATTAGTGACCACTAGAGAGCCACAGAAAATCTTATAGTTGGTACAAAATTGGTAAAAATTACTTTTTAAAAACAATTTTATGTTATCTAGAATATTTGAAAATTCTTAAAATGACCCTCATGAAGTACTCAAATATATCCATAGTTTATGTGCAACAGAAGTATACAAGATTATCCATAGTAATGTTCCCAAAAGCAACCCTAGAAATAACAAAAATATCTATTAATTATATTCAGTGAAAATTATAGTATTTTTCATAATGGAAGAGGATATTTATACATTTTGAAAATGTTAAATAATCATTGATACAAATTTAGAGTTGAAATTCATGAACATTATACTGAGCAAAAGAAACAAGAAATGAAGAATGTGGACCAGCAAGATTTTACTTCTAAAATGTGCAAAATTGTAATTTTGGGAACCAATGAAACATTCAATAATAAAAGAAAAGAATGAACATTACTAAAGTCCAGTATTATTCCTCATATAAATAGGCAGAGTGTTGAATAGGGAAGAAGCAGAGGGAGGTGTGTGGTGTACCAAAAATGCACTTTAGTGCTGCCAATGTCTAAACTGTATATTATTTTTAAATAAACTCTTCCATGTGTAGAAAGTATTTCATTATAAAAAATAGAAGAATTTTTGAATAAAAACATGTTCTAACAGTTCAATTTACAAGATTTGTTGGAAACATGGAAGCTGCTTTTAAGTTTTGTACCCAATGATGATCAAGAGGATCCCAGTCTACCTATTGGGTCCATATGTATCCACATATCTCTGTATGTATAGCCATATTTACATACATGTGTGATAATATATACACATGGTAATATATATGTATATGCAGAAATTAAATTCAAAGTTGAAAATTTGTTCTCAACTGTTTAAACAGCTTAACAAGGGGTTGTAGCCAGATATGTCAGAAGAACATGAAGTTGGTTTAGTAAAGAAATTTTAAAAAATTTAAAACAATTTTTAGAAAATTACATAATTATTTTTATAAAGGTAACTTAGAAACATAACTTTGTGAAATAAAGTTAACATTGAAACATGAGTTAATTATAGAGCTATGAGATGAAAGTCAGAACCTTGCTGCTAAAAATAAATGCAATTTAGTGAAGAGATATGAGTAAGAAAAAAAGTCTTTCTTTTAGCATTTTTAAAATCAGTTACTTTACTCAGATTTTACAACATAGGATTCATCCTTTTTCTCCTAATAGTAGAATTTGTCTTACATAATAACATTGAAAATATTTTATATCTATGCATATAAATTTGTTATATGTGTATCAATCTTCATAATGTTCTAATCAATAATACATAATTAGAGGTACCCGTAACTTAACAGCAAATGAAAGTTTCAATAGAGGACAATGTACCTATTCCCAGTGTTTTAAATTCTCATTGGCTGTATTCATACCAACATTAAGCATTCTTTAAATTGTTAGTTGTTTATGTTAATAAATATTTAGAGAAATTAAATTATCCTTCCTTATACTCAGAACTAATTATACATATTTACAGTGTAAACATTTTTTTGTCCTTGAAAATGAAGAATGATCATCCTTTATCTGAACTATGATTCAATAAGCTCCTAATATTCCTTCAACTAATCTTGACACTACAAAGCTCAATTTATAATTCTTATTATCAGTAGAGGTATTCAATTAAATAAGGCATCTGTTGTAACCCCCTTGAAAAACTTCACTGGTTACATTTACTTCATCATGCAAAAGTGAACTATATGTGAACTGTTTATATTTAAAGAAATAATACTTTTTAGTCATTAAAAAGTTCAGAATGTACAAGTATGATTTATTTTGAACACATTACATAGAGCATCTCTAGTTCTAGACAAGTCTTTCTCAACACTCAGGACTTGTTTTCTTAACTATAAAATTAGTGGCTCAGGAGGCATTAAGTTTCTTTTACCTCCACAAGTTGGAGTTGCTTAATCCAAGTTATGACGAAAATTTTTGTTTACTTCACAAATATGTTGTTCTAAATTCTTAACAGAAATTTTATAGCCTTGGATTTAGTATTATCATGTCTACATTCAATTAATATTGAAACACAGTACTTTACATTATTTTATTCTATATGTATTTGAAATTTAGCATGCATTTGTCACTTGCAGCCCAGTCCAATTTGAAATATTCACATTTCATGTGCACAATAGTTACTTGATAATTAACAGCACCACACTAAAGACTTATTCATACATATATCTAGAAATTGATGTTCTCTATAACCTAAGACATTAGCTAAGACTAACTTCAGGTGGAACACCTACATGTCACCTTTCCATATGGCTGGGACTTTATAACAGATTGAGTGTCAAGTAAAAGTACTGAGAGAGGGAAAGGGAGGGAATGGAAGTGGGGAGGAAGGGAAGGAGAGAAGAACAGAAGGGGACAGAGGGGGAGAAGAAATGAGAATTTAGACAGAAAGTATTATAACCTAAGGTCTTGCCTTTTATGACCAATCTAGAAATCACATAACATCACCCTCACTGCACAAAACCAGTCACAACACTAACAAACTTCCCTAGGTCCAAGAGGAAATATGTAGTACAATCAATAAATATATTTTATAATTTCACACATTTAGAAGCTTGCAAGTAAAAATGGACCATGCAGTGGACAAGACTAAATGCCAAGGGGTACAGTGACTGATGGAACTGTTGAAGTGATAGCATTGATTCCTAATATTCTGTCACCTACATAATATGTAAAGAGAAAAAGGTACATTCTGACAAAGAACAATGGTTTCATGAGATAGGAAATGTTAGAGGACTTAAATGCATTTGGCTCATATGCCACCATTCACTTCTTTTCCTTTATTATAAACACTGATAATTTATCTCAAGTCCTTCTTGATTAACCCTGACTTTAGGTTGAGAACTCTCAGTATGGTTCTCCAACCAGCCACTGGCAGTTCATATGGGAATATTGATAAAATATTTTTCATCCCTGGATTAGAAATCATAATACATTTGAAAATAGGGGAGACTAGGAAGGAGATGCAGCATAAAAGAATGTTCTTATGTAATGTAGGGTCTTATGATCAAGATTTTGGATGTAAAAAAATTCATGTTGGCAAGAGCAATATTGTAACAATCCATATGGGACACTAAAACAGACTAGGTCTGCAAATAAACACCATAGGGATAGTAGCTATATATTCAGTAGCAGATGACATCAGAGATTGTATGAGCATAGCCCAAGATCTAAGTCTACTAAGACAAGGGTGTTAAAACAGCATGGATGTAAGGATGAGAATAATATAATATTCAAAGTTGGTGTACATTTCATAGAGAAGAAAATGTAAAAATGAAAATATAACATGGAAGGCATATGGGGGAATCAAACAAACTTGAATTTCTAGATCTAAGTAAGGGTTACAAAATAAAAGAATCTTCTCTTGAGAGTACGGTAATTAAAGTAGTATTTTTTCGGATTGCATGTGAAAACCCCACACTGTACCCCAGAAGTGCATTAATGTACATAGTTACCATTCAATAAAAAAAAAGAAAAGAACCAGATAAACTCTATCAGAAATGAAAAATGAGGTAGTACAACTGATACCCCAGAAATAAAAAATATTTTCTGCGAATAGTAAAAAAAAAAAGTAGTATTTTTAGGATAGAACTATTTTTTCAATTATTGTGGATAAGTATTCTCATTATAATAATCTAAGATTTGAAAACCAAGGTCTAACAAAAATCCCTGCATAAAAAATAATATCACATACCGAGGAAGCAATTCAGTTGGAATTCCAAAACCTATAATCAGAATATTCACTATCTTGTATAGTGTATTTCAACACTTAGAAATAGTTTATTAATAATTTCTTTAATAATATTTAGAAGAAAGTAGACTCAAATTTACTTCAATTTACTTCGTGTGCAGTGGCAGCATTGCAGCTGGAAACTCTTTTTAGATTAGTATTCTGAGTTTCTCCCCTGCCAATATCTCTCTTCTCTACTGGATCATCTGATCAGGAGGCAAACACTATATTTCTCAGCAGCATTTTAATAAAAAGTAATGGTTGCTGATAAAATAAAGCCATTTTCATTTTATAACCCTGTGAAATTCAACTTATTCAATAACCCATACATATGCATATAGTACATATAAAACAATAGTAAGAGAATGCTTAATAATGCTAATTCAATCACTATTAAAAATATTTGTTATTAGCATTTCCCAACGATAACTCATGTTTAAAATATGTAAGTACAGGACTTGTGAATAGATTAAAGCCTACTTATGAAAATGTACCTAGCAAAATCTTTTTTTATTATATATAATGCAGTTCTAAAAGAAACTTACAGTTCTGAAAAATGAACTCAGATATATTTTAACATATATGTCTTAGTTCTTATGTTAAAAAATGACAGTTTTTATCATTTGTCAAGAAAATTTTGTTTTTCTTTATGTCGATGTTCATAAATTACATCTTTTTTTATTAAATGTTAGCTGTATACATTAATGCAATCATGGGGTACAGTGTGGTGTTTTCATATACACTTTGAAATATTTTCATCAAACTGGTTAACATAACCTTTATGTCATTTTCTTAGTTATTGTGCTAAGACGTTTATATCTCTTTTAGAAAGATTCACTTGTACCTTTGAAAGGTAAACCATAGACGTGATCCCTCCAATCACCCTCCCTCCACCCATCCACCCCCATTAATTACGTCTTAGAGTCAGACAGCTCACTATAAGAATTGATGTCCTCTGTACTTTTAATTTTGTATGCAGTTGATTGATAATTACAGTTGTGGTGAGAACTTTTCTAAATCAATTATTTTTCACCAAATTTGGTTTTTCAATTTCTCATGAATCATGCATTCATTGTATTTTTAATAATGCCACCATTAACAATATATCCTAATGTTCATATTGCAAATGAATCTGTCTTAATGATTACAAACAAGAAACCTAACAAATAGTAACTATCTTATACAAAAAGCTTCACATCATTCTATTAAACATACTTGCCTATTCATGAGTTCAATGTTGAGTATAATGGCATTAAATCACTTTCATCTTGTCATTGCATAAACCATTTGGTTGCTTGCTAAAATTACAGTTAAGTATAAGACTTGTGAATAGATTAAAGCCTACTTATGAAAATGTACCTAGCAAAATCTTATAAAACCACAATAGCACTTTAATGATAATAGCTGAAATGGGACCTGTGGGACTTTTTAGGAGTTCTAAGGCTTCAAGGCATCTAAGCTTCTGTTCATATGATTTATAAAGCTCATCATTGTCAGGTCTCTCTCAGCAAGATGAATTAGGGGTGCTTTGTCTTTTTTCCAATAATGATGCCATTCAGCTGTATGTAAATAGATATTGTCCTAATATAAATATTATGAGTAAAATAAAGAACTAATTAAAAATAAAAAATAAGGAAAAATAAATATAATGATCACTGGTCATATTCATCAAAAACTAGAGTGTAGAAGAGTGAAAACTGAGCTTAAACTAGAATTCTAGATAAGACCAGTAATAATAGTTAACTCTGAGGTTGTTCAGATTGTTTATTTGTAATTACCATCAATTTCTTAATCTTTAAAATGGAGTTTGTCTTCTATGTTCTTTTTTGCTACTCTTCTGAGTATTCTGTAAATTTAAATATAATTTTTAAAAAGTTCAAAATATTTTATAATACATCATTATTATTGTATATGCTGATTTCACTGATTCACTTTCTTAAACTATCAGTCTTGAAACTGTTCAAAAGATACCTTTGCTATCTTAGTGAGTTTAGCTATATTTCTATTTTATAAGTCATTTTGAAAGACATTGATTGGATCATATATTTATTTAACTTAAAAACAATTTATACATTGATAAAACTGGAAAACGGGTCTTCCAAAATATTAAGTATAACTTCTGGGCACTGATAGTCATTAGAAGTTATTTACTTCTTTTTATTTTTTGATATTTCTCTGCTATTTTATCTGATATATTTAATATTTAAAAAATATTTTGTATATGTCTACAATATTTTATAATTGCATGTAAAACCCATACAATTAAAAAGATGAAAAAAGGGGAAAGAGATATGATTTCATCTTCAGAACTTTTGCACTGCTTAAACAGAACATCTCAGATATCTAAAACAGAGATTCTCCAGATGACAGAAAGTAGCAGCAAAAAGACTCTGAAGGTTAAACAAACAGTAGAGTAAATGGAGACCCCACAGAGAGTCATACAATAGCTGGAAACATGACTGTTTGCTCAACCGGACATTTCTCAGACAGTGGCACACCTCTTTACTGTGATAGCTTATCAGAAGAATAGAATAATTTTTAACAACATATTAAATAATAGGTTAAATTGGAAAGGTTTGTTTTTGCATAGAGAAACAATAGTTGGTAAATAAAAAGCGAAATAATAAAAGCAGCTTTTTCAGTCTATTTGTTAGTATGCAATCCCCTGTCATTGATCTATGTTTTAAAAGAAAACAATCCAAAGGAACACATTGCTTGTGATAATTTATTCTACCAAATATATTCACTGTAAAAAAATAAAATTTTACCTGTGATAAATGAATATCTTAGTGGTAAGACTTGAACTTTAATAAATTCCAGAAAATTTGTGGCATATGAACATATTTTTGCATGGTAGCCTTTTGTAATTTCTATCTTAAATCTTCCATTTTTTTTAACTTCCCCTGTTTCATAAACTCATTCATGCACTGATTGGAAACATGTCAAGATAGTATTTATTTTGTATATGTTCCTAATTGTCTTTATCTAAACTTAAAGAAAAACTTGCAAAGTGATATAATTGGGTTTCAGGAAATAAATCTACAATGAAACACGTGTATCTTTCTGTCATGAGTAGTGATATGCACACACAGAGAATTGTACATAATCTGTATATATGTATTACACCCTGAACAACCTAAATAATAATCCTAACTATATTAACCATACCTTATCATATTGCTACTTTTGCTTCACATAATTTTTGTTATGTAAGGAACAAGTAATTTTCTGGGTACTCGAACACATCTTCAATCCGGCTCTTAAGAAAATCAAGTCCTGCAAATTTTATTTGGCGAAATATTACAATTCACAAGAAGTAAATACTGCCCTACTTTTAAATATCTAAGTTTCCTAAGAAAAACAAAATAAGTATCATATATCTCAGTAGCAGAATTAAAAGCTGAAAGATTGTAAAGCAATGTCTTTGAAGTTCTGATGGAAAATTGCTTTAAATTTAGAATTTGATTTCAATCAAATTATCAAATGAGATGGGAAAATATATATTTAAAGTGCTACCTAAAATTGAGCGTGCACATGTTTAATAATGCATCAAAGACTGAGGGAAATATGAAATCCAAGAAAGCAATACAAAGACATTTTTAGATGCTACTAATTTGGCCTGCAGAGAAAGCAGACTAATCTCTTTTGTGTGAACATCTATGCAAAACTCTAAAGACATTAGCAAAATTAATGGACCGCTTCAAGAACAACATATTACATCATGACCAGTACAAATTCTAGGTTGTCTTAGAATTTGGAAATTATTTAATATATTAAAAACTTTCATTAGCAAAGGAGAGAAATCATGTAATAATATTAATGGTTGCCAAACTTAGTTGATAATACTAAATATTTATTTATAATGAAAAAAGCTTTGTGAGTATTAGGAAGAGAAGATAACTTCTTAATCCACATGACATTATCTACAAAACCCACAGAAAACATTCTATTTGGTAGTGAAATACTAACAGTTGCCCTTTGAGATGGAAAAGGGAAAGAACGACCCTCCTGCCTCTTCCTCGTCTACATTACAAGAGGTGTTTAATACAATGAGAAAAGAAAAACAAATAAAAGGCAAGTATATGTAATGGTAAAATTAAAACTGTCCTTTTGCAGACGGCATCATTTTATATATGGAAAACCTCAAAATTTAAAAATCATAACAATGTTATGAGTGTATAAAAAGCTGTCAAAATATCCACACTAACCAAAGCTATCTACATATTTAATGCAGGCCCTATCAAAATTCTCATATCATTCATCACAGAAATAGAAAAATAGCACTAATATTCATATAGCACATCCAAGGGGCTGAATCAAGCAAAGCAACTTGAGAGACAAGAACAAAGCCAGAGGCATCACATAACCTGATTTCAAAATCTACTATGAAGCTACAGTAATCAAAATAGCATGGTGCTGGATAAAAAACAGACACATTTACCAGTGATATTGGATAGATAGCTTAGAAATAAATCCTTACGTTTACAAGTGATTGATTTCTGCCAAAGGTACCAAGATTACACAATGGGGAAAAATACTTTATTCAATAAATGTTTTTGGGAAAACTGGATATTCATGTGTAGAAGAATGATATTAGACCTCACCATATATATAAGAATCAACTCAAAATGGATTAAAGACCTAAAGTTAAGACTGGAAATTAAAACTACTAGAAGAAAGCACAGGAGAATGACTCATGACCTTCTTCTAGGCAATGATTCATTTGACTTGACTTCAAAAGCATAGTCAACAAAAGCAAAAATAGACAGTAGAGATTATAGCAAACTAAAAATCCACTGTTTTCTTCAAAAAAAAAAAAGAATTAACAGAATGAAGAGACAACCTGTACTATACTTTAAGAAAAAAAATTTGCAAATCATACATCTGGTCATGGGCTAGTATCAAAAAATATATGTAAGAATCAAGCTACTCAATTACACAAATACAAATAACCCTATTCAAAAGGGCTAAGAACATGGATAAACGTTTCTCAAAAGAAGACATACAGATGACCAAAGACATTTAATAAGAAAAGCTCCACGTGCCCAGACTTTAGGAAAACACAAATTAAAACCACAATGATGTATCACCTTACATCTGTTTGAACATTTATTATAGAATAATGAAAGTGGAACCTTTGTACTCTGTTGGTTGAAATGTAAATTAGTACATCTACTTGGTAAAAAGTGTGGAAGTTCCTCAAAATACTGAACATAGATTTACCATATGGCCTTATAGTCATCCTGCCGCATTATACTGAAACAAAATACATGGTATGCTAAAGAGCTATCTGCACGCCCGTGTTCATTGCAGCATTATACATAATAACCAAGATTTGGAAACAATCTAAGTGCTCATCAATGAGGATGAATGGATAAAGAAAATGTGCTACCTTACATGATGCAATGTTACTCAGCTTTGAAAAAGCAGAAAACTCTGCCATTTGCAATAACATGGATGAATCCAAAGGACATTGCCACACGTGGAATAAGCCTGACACAGAAAGACAAACAGCACATAATTATGCTTATGTATAAAATCTAAAACAGCAGACCGCATAGAAGGTGCAAGTAGAATAGTAGTCATCAAAGACTGGTTGGTGGTGTACAGGTTCTGTGCCCGACATTTTGTTCAATGTCTAAGTTTATTATAAATCTAACAGTATAAGCATCATGGTAATGACAAAATAATATGCAGAGGGGAAGATGTAACACTTTAAATATTTGAGAAACAGATGTGCATAGGTAAAAATATCTGAAACATATCAGAAATAGCTTCCCACCATAGTTGGGAAAGAGAGTGTTTCAATAAAAAGTACAAGGATAGCGCAGCGCTTGTGGCTCAAAGGAGTAGGGCACCAGCCCCATATGCCAGAAGTGGCAGGTTCAAATCTGACCCCAGCCAAAAATTGCAAAAAAAAAAAAAAAATGCAAGGTAATTTTGCCTCTATATGGAAAAAAAATGTATCTGAATTCTACCTCACATCATAACATAACAAAATTTAATTTTCAGTGAATAATAGACCAACTAAGATAGATTAGAAAAGAAGACACATTATCAGAACAGAATTATAGCGATATTATCACAATCTTGGGAAAGTAAGTATACCAGAAAGAAAGTACAAAAGACATCACTGCCAAAGACAGGGTTCATCAATTCAATTATATTAAAATAAGAAGTTCATTTTTTCATGCTAGCTTAAAGACAATGAACAGAATGTTGTAACAATTCATAAAACTGACAAATGTTTAGAATTCAAAATGTGTAGAAAAATATCTCAGAATAAATAAAAAATAGAAAATGGGGGAAAGACTTAAATACACACATCACTAAAGTCAATAATAGAGAAAGAAAGAGTTGTGAACTTCATTTGTAATCAATACATAATTGATTACATAATCAGTACATAATTTGTAATCAAGGACATGAAAATAAAATGACAAGGGATATAGTAACTATCTATCAGTTAGACTTTTGAGGCATAGCAATGTTGTATATCTTGGCCTTGACCTTGGGAATAGATGTAATGAAGTTTATAAAAGCATTCACATTTACTTAGGTTTTAAATAAGATTACAAGAAAGAAAATGGTTGTTATAATTTACTTGTTAAATTCTTATTACAATTTGTTTGTTAAATTGTAATATGTGTCTTATATTGTTTCATAAAAATATGCTTTGTTTAAGACATAAAGCAGTTGAGACGTGTTTAATCAAAAACAATTTAAAATACAAATTGCTTTGTCATTAACAAAAATAGGAAAAAAACTTTAAAGTTGAACTTTTAGCAGAGTTTAAAGAGCTTCTTAATTAGCTGTCTGTTGAATTTGATGTATATTTCTGTGACCATATATCTCTTCTGTAAAGATAAATATAAAATGTAATGTTCACTGAATTGATTTAATTCTCAGTAATCTAACTGATATGGGTAAGAAATTACATAAATTATAACAAGTTCTATAGTTAATAGTATGCAAAATTATTTAATTCATGGATATAATTGTTGATAACTAAAACTTTTAAAAATTTATTTTTTCTTTCCTTTTACAGAAATAAAAAGGTATTTTTTTAAATCATATCAAATTCCTTGGCATTCCTCTGTTTTTTGACCTATAAATGAAAAATTTACACTTTAAGCCAATATATATTACAGAAAGTTGAACTTAAAAGAAGAAAAGTAAGCAAACGTCATTCTAGAATCTAGTTTATAAACACACACTTTCACACACAAAAAGTGTACATACAATTGGTCCTCATTACTTGAAGACTTCCTATGGTGCATTTGCTTACTTTCTAAAGTTTATTTATAACCCTAACACCTGTATTTGTGACATTTTTGCAATTACTTACAGATATGTAAGGAGTGGAAATATTGGGGGTTGCCTACTGAGATGAAAGTAGGTTAAACTTATCTTCTTATTTTATTTCTCACACTGGACACAAGTGCTCTTTTCTGATATATTTCTATGCTATTACTTTCTTTGTCCTTTATTTTTTCTGGTGATTTCGCTGTTTAAATTAGCTCCCAAGCATAGTGCTGAAATATTAACGTACTGCTTTATGTTCTTAAGTGTGAAAAGACTATGAAGCCCCTTGCAGAGAAAACATGTGTGGAAAGTAATGTGTCAGGTATGAATTGTGATACTGCTGTGTCCAGAGTCAACAACATAAATGAAGGTGTCATTAAACAAAAAGCCACAAGTAATTAAGTATCAATCGGTTACTAAAATAAAGGCAAGTATCAATCGGTCAATAAAATGTTGTGTCCTGAGGCTTGAGGGAACCTCATACTGTATTTCCCTAGAATCAATGGCTAAAGTTTTTCTACCTCAGCATTTCCAGTGACTTTATAGAACATAACGGCCATAATGAGAACTGAGTAGATGGACCAATGAATGAATAGGTGGATGATAGATAAGATTTGGCCATGTAAATCTATCATTTGAGAGGATGAATATACAAAATTAAGTATTTTTATGATTCATACATTATCATACTATGAAACAAGTATTTGGGAAGTGATATTGTCTTCACAACATTTACTGAATATCTTATTATTAAATCATAGCTGTATACATTAATGCATTTATGGGGTACAATGTGTTGATTTTATATACAATTTGGAATGCTTACATCAAACTGGTTAACATAGCCTTCACCTCACTTACTTAATTATTGTGTTAAGACAATTATACTCTACACTTAATAGATTTGACATGTACGCTTGCAAAATGCACCAGAGGTGTGGTTCCCCATGATTCCCCTCCATCTTTAAACATATAATTTCCCAAACTATTTGCAAATACTTTCCATAATATTTCAAAATGCCACTGGATTTACAATAAACACTTAGCTAAAATTAAGTCTACTTTTCTACCCAAATAAATCATCCTTTCAAAATCTCCTTAAATTTTTATATGCATTTGCATGAAAACTAAAAAAATAATATAGATATATATGATCCAAAATTAAAATACAATATTTTGTCTAATGGAGAAAAACCTGAATGTTATAATTATATCTCTATAAGTACTAAGAAAAAAAAATAGTGCAAGAGACAAATATTTAAACCCAGGCAGATGATAGTCTTAAAAAGACCACATTCGACCAGCAATTTTAGATATCGGGGTTAAGTCACATTTATATATGTATTTTTTCAGTTAACGGAGCCTTTTTTTCTCAGTTTTCAACATTAGGCATGGTTTAACACACCAATGAATAAATTCAGTAGAATGAGGACTCTGAAATATTGAGGGAAAGCAATTCACAAGTATTTTTCAATCTTGATAAAAATTGTAATCTGCTTAAAATTGATGTTCTAATATAGAGAAATATTACATACATCACTTTGGAAATTACATGTGTAATTTCACTGCATTCCATTTATAACCAGAACAAATACTAACCAAGTGCTTCATGGCTCAGGCTACTTTCATGTTTGCCTTATACTATTACCAAATATAAAACTATTTTGATAGAAAATTACTCAACTGGGGAATTTTATTAATTATGTTATGAAAAATTAGAGCTTGAAATTCAAGTTCATGTATTATTTAAATGTAAGTGACTAAGATATAACACATGTTTTAAATTTTCATTACTTATGTTCTAATTCTGTAAAGGAAACTGGACCATAATGAATAGCTTGAGAGCAAAAACAAAGAAGATTCCAACTAATGGGACATTTCTTGGACAAAAATTTAGAAGCTATTTCAATTAACTATTTAAAAATAAATTACTGCCTCATTGCTATCAAGAATAAGTTTTTTAAAAATGAAAGAATTCAAAGGAAAAATCAGAGGCCTGTCCGGGAAGACTTTTAAAAGTGTATCCATAGCTTGCCATCTAACTTTTAAACCCATGTTTTCTTGATTGTGCCATCTCTGAGGATTTGAAATCATATATATTTGATCTAATATTAAAATCCTAGGCTGGGAATTTAAAGCCATGTATAAAGTCACTTCGTCCTAACAAGAGACCCTTTTCATTCGTGAGAGATTCAGCCAATTGCACAATAGAATATCACCAAATATGTTAACGTTACATATATGTTAAGTTTTCTAATAACAGGCTAAGTCAAAGTTTGGGTTCTTCCAAAAGAAAACTTCAAGGCAGGAATTTCAATATTGAGGGGAACAAGGAAGTAGTACCTGGAAATAAAGCAGCCAGCAAGATGTGCTAGCAAGCCTTCTATCTCCATATACCGTGAAATTATCATATCCTAGGCAAGCATCAATCCTCAGGGCTCATTTGCTGAGGGCTGCTGCCCAGGGGGTGTTAATTCACCAGAAAAGACAGCCCCCTGTTGGTGCTGGATGCCCTCATGAACAAATCTAAATGGTTAATTTAGTTTTTGGCCATGGCTGGGTTTGAACCCACCACCTCCAGCATATGGGGCCAGCGCCCTACTCCTTTGAGCCACAGGTGCTGCCCCTATGTTAGATATTTAAAATCAAAAAAAATTATCAGTGCACAGAGCAGAGCAAAAGAGAAACATGTAAAGAACTTTAAAAGACAATAGAAAATGGAAAATCTACCCCCCTTTATCTTGATGTTTTCCCACCAGATAAGTGTATAACGACTTCTGTGTACCATTGAATCTTTAAATATTGTGCATACTTCTATAACTTGACTTAGATAAATATTAAAAACTACTATAATATTTGAGTGTTTTCTTCTTATCATTTGATTTTGAACTTTACAAAGTTGACTCTATGGGAAGGTCTTTTTCTTTTTAATTTCTGGCTAAAGCAACAGTAAAACAACTAGGTTACAATGTTTGCATTTAAGTAGAGTCTCTCTTGTAGTTGTGTACCGCACCCAGGAGATGTTCCATATACCCATTAAGTGGGAGCACACTACACCCCCTCTCTCCTACTCTCTCCCCCCAGGTTGAACTGAATTGAGTTTTCCTCTTATATGGGCAAGTATTAGATCATCTACTGGCTTCATATAGTATTGATACATTAGGTACTTGTTTTTCCATTCTTGTGATACTTTACTAAGAAGAATGTGCTCCAGCTCTATCCAGGTTAAAGTCTACATCTTTTTATGGCTGAATAGTTCTATAGTATATAGATCCCACAGTTTGTTCATCAATTCCTGGAATGATGGGACTTGAGGTTGTTTCTACATCTTGGCAATTGTAAATTGAGCTGCAGTAAACAGTCTAGCACAAATGTTCTTAGGATAAAATGATTTTTTTTTTCTTCTGGGTAGAGGCTGAGTAATGGGGTTGCAGGATCAAATGGAAGGTCTAATCAGACTTCCTAGTTATCAAGCCTTTGTCAGATCTGTAACATGCAGATATCTTTTCCCATTCTGAAGGTTGGTTGTCTTACTTTCTTTAATTGTGCCCTTAGCCATACAGAAGCTTTTCAGTTTAAGTAAGTCCCATTTGTTTATTTTTGTTATGGCCATTGCCACTGAAGTCCTCTTCAAAAAATCTTTCCCTGGGCCAACATCCCAAGAGTTTTTTTCCATATTTTCTTCTAGGATTTTCATAATTTCATGTCTTAGATTCAAATACTTTTAGTCAATTTTCATTAAGTGGTGAAAAGTGCCGTCCAGTTTCAGTCTTTCATATGTGGTTATCCAGGTCTTCCAGAACCATTTATTGAATCAACATTCTTTCCCACAGTGCATGCTTTTGTTTGGTTTATTAAAGATCAGATGGCTATAAGAAACTGGTTTTATCTGTCTGTTTTCTATTTGGCTCCATGTGTCTATGTCTCTATTTTTGAGCTAAATACCATGCTGTTTTGATCACTGTGGACTTATAATATAACCTGAAGTCTGGTACAGCGAGGCCTCTGGGTAGGTCTTTTTGTTTAACAATGGGTCCAATGTACACACCCCTACTATGAAACTAATTTACACCTTTTATATGAAAGCTATAACCAAATAGCCTAAGAATATGGGGAGGGGGGAAGGACACGGGAGGGGGAATGGGTGGGGGGAGGAGAATTGGAGGGATCACTTCTGAGGTTTATCTTACAGGGGTACAAGTGAATCTTTCTAAGAGTAGAATGTGAATGTTTTTAAACAATAACTGAGAAAATGACACGAAGGCTGTGTTGGCCAGTTTGACGGAAGTATTTCAGATTGCATGTGAAAACCCCACACTGTACCCTAGAAGTGCATTAATGTACATAGTTACCATTCAATAAAAATAAATAAATAAATAAATAAAACAATGGGTCAATACTTCCAATTAGAAGACTATTACCATCAAATCTGTGAATTTTCTCCTATTATTTTTTTCTTTATTTCATTTTTCTGAACTCCTTTTGATTTGTTGGAATTTTATGAAAATCTTACTACCTAAATATGGTGCTTTCAGTATTTTCATTTAATTTTTCAGTAGTCAACTGCTTTTTATATACAGTTGGATCTATAATCGGATTTCATCCATAAGTCTCACATCATATTCAACCCATAGGTTCATTATAGCCAGTGAATTGTTCATATATTGTTAATCAGACTGTAATTTTCCAAGAACTTTTTCTTCTATTAAGTTCTTCTATTCTTAACTTTATAGCAGCCTCTTTTTATTTTAGGTATCAAATATTTTCTCCATCTTTCTAGGAATGCCTATATAAAATTAAAAGCTATTTCCCAGTTCTTAATAATGTCAACTTCCTGAAAGTCAATTCTCTTTTCATCTGGGTCTTTTTCATTCATATTGTCATTTAAAAAAAAATTTGTTGCTTATGTTGCATATTGCTTTTCTATTCAGATTTATGAAAACAAGATTCACTTGTTTACAAAGAAATGCCTAGGACAACTTACGTCTCTAATTGTGGTAAGCATATTCTCTATGGGCTTCTCATCCTTTGGCCTGGCTACCATGCCAAGGAAGCACTGCTAGACCAACTATCCTGGAAAAGTTGTGGATTGAACATAAACAGGCGGGGACATGCCCCGTACTGCTGTGATTAGAGAGAATCCTAGAGGAGCACTTTATTTCACTTTGGGGGAAGATTCATTCTCTCTCTCCATCCTCCTTGTCCACACTTTCTGAGTGCCTTAGGTTTTCCCTCTTTCTTTATATAGGAATTAATATTCCCCCCTTAGGTTTATCAGATAGTCTGAAATTGTTGTTAGCAATGTTAGATCACTGGCCTTCATCATATCCAATACTTTTTTTTTTTTTTAAGACAGAGTTTTACTTAGTCACCCTTGGTAGAAAGCCATGATGGCATAGCTCACAGCAACCTTAAACTCTTGGGCTCAAGTGATTCTCTTGCCTCAGCCTCTGGAGTAGCTGGGACTACAGGGGCTGGCCACCACGCACAGCTATTTTTAGAGATGGGGGTCTAGCTCTTGCTCAGGCTGCTCTCAAACTTGTGAGCTCAACAAATCTACCACCACGGCCTCCCAGAGTGCTAGGATTACAGGTGTGAGCCACAGCACCCAGCCTCAGCATAGGCAAAACTTCTGTCAAACTATTCACATACAACACTCACACGTGCATACATGGATAAAAGGATATAAACTGTTTTTGCTTTACAGTTTTCATTTTTACAAAAATTGATTTTCCTCATAATTATATATATAATATTCTGCCACTTGCTCTGTGTGTGTGTGTGTGTGTGTGTGTGTGCACGCACGCGTGTGGTGTGTATCCTTATAGGATTCCAAAGGATCAAATAACCACTTAGACTCTTAGGGAACACAAGTGTAGCACTAAGCTTGATTTATTTTAGTCAAGGATGTGTGAGAAGAGTACACACTATATAAATGTTAGCATTGTCCATATCTGTCAGATGTGTGTCCTGAGACCCATTTCCATGCCGTTGCAAATCTGTTTATTTAGGTTGATAAGCACCATCTGTGTGTGTGGGGGGGGTATTTAGTACATAATTTCGTATTGTCAGTTTTCTGACATTTCTCAGTTTTGCTATTACTTTACCCTCTGTAAATTAATATAATGACTTTTACCTATTTAACAACTTTTATTACATTTTTGTGTTCAATCGTTGATACAGTTTTACCCTGCTACCTGAACCCTGGCTGATAAGCCCCCAATTCCTCTCTAAAGTCTAGAATACACCTAACTTTCATGGACTGCATCATCTCATATTTCAATGAAATGCCCTTTTTGGCACCTATTTTTGTCCTCAAAAGTGGCTATTCATTATTTTTAAAAAATTAGCAAATATATTGATTTTCCAGAGAAGAGGAGATTTTGTGATGCTTTCAATTCATTATCATTACTTACTAAAAATGACATCTTAAAAACTTTACTATGGCCATTTTCCAAATTATGGCTCACTTTTTCTATTTTCTCTTAGTTGCATAGAAAATAAATATAGAGAGGAATTTTTTCATCACTGAATCCAGCAAAACTAAAAAGTTAATGAGTTTAATAAAATTAAAATATTAGCATAGGAAATGTTAAAATGTATGTGATTAGTAATTTTTAATAACTGATAACCTTATAGTACTGATGTTAATTAGTACAAAATATTTGAATTCTCTTTATTATCTAAATAAATGCTTTAGACAAACCTGAATGTTGTAATTAGAGCTCTATAAGTGTCCAGATAAAATAATGCAAGAGACAAATATTTAAACGTGTAGACAACAGTCTTGAAGAGAAGACCATGTTCTTTTTTTTTTTTTTTTTTTTTTTTTATTGAACGGTAACTATGTACATTAATGCACTTCTAGGGTACAGTGTGGGGTTTTCACATGCAATCTGAAATACTTCCATCAACTGGTCAACACAGCCTTCATGTCATTTTCTCAGTTATTGCTTTAAAACGTTCACATTCTACTCTTAGAAAGATTCACCTGTACCCCTATAAGATAAACCTCAGAAGTGATCCCTCCAAACCCCCTCCCTCCACCCATTCCCCCCTCCCTTCTCCCTCCCTCTCCCCATATTCTTAGGCTATTTGGTTATAGCTTTCATATAAAAAGGTTTAAATTAGTTTCATAATAGGGGTGTGTACATTGGATATTTTTTCCCATGGAATACTATGCAGCCATTAAGAAGGATGGAGACTTTACATCCTTCATGTTCACATGGATGGAGCTGGAGAATGTTCTTCTGAGCAAAGTATCACAAGAATGGAGAAGACCATGTTCTATCAGCAACTTTAGATATCTGGGTTAAGTCACATTTATATATGTATTTTTTCAGTCAACTGAGATTTTTTTCTCAATTTTAAACATTATATATGGTTTAACATACCCATTAATAAATTCAGTGGAACAAGGACTCTGAAATGATGAGTAAAAGCAATTTACAAGTATTTTTCAGTCTTAATGATACAAACTGTAATGCATTTAAAAATTGATGTTTTAATATAAGGAAATATTACATCACTCTGGAAATTTTATATGTAATTTAATTGTGTTTATAGCTCAAAAATTTTGATTTATATACTACTCTATTGAAATGTCAACTATAATTGAATTAGTAATTATACTGATATTATTGAATAGAATATCATTATTCATATTAATAACATCTAACACAAGGACTCTCCATTTCTTATCACTTATTTTCCTAGCCTTAAAGCACTCAACCACTGTAAAAAACATTTTACTAAATTGTTATGACATATTAATTAGTACTCATCAGTCTAATTATTTCCAAATGCCATGATTTATTTCTAATATTCTTCATTTCAAATATCTGTGTTGTTATAGGCATGTGTCTTATGCCACAGGGAAAAAACATTGACTTCCAGGTATTTCCATAGAAAAAGAATAAAACAAACCAAACAGATGAAGGATGAAGCTAATGACCAATATGAACATCCCTGTCCCCAAAAAGGTACAACAGTGAAAGTTAGGATCTTATATTATTACTAAAACCAAGGAACAATTTTATACATATGTTACTCAAAAACTACAAATTTATTTTGGACTCTAGAAAATGGGTTGATGGATCACATATAATAGTCGAGAGTAATAGGACCTCAAGAATTTCTTATTTGGTGATGTCTAGATGAAGTCATCTGGATATTTGATTTTAAGTGCCTTTGACATAGCTAGTTTAGAAGGGAGTATGCATTTTCTCATACCAACTCTTGGACTAATATTTTTGGGGGGAGAAGTGGTCACAACCCCTTTGGAACATCGGAAAACACATCCTGCATATCAGATATTTACATTACGATAATAGTTATGAAGCAAAATTACAGTTATGATGTAGCAATGAAAATAAATTTATGGTTGAGGGTCATCACAACATGAGGAACTGTATCAAAGTGTCACAGCATTAGGAAGGCTGAGAACCACTGAGAGTCTCACTATATTGCCCTGGGTAGCATGCCATGGCATCATAGCTCACAGCAACCTCAAACTCTTGGACTTAAGCAATTCTCTTCCTCAGCCTTCCAAGTAGCAGGGACTACAGGTGCCTGCCACAATGTCCAGCTATTTTTTGTTGCAGTGTCATTGTTGTTCAGCTGGCCTGAGCTGGGTTCAAACCCACCAGCTTTGGTGTATGTGGCTGGTGCTGTAACCACTGTGCTACGGGTACCAAACCTTTTGACCTACCTTCTTGCCAAAGGAATAGACAGGCACAGAGAGAGACTCATAAGTGAAATTATTTTCTTATTGTCATTTTAAGGTACTAGAAAGGAATGTTTAAAAGCAGCATGAGACCAAAAGCTACTTGCATTGAATAGATTCTATATTCTTTCAGTCATGGGGTAATCTAAAGTTCTAATTGTTCAGCAGCTTGTTACAGCAATGCATTACAGAAGCAGTGGTGTGTCAGAGGGACCTCAGAGCTTTTGTTTTCATTTCAAAGTATATAGTACATATAATTTGAAATATTAAAGAAGGTCAAAACCACGTCTCAATTTTGCAGTTGGATAATTCATAGCATTGTTGATAATTTAGTACTGTGAAATAAACTTGATTGCATATACCGTGCATTGATTTTATGACTAAAATTCAAGAATTAGGCTTGTAAAGTAATTTATCTGAGTATATGATAAGGGTTGCTAACCACTTAATTTTTTAGGATGATAAGAAAATGTAAGAATATTGCCATACTTGGACTATCATAAGTTAATAAGATATTTTGCTTAAAGTATGAAAATTTGTATCAATTGTAATTAACTCTATATTAAACCACAATACCATGGTTACAAATTGCCTCTTTTTAATTCTCTCCATTCATGTCCCTTTTTCTCATAATCCTTTCTATTTTCCTATGATCGTTTGTACAAATCATCTTATTAGCCTGTCCCACTGATTTTCAACATCCCAATTCATTTCTTCACATACTATAATTTAAACTTTAAAAGACCAACTAAAACAATCTTCCATATATTCTATCAGAAATATAATTCCCATCATTGACCACAAGTAATAAATGAATCACAAAGTCAAATTACTCTGGAAGACTGCAGATAGCACAGAAGGAAGGGCTGAACATTAGTGTCACATTAAATACACAATAGGTTCCCATGTTTTGAATTAAAGTATAACTCCAACATCTCAAAAATATGAAGGTCCAAAACAAATTAATCATAGGTTATCATAAACAAACTCTGCACACAAAAGCAAATTTTTCAAAAGATGACTTTTATACTCAGGACATCAAGTATGAATGAGGCCTGAACACACTAATCATTCTTCTGAAACCCATCCTCTCATCTTTGTCTTCATCTTTCCTCTTTTAAAATCCTGGGTCCACTTTGTTGGTACTTTTGTGATCAAGGCCAGGGCTAACTAACTAATGCCCAGGCAGTGGACCCTTTCAGGCAAGCTCTTTCTAAGTTAGTACGAGGGATTTGTCTAGATTTTTCAAAGTGGAACATTTATAAAATGAATAAGTCTTGCTTGTAAAAATACTGTCCTTCTGTCATAGCATTGTACTAATGCTTGCCTTCGGTAGAGTGCTATGGCATCACAGCTCTCAGCAACCTCCAGCTCTGGGACTTAGGAGATTCTCTTGCCTCAGCCTCCTGAGTAGCTGGGATTACAGGTGCCCGTCACAATACCCGGCTATTTTTTTGTTGCAGTTTGTCTGGGACCGGGCTTGAACCCACCACACTCGGTATATGGAGCCGGCACCCTACTCACTAAGCCACAGGCGCCACCCTGTATTGGCATATTTTTATAGGATAATACTCTTTTACTTGCTTAGAGAGGAGGAATGAAGGCAGAATGAATAAAAAGGAAAACTTTCTTCTTGAGAACCCAATTTTCCTCTATAGTCCAGACTCACTGATAAAGAGAAATATTTTATCTGACTCTGTAAGAAAAAACAATCCAATTATAATATATATAAAATTGGGACTTGACATTTATCTCTGATGCACAAACTAAGCCCTCTGAAAAGGGTTTTTAGTGCTGAGTCACTGGTTTACTAACACTAATAATGGGTTGTAAAAAAGAAATGCACAATCTCACTGAAATGTGGAATCTACAAAAATCAAACTCATAGAAGCAGAATAGAATGGTGGTTGTCAGGGTCCGGGGTGTGGTGGAAATGCAGAAATAATGGTCAAAGGCTACAAAGCTCCATTTTAAACGAGCTTAATATATTCTGGCACCCACTTTATAGCATGGTAAATACAGTTGATTACAATGCATCATATACTTGAAAATCGCTAAGAAAGTTCGTCCTCAATGTTATCACTACAAAGCACATGCGAGGTAATGGATGTATGACTTAGCTTCACCATTCCCCCATGTATACAAGCATCAGAACATCATGTCAGACTCTTTAAGTGTATATAATTTTTGTTTATCAATTATAATATAGCAAAACTAAATTTTTTCCTTAAAAAGGAAATATGATTCTTCTCTACAGTTGATTTTATCTTCTTTATAAGCACCTCTATCTTCTTGGGAGCAAAAATGTCTAAATTTAATAAAATCGAGGCTGAATGTGAGATGGTTCTTTCCTTCCATCTGATTCTTGTCTAGTGTTAGACTACATCCCTGCAGATGTAACTGAAATCTTCTCCTGTTCCCTACATTTTCATAATGTCCTCTGAGATCTTGGTTTTGTTGGTATAGGACTCTACTTATGATAGGGTATTTCCAAACTGCACGTGACTGTCTCGCATCTACGGTCATATGTATAAATAGGGCTTTGCAAAATGGTGGGAAGCTGTGTGACTAAAGACAGAGCATACATAATACCTGCCATCGTTTTAGGGTAAAGGAGCAAGTAATTGGGAGTATTTCTAAATGCCAGTATTGATAAATGGTTTTTCTTGGTTAACTTCTTAGGGGAAATTTTGCTAATATCTTACATAGGAGCAGGAGGAAGGGTGAAGTGTGGGGCAAATTCTGAGGCTCAACGGCAACATTCAGACAGTTCAGCTATTATTTTATTACCCTTGTTTCGGTCCTGGCATCTCAACTATGGAGCTTGTTGGAGTCCTGCTAGTTTCCCCAGAAAGTAAACCACTTTCTCACCAGGCTATGCAACATAAAAATTGGTAGTGGGGATTTGGGAGACCTACTGGTTCCTTAGATCAAGTTTCAACTAATCTTTCTGCTTTCAGCCCCAACCCTCACTACTTACTGCAGAGCATGCTGGGAGTTTATGCTTTTTATGTTGATACAAGTGGCTTACTTCTTATTCACCTTTCCCCCTTCTAGTACATTCGACTGCTCCATACACTTTCTCGTTTTCCGTCTTCTACAATTTAGTTGACATCCCTCATCTAGCATCAGTACATTGTGTACACACGTGCACACATACACCAAATTATGTTTATGGCTAATTTACAAGAATGAGTAAAAAAGCACGCATTTGGGTCAATCAGCCATTTTAAATGACAGACCCTTGATAATGTGTTTTTAGAGAATGTACAAATTCTATTATATTTAAAAACACTTTATGTTGGCTTCATTAGCAAGAAAGGGCATTAAAATATTGGATAAAATTATATTACAGTTTACATAAATCTTAAAAGGATACAACAAAATTAACAAAACAGAAACACTGGATATTATCAATAAAAACCCAAAAATGTAGCTGAAAAAGTATTTAAGGCTAAAATGATGGTTGTAGGTTACAGTATAACTGAAATTTACAGAGTCAATATTAAGCCACTATTGATCACAAAGCTCTGCCTCAATTTCTTTCCTAATGGTGAGTATAAATTAAGAGAGACAGTCAGCTACAAAGCCAAAATGCTGAACAGAAATGAGGCAATGTGAGATTTAATCTGAGACGTGTCAGTAATAGCCTTTGTAATCCTGAAAAATACACTTAATATCCATGTGGCTCGGTTGTATTATCTATAAAATAAGAGAGTTCGATTGGAAGAGTTCTAAATTTCTTCCGACATGTTCATTGTTATAATTCTAAAATATATTTTTCCCATGTGAAAAATTACCTAAAATATTAAAAAGTAGACTAATTATTTTTTAAAATATCCACTTGATATTTAAAGGATTTTAATTTTTTTGATTTTTATTACTTTTATTACATTATATATAGCACTAAAATACCTAAGCTAGACATGTTATCTTTATAATATCATTGTGTTAGTATTTATTGAATATCTTGTATTTATCAACTATAACACCCTGGATATATGCGGATATATGTGGATTATTAACCACATTCTATAATGATGAAAGTTAATTTGGGTAGTTTGACAAAAACTCTACAACCAATAAATGACAGATGTAAACTTCTTTGTAGTTATGAAGTGCAGGTGAAATACATATTACAACATCTTTTTCTATACAGGCTTATGGCACTCATGCTCTGTTGTAGCTCCTTTCTGTCTAGATTTATTATCTGTCAGGAAAAAAACAAATGATCCTTTTATAAAGTAAGACGCAGCTTCATTTTCATTAACAGTTATTCCTTACAATTGTAAAGTCATTTTTTAAAAATGTCTTTAGGCCTTTTGAATTCATTTTGAAAATTACATGAATTAATACAGTCATTACTCCTTATGCCCGTCAGCAATACATTTTTACTAGGTGTTTTTCTTATTATTACAGTAAACTAAGGGAACAAATATGTTTTATACATTAAGAATTCATTGGTATAACTAACTGAAAACCATCTCGTTGTTATTATTTTAAGATGCTTCCCAATAAAAGAATAGCAATAACGAATTGTTTGGAGCAAGTTCTCATTTTTCTCTCTTTGTTGTTGTCAGCTTTAGACAACAATCAATTATGCCCAAAGTATCAGTTTCCTATTAACAAAGGAGAAAACCGAAACACATAAGGATTATGTTAAATAACCGGGCCAATTTCCAAAGCTAACGTGGGAAGCAATTCATAATTTAAGCCCCAGGCTCTCTAACTGCAAATCCTTCAGTACAGGACCTGCTACTGTGCTTGTTAATTAAAATAAGAGGGGGGAAACATAGAAAACCAAAATCTCCTCAAATAAGCCTTTACCATCAGATGAATGAAGACCTTGGGTAGCTCCCTTGAGTTTTAAAACCAAAGGGCAAAAGAATAGTAAAATTAAATATGACTAAAAGAATAGTAAAATTAAACATGACTAATCTCACCCCATAATTTACCAATAAATGAGTAACATAATTCATGTATTTTTTATTTAAAAAAATACATTCAGAGAAGAATCTGGTTTTTACAAATGTATAATTCTTGCCAAGTGTGGCTTAGAAATTAGCAAATACCTCGACGGGAAGGGCAGCAGAAAATAGCTGGCTCACCCTAAGATGGAAGTATTTTCCTTTCTCTCTGTGATAGTGAAAGCACATGTCTTATTTGCCTTGGATGTTCCCAAAGGCTTTCACCCAGCTGTTTTATTACCCAGCTTTTATAGTTGTTCTTAGTGGAAATGATGTTCTACAGCAGTAGAAGTTCTGCTTAATACTTTATGAGTTGAAAATACACATTATCCATATTTAAAATACAAGATCAAATTAATTCATGACATGGTAGAATTATGCAAATTAATTTTATGGAAGCAAACAAAAGTTAAAGAAAAATAATAAGTAGTTTAGTTCACCATAGAGAAAAATGTTAAATGTCCATTGCCTGTATCCAAGTAGCTTAAAAATATACGAAAGTTAAAAAAAAAATAGTTCAGTAAAGTAGTCTATGATGACAGAGAAGTACCCTTCTATGAACAAAAAGTACAGACATTTATGTAATTTCAGAAAAAAACAAAAGGTCAGTAACATTTCATTGTACATAAGAGGACCATCCAGCAAGTGAATAATTGAATTTATTTTGTGAAACTCATGTAGTACATAAAACTGAAAGTGTTTAACGCATCAAACTAGAAAATGTGTTAATATACCAGGAATTATGATGATCCATGTTTCATATTATATAAATCTATGCAAACAAGCAAGTAAACTGATATAATATCAAACTCTTCGTGGAAAACTGAAAAATATATATATATGTAAAATGAAAATCTAGAAGATACCTCTGATAGTGAGTGTAATACTCTTGCAAATAATCTGTAAAAATTTAAAGATGAAAAAGAAAAATAATTTTCAACTATTGTCAAATGTAAGTATAGATATAAACTTTGTTTGGAGAGAAGAATTCCACATTATATAACATATCCGATTTTAAAATGTCCCAAAAAATTAATGAAGAAAGCAGAGAAAACCATACTAATGTTCTTAAGCTGCTAAAATCTTCTGACCAAGGAAACACTGAATAATTTAAACAAAATGTATATCTTATTGATCGACACTGAGCACATAATGAAGTTTACAACAAGAAAAATCATTTAGCACTCTCATTCCACCACTAGAAAAATCATTTAGCACTCTCATTCCACCACTAATGACAGCAAAAGCAGACTTTAATCAACCAGAAATGTGGGTTGCTTTCCAATGAGTAAGTGAGGCCCCATGGACAGAATTTCATTTAGTGGAATTATTGCAAAGCACAAAATATGAAAGTATCTCATAATTACTAATAAGTAAATGAAACAAACTACATACCACAAAAAGATGATCCACAAAGACCATATAACTTGCAGTCCATGCAAGAGATGGCCCATATGCCTGACCAAATTGCCTCAGGGCAAAAAATTGTGACTTAATAAACTTCGGAGGATGCTGTCAGAAGCTGATGTTCTAAAATGTATGTGACTCTAAAATATCAAATATCAGCTCAAGCTCTTTTCTGGCCAGAACCATGGACGGTGTAGAAGAGAAGAAAAAGAAGGCTCCGGCTCTGCCAGAAACCCTTAAGAAAAAAATGAAGAATTTTGCAGATCGAGTGCCTGAGAAGTTTGCCCAAGAGATGCTTCGAAAGGCAAGGAAGAGGCTTGTCTATGAAAGAGCTAAGCATTCTCACAAGGGCTACAGGTAGATGCACAGACCTGAGATTTGGATGGCGAGCAGGGCCAGAAAAGCTGGCAACTTCTGTGTTCCTGCAGAACCCAAACTGGTGTTTGTCGTCAGGATCAGAGGGATCCATGGTGTGAGCACAAATGCCCATAGGTGTGCAGCTTCTCCGCCTTCATCAAATCCTCCATAGAACCTTTGTTAAGCTCAGCAAGGCTTCAATTAATATGCTGAGACTACAGAACTGTACATAGCACGGGGATATCCACCCCAGAAGTGGGTAAACGAACTTATCTACAAGCGTGGTTATGGCAAAATCAGTAAGAAGCCAACTGCGCCCGGTTCAGTGGCTCACACCTGCAATCCTAGCACTCTGGGAGGCCTAGGCGGGTGGATTGCCTAACCTCACAGGTTGGAGACCAGCCTGAGCAAGAATGTGACCCTATCTCCAAATAGAGCTGTTGCCTGTAGTCCCAGCTAATTGAGAGGCTGAGACAGAGAACCGCTTCAGCCCAAAAGTTTGAGGTTGCTATGAGTTGTGACACCATGGCACTCTGCGGAGGGCAACAAAATGAGACTCTGTCTCAACAAAAAAAAAAAAAAGCCAATTGCATTGACAGGTAACAGTTTGATTTACTGGATCTCTTGGTAAATAGAACATCATCTTCACAGAGGATCTCATTCATGAGATCTATAACTGTTGGAAAACTCGTAGAAGAAGCACATAACTTCCTGTGGCCCTACAAGTTAATCCTCTAGATGGGAAGAAATGAAGAAAAAGACAACCCACTTTGTAGAAGGTGGAGATGCCGACAGCAGCAAAGACCAGATCAACAGGCTTATTAGGAGAAGGAACTAAGGTGTCTGCCATAATTACTTTTATAATCTGGTTAGTCAATAAACAGAGACTGCTTTTACATAGAAAAAAAAAATCACCTCTATAATTTAGTAACAATTGCAAACCTCCAATCTCGTGGTTGTAAATGGCATAAAAATTACAATCACTCCTCAAGGATGAGAAGAAATTCATTTAATTTTAAAGTGAGCTCTGTGATTTTAAGAAAGACTTTTACTATTTTCTTTGGGAATGATTTTATAACAACAATTTATTACGAGTGTTGAACATTCACCAAATTAGTATAAACTAATTTTAGACTGGATATTCCATAAAGCATTTTCAAAATTATTATGTTATAAAATGTTACAATCAAACAACCCACCACTTTTTTTCACGTTCCACTAATTTAGGAATTTTTACATTTTATGCTCACATAAATATTTATTGTACAAATATAAAAAAGCAGTGCTTTTCATGTAAAACAGCTTTTCTTTCCAAGAATGATGAACATGTACATTAGGAAAAATCATGCCTACAATGAAATCAATGTTTTGTGAACAATTCTTAGAAATTTTAGAACTGAGATAAAATTCATGATTTTAAAGGTGCTATATACATTTATACATATATATAAACCTTAGGTTTCTGAACTTCATCCATAAAGAAAAAGTAAAGTTACTTCTAAATGTTACCATCGTTACATGGCAAACAAATAGAATTGACTTGAAATATTTTTGGAAATTGTACTTCTAAGAACACTTGATCCAGTCCAGTTTAAATACCACTAAATATCTTTCAAACCCTATACAATGTATTAATATAAATATTACTAGAATATCTCAATGAGCGCTAATCAATTAAGTTGCTTTGATGATGACACTCTAGAGTGTTCTTACCTTTGTTTTCATTCTGACCACATCATCTTCATGTGCTGCCGCGTAATCCACTCTTTCATGTCTCTCAAGGGACCCACGTGTGCTCAGAACCATATTTGTATGCGTAGTCACCAAGTGGCTTCTTCCATATTCTGCTTACCCCTGAGCCAAATAATGTTTTCTCATGTTTCATTGATGAAAATGCACTTTTTACAGGCCACAAGTGCCGTGTGCTAGATAATCCTCCAGGATATAGCAGGCATTGAGATTCTTCACTGGTGCTGAATTAAATGCAAAATGGAAGGGGGAGTTCCGTCCACTCTGAGCTGCACTTTGTACATAGAATTCAGAGTCACCATTTATTACAAAAATCCTACTAGTCTTTCATAATAAATCTCCTTTATCTTCTGTAAAACAAATTAAGTAAAGAGTTAATTCAGACATACACATCAGTATGGATAGACTGTAGGAGGAAAAACTAAGCTATTTTTTACTTGAGGAGAAAGCAATACAAAAGCAAACATTCTAAACGCAAAATCTTGGAGAGTTCTTTAAAGAAAACTATACCAATTTTCTTAAGTGTTCTGATCATGAAGGGATGCTGGATATTATCAAAAGCTTTTTCTGCATTAATTGAGAGAATCATAGGGTCTTTGTTTTTTAATCTGTTTATGTGATGAATTACATTTATAGATTTACGTATGTTGAACCATCCTTGAGATCCTGGAATAAAACCTACTTGGTCGTGGTGAATAATTTTTTTGATGTGTTGCTGGATTCTGTTCATTAGGATCTTGTTGAATATTTTCGCATCAATATTCATTAGTGATATTGGTCTATAATTTTCTTTTGTTGTTGGGTCCTTTCCTGGTTTGGGAATCAAGGTGATGTTTGCTTCATAGAATGTGTCGGGCAGTATTCCGTCTTTTTCAATGTTTTGGATAAGGTTGAATAATATAGGTACTAGTTCTTCTTCTATGGTATATGTACACCATGGAATACTATGCAGCCCTAAAGAAAAACGAAGACTTTACCTCCTTCATGTTTACATGGATGGAGCTGGAAAATGTTCTTAGCAAAGTATCACAGGAATGGATGAAAAAGTATCCAATGTACACAGCCGTTCTATGAAACTAATATATACTTCTCAAATAAAGGAAACAACTTAATTCTAGCACAAGAATATGGGGAGGTGGTGGGGGAGGGAAGAAGGGTGGCTGGGTGGTGGGAGGTTGACCGGAAAGATCACTTATATTTCTGTCTAACAAGGGTACAAGTGAACTTTTCTAGAAATAGAATGTAAATGTTTTGACACAATGACTATGCAAATGACATGAAATTTATGTGAACCAGCTTGATGAAAGTATTTCAAAATGTATATGAAAACACTACACTGTACCCCCTGTTTCCATTAATGTATAGAGCTATCATTTAATAAAAAAAAAAAAAAGAAAGGAAACTAGTCACCTGATCATCCTGAGGATCATTCTCCTCAGAGACTCATGTCCTCAAAAATTTCTTTCCTAAACATGACATCACTCAGTGACTCATTTTATCATTCTCCTCAACTGTACATTTGTAGATATTAAGCTACTTATTGTTTCTAAATGATGCTTTTCTAGATTCTACCATTTTCTTTGCTCAAATGGATCTTAAAGTTTGATGAAAACTCCTGCTCAAGGTATTCTTGTAGCACAAAGCTAATTTCCCTTTTACTTTTTATGTCAAATGTATCTAATTTTCCCTGTAAGACAACCACTCTGAGCTCTTCTGACAACCTGTTTTGTGTATGAACAACTTCCCCCTACTTTCCATTAACGTAATTTAAGTGGGGTTGACCCCATTTCAGCTCTAATGAAGTACATGACTTAGACTTAATTAATAGACACATTCCATTTCCTTGGTTCAGGCATTCAAGAAAGATTCCAGAGAATGAATAAGGCCCAATTCCATCATTTCTTTCTTTTCTTTCTTTCTGTTTTTTTTTTTTTTTTTCAAGTACATGGAAAGAAAAATCTCTTTCTAGACCAGTCGTGGTGGCTCACACCTGTAATCCTAGCAATCTGGGAGTCTGAGGGAGGTGGATCACTTGAGCTCATGAGTTTGAGACTAGCCTGAGCAAGAGTGAGACCCCATCTATACTAAAAAGAGAAAAACTAGCTGAATGGTTGTGGTGGGCACCTGTAGATGCAGCTACTCCAGAGGAATGCTTGAGCCCAGGAGTTTGAGGTAATTGTTATGAAGCCATGGCATTCTACCCAGTCACTCTACCCAGGGTGACAGAGAGAGACCCTGTCTCTCTAAACTAAGAACACCAAAGAAACCAAGAAAACCTTCTTCTATGGAAACACTGGCTATAAATTTCAGGGACATCAGGAACTACCACGTTTGGGGATTTGCTGTCTGACAGTGAAACAAACCCAAATGAAAACACAGACAAGAGACAGAAAAAAAAAATAGACCAAATTTTTACAAAGTTGTATGACCCTGAGTACATGGTCATGCCACAAATCAAATATATCCCTAGGTTCTTAACTTATGTGAACCAATATGTATCCTTTCTTTATGTAAACCAAATTTGAATTGAATTTTATTTTTGTGGCAACAGAATAGACTCTCGATTATTAAGCCAAGTTCCATTCCCAGTGCAATAGTCTCTATTTTTAAAAGGTGGAAAATTAAGCTCTCAATGTTAACCATTTAATGAAAATACCATGAAAGTGCTATAGATTTGTTCTTGGGGCAAACTATGTAGAGGGGGTCATGAAATGTATACACATTTTAAGGACTAAAAAACTGCATCAAATCATAATATTCAATGTATATTTATAAGAAAAGATGAAAACAAGTCATGCTGAGCACCTCTTACCATCAAGAATCAAACGTGACTTGAATTTTACAAACTGAATAGTTTTCTCTGTATTATGATGAATAGTCCTACAGATTTCTGATCTATCCACTTACCAAATTAGACAGACGGATAGATAGATAGATAGATATTCAATCAGCATCAAGAATAAGATAAATTTATATGCATATATGCAATTTTTCTGAGAATATTTAAAGAGAAATAATATTTCTGCATAATCAAAATATTATCATTTCAGTTGCAGGACAAGTCAGCAAGTTCAGCATCTGCCAACCTGAGAAAACAAACTAAAGCCATTGAGACTTCACTGGGCACACTGGTCAGTGCAGCAATTACAGAACATAACTTAGCCAGTTAATTTGTTTTTATTGTAAAGAAATGTCTTAACACCCATCTTTCCACTTACTATTTGCAACCATTTCAAGGTAATTTTCATGAAACATAGTGGTTCCACTTCACAAGGCCTAGAAAGACTCCCAGCTAGTGAAGAATAAAGTCAGAAAATTAAAATTCTAGATATTAAAAATCTATCAAGGTGCATCATCAAGTTTTTACTGGTTCTGGTTTTATCTGATATTGCAGAAGAATTAAAACAAAACCCTCTTCTTGCATGCTAGAATGCTTAATTCACTTGTCAAAAAATGAATTTTTCCTTAAATATGCTCCATAGCAGGATAGGTATTGTTTTTTTTTGTTTTTTTTGTTTTTTTTTTGTTGTTGTTCCTTGCAATTATGGGAAACTCCTACAACCACCATTCATATTATACTTCTTTTTAGAAAAATGTGTCTGTACAGGTAAGCCATAGATGACAATTTAAAAAAAAATTCTTCTCAGCATTGGAGAGAATTCTTTTCCTAGAATTTTTTTTTTCAAAAATGAAACTAACTTTTGACACAAGAATTACTCTTCTGCCAAGTAAATCTGAAATGTAATGGTAGATGTTCCAGCATTACGGATTAAACACTGTATCAATTAAATTGTAACCATATCAGGAATAGTCAATGGTTCCCTTTCTGAAATGGGATATGAGAATCTGCTCTGGATTTGCCGTTCTTTATTTGGGGAATAGATAATTCAAAATTGATTGACACTATGACAGTGATAAAGTAGCTGATGGATATTTGATGTATTTTTGAACATTCCTCAAAACAAACACCCACATGAGAAAATCAACCATCACCTCTTGCATTTGGCTGGGACTCAAAAGTAGGGAGGGAAGTGGGAAAGTTTATAATAAAAAAAATAGCAAAGTTTCAGTTATACTCTGATTGGAGATTATGGGCATGAGGAAGCTGGAGGGGACTAAGTAGAAGTAAAGACTCAGGTGATTGGTTTGGAGAGCCCGTGGCTTTCTTGGTTTCTTCTTTATCTGGAAATAGTGCCCAAAACAGGAAAGTTGACAGTCATTGACCAAGCCCAACCATTCTAGCCATTTGCTGTGAAGGTTGTTTGCCTTCTCAGGCTGGTTCCTGTAAAAGTTCTGGTTTTTTTCCCCAGGCTACTTGCTCAGGAGTTCTGTCTGAGTTCTAATGATACATATGGCTCATTTGTATATTTGATTGATTAACATTTACTGGATCATAAAGCACTTTGATCAATTAAAGTCACATTTCACTTTGGAAACATCACAATTGGTGTGCACACATTCTTGGTTTTCATAACACACATGTAAACTCACACACAAAAAATATTTTCCTTGGCATTTTGTGTAGAAATCAGTTTAATTCTTACAACAGGGATATGGTGCACATTTATGCCAATTTCACAGAATTAATTTCTGAATCACAATGGGAGCCATGGTCTGAGCCCTCAGGGGAATCATCAGAGTCATCGGTGAAGACACTAAGTCTTAACTTTTGTGATGACCATTCTTGAAAAGTTTATGTCCCCAAATCAATAGTCTCCCTTTTGACCTTTGTGAAGGCTGAGTTAAAGAAAAATCAACAATTATAAGTATAAGCAACAATATATAAAGTCCAGACTTCTATGATAGCTTAAAGAGAGTTCAGAATAATCATGGTATTGACCATCTAAGTGCTCATAGATAAGTAGTATTTGGAATGTTAAGAATCTATTCTATATTAACGGCTCTTGGCATTTACTGCAAAATGCCAAAATAAAATACTTAGAAATAAGAACAATTATATTTATTGTTCTCACTTCTCCAAAGTCATTATAGTGGATATGTGTTATTTGTATAATCAGAATAAAAAAGATCTGCGATACAGAAATAAAGTACATTTTATTTGTTTTACATATTCATTTTCATCTCTGTTATGGCTCAGAATCAATGTGATTTGTAATATGCATGGAAAAAGACTCTCGCCACTGAAATAGAAAACATCTGGCAATAGCAGGAGAAAGCAAGCCCTTTAAGCATCTAAATATGATTTGTTTACACAGAGTACAGAATGGGAAACCATCCTCCAAAAATATTCTACCCTTGTCAATAAGAGCATTACAATAATCTTTCATTATTCTGGGGAAAAATTTTTTTTAATTGAATGACTTTGAAGATGCTACTCTCTGGGATGTAGTCAAGGGGGAAAGAGGAGGGATACCAGGTAATGGAGACAGAGATTATAAAACTATTATTCAAAGACTCTAATATTGAAGATACTGGGTTATATAAAACAATACATTTGCTACACAGCCCTGAAAATGAAACAAAGATATCATTTAAACTATACTAAATAGCCTGCCTCCCTGCTTCCCTCCTTCCCTCACTACCACCCTGCCTCCCTTCCTCTCTCCCTCCCTCCCTTCCTCCCTGTTTCCCTCCCTTCCCTGCTACATCCCTGCCTCACTGCCTCCCTCCCTTCCTCCCTGCCTCCATTCCTCTCTCCCTCCCTGCCTCCCTGCTTTCCTTCCTTCCTCCCTGGCTCCCTTCCTCCCTGCATCCCTACCTCACTGCCTCCCTCACCTTCCTCTCTCCCTGCCTCCCTTCCTCCCTGCCTCCTTCCCTTCCTCCCTGCCTCCCTCCCTCCCTGCATCCTTGCCTCACTGCCTTCCTCCCTTCCTCCCTGCTTCCCTCACTCCCTCGCTCCCTCCCTCCCTGCCTCCCTTCCTTCCTCCTTGCCTTCTTTTTTTTTTTTTTTTGTCTTACTCATCTACTATGCACCACGCACTTTAGACACTTGGGAAACAATTGAGAGCAAAGCACAAAAAATACCTTGTTTTCAGAGGGGTTTTACCAAGTTATTAAAATCTTGGATTCAGTCCCGATTTTATGAATTAATGCTTTTTATGATTTTGGCACACTTTTCCTAAAGTTTTAAACTTCAATCACATATAAAAAGTGCATCAGAATGGTAACATTTATAGACCTAATGTAAATAGATTTTTTTTATATATTAGCATTAAAAGATGGTTACTTTCTTTCTCTCAGGCCAAGGGCCCAGTGGCCTTAACCACTGCTTATTCTCTTTCTCACTTAAAATTGCAAAACTAAACAAACAAAAATCCATATGAAAGGTTAAAATCATCTTGTCCAAATTGACTTGGATGAACATATACTCACATTTTTTTTTTTGAGACAGAGTCTCACTTTGTCACCCTCAGTAGAGTGCTATTGCATCACAGCTCACAGCAACCTTAAACTCTTGGGCTTAAGCAATTCCTCTTGCCTCAGCCTTCCAAGTAGCTGGGACTACAGGTGCCCGCCACAACGCCTGGCTATTTTTAAAGATGGGGTCCCGCTCTTGCTCAGGCTGGTCTCCTGAGCTCAAGCAATCTACCCACTTAGCCTCTCAGAGTGCTAGGAGTACAGGCATGAGCCACTGCACCTGGCCATATGTATAGCAATTTTACTTTGTTGCAACAGGCAAGCATAATCAAATATGTGCTCTTCTTTACACAAATTTATTTTCTGCATGTTTTATGAGTCGAAGCCTACACTGGATTCAAAAAGAAAAATGTCTTTTATCATAGAGAGTTCAATAGGCATTCACATAGTGAGTCAGTCCACAGTTCTTAAAGTAATTTTGATTTTTCAACAATGTAACTTTCAGTATCTCTGACCATCTCATTAGAAGCAAACTTCTTAATGGAACCAAATTACTGAGAATATGACGAAAGAGTGCTAACTAATGCTACCTCAAACATGAATTAAACAAACTTAGTATGGGAGCAGGTTTGTGGTTATTACTGGGAAAGCACAAAACTCAACCTCTAATTGGGTCATTTGTACCCTGAGATTAGAGCCCTGACTCACAGCCAGGGGCATTTTGTACCTTGTGTCTCAGAAGATATTTCTCATTTTTTGGAGACATTTTTAGTTATCACAACTGAAGTAATAATACATCCATGGATAGTGTCCAAGGATGCTTCAAAACATCCTACAATGTACTAAATTAACCTCTCCTACAAATTATCCCAAAGCATCACACGCATGATGCAATGGTGCATTTCAAAACTATTTTTTAAAAAAAGGGTATAGGGTGGCACCTGTGGCTCAGAGTAGGGCACTGGCCCCATATACAGGAGGTGGCACATTCAAACCTGGCCTCAGGCCAAAAACTGCAAAAATAAATAATAAAAAAGAGCATAAACGTCTTGCCACAACAAATAAGTAAGTGAGGTGATGGATGTGTCAATCAGTTCAATGTAAGCAGTTCACATTATATATCAAATCAGTACATCGAACCCCATAAAGGCATCAATGTACACAGTTATGATTTAATAAAAACAAACCAAAAAATAATTTTTAAAATTTTACATATGCCTAAAAAAAAAAAAAAAGGAAGAAAGACACCATATAACAGAGCAGTGTGAGGGCAGGAAAAGAGAAACTGCAGGGAAACAGCCAGCTGCATGGCAGGAATAGTGCCATCTTGAAGAAAAACCACTGTGATGACCAATGTTTAACTCCTGCATACCAAGTTGTTCTGCATCAAGGTCTTAAAACAATGCTGTTCCATACAGGGGGTTACAAAGGATACTAGATCACTATTTTTTTAATGGCGAAGTAATACTCCATTGTATACATATGCCACATTTTATTAACCCACGTATACAGTGGTGGATATTGGGTTGTTTCTAATTCTTTGGGACTGTGAATTGTGCTGCATTAAACATGTAAGTGCACGTGTCTTTTTGACAAAATGATTTTTTTCCTTTATGCACAAAGAAAACTATGTCACCAAAATATTTGTACCCCCAAATATTCTGAAATTAAAATAAAATGTCCACAGCATAACTAACCCTTAATAACAATGCTTTCTTGACCTCCCCAGTGGCCATCAATTTGGCAATTTTGAAATCTGACATGTGATCAGTGCATGTTACACCATAAAAGGATATTTGTGGACAGTGGGTGCAATGGCCTGCCCTCTGTGGTTGCTTCTGTTCATAAGACTGTAATAAATATTTTCTTTCTGAGAAACTGGATTCGTCAGCTTCTTTCCTTAGCCTCAAATCTCCCTCAGCCTTTGTGGGTAGGTTGGCATGTACTTGCTCAGTTTTTGGTAGTGGCCCTGATAAGCAACCAGAGATGAATAGAGTATTCTTTTTATAAAATATGATACACAAATTTTTCCATCTTTCCATTTTTATTCATTCAACCATGTTTTTATTTAACAATATTCATGACTAAAACAGGTACTGTCCTGAATCAAAGTGATAGAACAGTGAGTAAGGAAGACAAGTTCATAAAATTCTCTACTACTTTCTATGATTGACCAAAAAAAAAATAAAAGAATATGTTAATAAGTCATTATTTTGAAGTGTATGTGCCTGGGAGATTAATAGTTACACAAATAGGGAGCTCTTTCTTAACCACTGAGTCACAGAAAATGAAAAAAATATTAATATCTGCCGTCATTCTAAATATATGATAACTGAAAATTCTCCACAATTCAAATGTGGGACACTTTCCCCTAATATACATTTTTCTCTATTTAATATTTGGTTGTAGAAAGATAATGTGATAATAGAAGGTCAATAAAATAGACTGAGGAAAGTTACATGAATTATCAGTGGCAGAGGAAACTCTGAAAAAAAAACTGAAAAAGAAGCAAAACAAAGTTTTACCATTTGCTTATTTTCTTTACTTCCCACATTGCTTCTGAGTCACCTCAATGTGTCAATAAAGGAAAAAGCTTCAAGAACATAAGCATCAGTGACACACTGGTAAAATAATCATAATCAAAATTTTCAGTAAAGTACAAAAGAGACTGAAATGTAGTGCTATTGACAGTATACTAACAGTAATTAACTCTGATCAATTTAGCAAATGTCAAATGCATTTTTAAAAGGATTATATTTTGAATCAATCAAAACCAAGCCATTTAGTTAATCTGAAGTATTTCTTTTCTTTCCAGGATACTTAAATTCTCAGAAAGTTTTATAATTTATTTTGTTTACCCTTACCCTTTTCTTGTCTTTCTTTGCATTATATGTATGTTATTCATTCAAATTAGACTTCACTCCAAACACAAATATTATTCATAATTAGAAAAGTTAAATAAGCAAACAACAGCAAAAATTATATCAACTTTGTAGATCAAGGTTCCTTAGAATTACAAAGTGAAGTATTCAGTATGCTCCATACATTTAAATTCTCCTTGTAGAAAATAATTTATTGTGTGATATATTTGTTTCCAATTATTTTGTGAGTAAAAGCATTAGTCAATATCTAACAGGTATGGTGGAAATTACTTATGCATTTTCCACAGATGACAAATAGGTAAATGGTTGATCAATCGATAAATAAAAATATAGGAGGATAAAAGTCTACAAACCTTTCTAGATCTAAACAATCCTTTAGAAATTTCCATTGTATATGAGAGCTGTTCAGAAAGTATCCAACCAGGTAATATGAAAAGCAGAGACATACATGGCTGGATACTTTCCGGATAGCCCTCATATACAAGCTTACCCTAGAAAAAAGTGCTTCATACATAATTGCTGATTATTACCACAGTCACCTTTGAAGTATCACCTTTGGACTTCTGGTGACCGTGTGACATTCAGCAATGAGGTGTGTGGCACTTTTTCTAGAATGAGTTTCCAAACTGAATTATCAGACTTCATATGATGACATCTCTGATGGCCATTCCAGAAAAAGTTCCAAAATTGCTTTGAAGGGTATATTAGGCACTGGTGTAGGTGCATAGCTTCCCAAGGGGAGTACCTGAAAGGTAACTGTAATAATGATATTCAGCAATGAAGTATGTAACACTTTTTCTTACATAAATTTGTAAACTTAATTGTCTAACCTTTCTATGTATATACATAGTGTATACATGCAGTCCAATACTTAAGTTTGGGAGCTTGCCACCGTGTGCTCACATAGGCAGCCCTGTACAAACAACTCTGTAAGGTTTCAAAATCTTGGTATATCATGTCTCACAGCTGTGTTTGTGTTTACATGTGGTGGTGTCTTGCTGAGTGGCATTCATTACTGTTACTGCATGTTTTTCTGTGTTATCCTGAGAATGTCAGAGCTTGAATTAGAGCAATGAACAAACATTAAATTTCTTGTTAAACTTGGCAAGAGTGAAAGTGAAATCACAGACATATTAGTCCAAGTTTACGGGGATAATGTCATGGAGAAAATGGCAGTATGCAAATGGCTTAAACATTTTTCTGAGGGGAGAGAAAGCATCACTTATGAAAATCAGTCAGGACAGCCAGTAACAAGTAGAACTGACAAAAACATTGCAAAAGTTTGTCAAATTGGGCATCGAAATCATCAGCAGACTGTGAGAAGCAGAGCAGACCATGTAAACAAAAATGGGGAAAATGGTTAAGAAATTCCTTTTTTTTTAAAGACAGAGTCTCACTAAGTTGACGTTGGTAGAATGCTGTGGTATCACAGCTCATAGCAATCTCAAACTCTAGGGCTTAAGCAATTCTCTTGTCTCAGCCTACCAAGTAGCTGGGACTATAGGCACCCGCCATGATGCTGAACTATTTTTTTGGTTGTAGTTGTCATTGTTGTTTGGCAGGCCCAGGCTGGGTTCAAACCTGCCAGCTCTGTTGTATGAGGCTGGCACCCTAGCCACTGAGCTACAGGTGCTGAGCCAAGTTCAGAAATTCTTAACTGAAAATTTGCCACAAACTCATGGCTCTTGCATCATGACAATGCACCAGCTCACATGGTACTGTCTATGAGGAAATTTTTAACCAGTAAACAAATAATTATATGGGAACACCCTTCCTATTCACCTGATCTGGCCCCTAATAACTTTTCTCTTTACCTGAGGATAAAGAAAATACTGAAAGGAAGACCTTTTGATGACATTCAGGACATCAAGGAGAATATGATGGCAGCTATGATGGTAACTCCAGAAACAGTCCCAAAATTACTTTGAAAGGTGTATGAGGCACTGGCATTAATGCATAGCTTCCCAAAGGGAGTACTATGAAGTGATCATAGTGATATTCAGAAATGAGGTATGCAGTGCTTCTTTGAGGATGCATTCATGAACTTAATTGGCTGCATATAAATACTTGAAAAAATAGAATATCTATTCCTGGAGGGGAGGAAATAGACTCAAATTGCTGCACAGTCTGTTTTTTCCTAGAAAAGGTGTCAATCTTCTGTCTTGATCTAATTACCTTTTATAACACATTAGGGATTAGGGAGATGAAGTACATTAAAGATAGAAGGAGGTACAGTGAGCAAATTCCCATATTCAGGGATATCTGTGCAATAAAAAACATGGTATCTTCAACAAATATATTCCAAGAAAAATAATGAGAAGTAAAAACTATGTTTAAAAGACAAAATACATAACATACCAATTTTCTTTAAATTCTGATTTGACTAAACTGAAAAGACAGACAAACTCTTTGGAAAGTTAGACGATCAATTAAAGATTTAAGCATATTAAGAAGCTGTTATTAAAAATTTTAGATGGTAATAATCTCTTGTTATTATGTTTTGTTTGTTAAATCATACCTGTGTATAATAATGCCTTTATGGGGTACAATGTGCTGGTTTTATATACAATTTGAAATACAACCACCTGTTTAACATAGCCTTCACTGCACTTTCTTAATTATTGTGTTAAAACACTTATACTCCACACTTAGTAGATTTGACATGTACCCTTGTAAAATGCACCATAGGTGTGGTCTGACTAATTACCCTCCTTCCACCCATTCTCCCCCCTCCCTTCCTCTTCTCCTCCTCTTTCACCTTCATCTTGAGCTATAGCTGAGTTATAGATTTTATATGGAAGTATGGGTGATTATATATTGGTTTCATAGTAGATCTGAGTACATTGGATACTTTTTCTCTCATTCTTGAGATATTTACTAAGAAGAATATGTTCCAGCTCCATCCATGTAAACATGAAAGAGGTAAAGTCTCCATCTTTTTTAAGGCTGCATAATATTCTAATGGTGTACATATACCACAATTAGAGTTGTGGGACCACTCCAAAAAAGCAAACATTTTCCTTATAGGAATTCCTGAAGGAGATGAGAATGATCCAAAAGGCACAGATATTCTACTCCAAGAGATAATTGAGGAAAACTTCCCAAACATGGCAAGAGATACTGAACAGATAGCAGACAGATTCAGAACCTGTCTGAAGCATGAAGACAGTTTCAGAGCCTGATTGAGCATGACTCAATCCAAATAAAGCATCTCTCAGACACTTTGTAATTAACTTCACCAAAGTTAATATGAAGGAGAAAATTCTGCAAGCTGTCAGACATAAGAAAATCATAACCTACAAGGGGAAGAATATTAGAATGACTGCAGATCTCTCTGCTGAAACTTTTCAAGCCAGAAAAGGATGGTCATCAACCTTCAAGCTCTTAAAACAAAACAACTTTCATCCCAGGAGCCTGTACCTAGCTAAACTGAGTTTCATTTATGATGAAGAAGTCAAATACTTTAATGACATTCACACATTGAGGAAATTTGCCATAACTAAACCAGCTCTCCAGGATATTTTCAGACCCATCCTCCATAATGATCAGCATAATGCTCTACCACCAAAGTAAACTCACTCAGAAATTTTTGATCAAAACCCAACTTCCACAGTGGTGAAAAGATTAAAAACGTCCACTGGTCTTTCAAAAAACTTGACATCCAAAATACTACCAAGTTTGTCAATACTCTCAATTAATGTGGATGGCTTAAATTGTTTTCTAAAGAGGCACAGCTTGGCTGACTGGATACGAAAACTCAGGCCAGCTATCTGCATACAAAAATCTCATCTTACCTTAAAGGATAAATAGACTTAGAGTGAAGGAATAGACATCTATAATCCAGGCAAAGGCAAACGGAAATTAGAAAAAAGCAGGGGTTATAATTTAATTTGCAGATACATTAGGCTTTAAAACAACAAAAGGAAGGAAAGAAAAGGATGGTCACTCCATATTTGTTAAGGGAAACACTCAACATGATGAGATCTCAATTATTAACATTCATGCACCCAACCAGAATGCTCCTCAATTTATAAGGGAGACCTTAACAGACATGAACAAGTTGATACCTTCCAGCACCATTTTGTTTTAAGTAGCCCGTCTTTTAGTGATAAAACTGTAATGTTTGTGAATGAAAATCTATGATATATGCAAATATCCTCAAATTAGTAAATGGTAGAAAAATTTAGGGTAGTGTAGGGGAATATATCAAACAAGATTGTCTATAAATTGATGACGATTTATACTGGTACTTTCACACATGGAAGGAGGGTTCAATTTTACTATTTTCTCTACTTTGTATATGTAGTGTTTCTCAATACATATGTGTACATAAAATGATATGGGAAATGTTAAAAGCTCTACCAGAAAAAATTCCGTAACCTAAATTTCATACATAAAAGAAAATATTATATAAAGTTAGCATTCATTGTAAAAGGTTAGGCAAAAAATCACACCAAATAAATTCCAAGTTGGGTGTGGTGGCTCACACCTTTAATCCCAGCAACTCTAGAGGCTGAGGAGAGAGAACTTCTTGAAGCTGGTGTTTAGAACCAGCCTGGGTAACATGTCTAGTTTTAGCATCAAAGTCATTCTGGCATTATGAGTTAGAAAGGATTGTTCCAGCAATTCTGGAATTTAATGTATGCTAAATTCAAAAATCCTTAAGTGAAAATGCACACAAGTTCTTCTTTCTTTCCTGGAAAGAAGTTTATATTTAAAATTTTAAGTTTGCAATTTTTAAAGGTTTCACTTAATATTTCATGAAGTATAAAATGGAATGTTTACATAAATCACTACTTTAAAATTAAAATTTCATTATAAATAAAAGAATAATAGTCATATTTAATTCAATTAAAACTAATTTAGAAGTAAAAATATGTAAAGGTACTTAAAAACTTTTATCTGATTTAAACATGGTACAAGAGAAAAAGTTAAAATGTTTATAACTCTATCAAGGTGTACAGCAGTATCTTGGCATATTGGGAAAGTCTCTGGAGTACAGTCCCTAACCCTTGGGTCACAGACCAGTACTGATCTGTGGCCTGTTAAGAACTGTGCTGACCAGCAGGAGGTGAGCAGTAGGGGGACAGGCAAGTGAACAAAGATGAAGTTTCACTTCACTTCATGAAGTGCAATGAAGTTTCACCTGTATTTATAGCCACTTCTCATCACTCACACATCAATACCTGAGCTCTGCCTCCTGTCAGATCAGCAGCAGCATTAGATTCCCATAGTAACAAGAATCCTACTGTAAACCACAAATCAAGGGATCTAGGCTGTGTGCTCCTTGTGAGAATCTAATGCATGATGATCAGAGTGGAGCTGAGATGGTGATGCTGCACTGGAACCATCTAGTTGCAGGAAAACTAGCTCAGGGCGCCCACCGATTCTGCCTTAATGTGAGTTGTATAAGTATTTCATTATACACATATACTGCAAGGTAATAATAATAGAAATAGTGCACAATAAATGTAATGTGCCTGAATCATCCTGAAGCTGTCCCCTGCTAGACCCCTTATGGTCCTTGGAGAAATTGTCTTCCATGAAACCAGTCCCTGGTGTCAAAAATGTTGAGTACTGCTGATCTTGAGGCTTTTCTCAGCATTATTTGATTGAGAAAGATATTTTCCCTCAAAGCTCACGTCTGTGCTCAAGTTCTCCTGCTTCCACAGACTCTGTCCAGTGGGTTTCCATATACTGAAGTGTCCTGGACTGTTAGATGGTTGGGTTGAACTTAGAATGGAGTGGTAATTTTCTGTGGGTGTTCATATATTAGAAAAACTGGAATTGGTACTCTCTTACCTGTGCCTAGAGCTTTCCTCCTATTCCTAACTGAAAGATCTATTCTTCTTTATCTTTCTCTTTATTTCAGTCTTCAGTCTTCTATGTTGGGAAATGGACAGACTAACTCTGGACGTATGCATCCAAATTTTTCCACCTCATACTAAGGCAGAACCTTCTTTGAGCCTCTGCTTTTGCTTTGTGTTAATCTGGTAAAGTAAAAACAACTTTGAGTCACTGATGAGAGCAAAGAAGAAAAGAAAAACTTGAGAAGGTACATGGATTAATAATTTACTATATAACATAAATGCATTAAAGAAAATTAAAAATGAAAAATGAACTGTCTCTATACATTTTAAAGCATATTAAGATCAACTGAAAGCACTTTTTTTGGAAATAAAATCTATTTGATTATTTTCCATAGGTATCATGATATTGTCATAATAACCAACATTAAAAATTGACAAAAACCCTTCAGAATATACATACCTGTAGTTTTATCAACACATTTCATAAAAATATAAAAGCCAAGCTAGAATTGCCTGCGATCTTATTATCTGATCCCATTAATTCAGTTTGAATTTTTCGAATATCAACACAATAGTAAAAATAAGAAAGCCAAGTTAAAATTACAGACAATCCAATGATCTGGTTCATTAATTTGGTTTGCATTTTTGAATATCACAAAATTTTATTCTACTTTTCAAAGAGAAAGGCTAAAAAAGGCATTGGTAATTAGTGAGACCTTCAAGTTTTAACTCCATGAGAACAAAATGTACAGAATGTTTTCTCGTGAGGTCTAATCTCTTCTTTTGAGTAAGAGTGCCATCTGCAGCTATGAATCTGATGCTGTGAAAGTAAGTTCCTCACATCAGAACATCACACCAGAGTTACATGTTTTTGGATAAGTGAGCTGCTTCTATTTGCCAAAATTAGGCACACCAAACTCTCCAAACTCAGGGAAGTCAATCCTTCAAAATACACAATGTTAACTGACCTGTATCTTTTACTATTATCTTAAGGCAAATAATCTGAAATATTAATTTACTTTAAATGTGTAAAGTGCACCCTTCACATATGACAAGATATCGCGTTTCAGTAAAAATCACAAAAGAATATAGTTACAAATATAGCACTGGTTATTTGAGGACTGATACATACCTATCATAGAACTGGAATAAGAAATATAAGAGTAGCGCCTCCTAGCAAACACTTCTCCTCATGAAAATCCCTCTAATTACTAGCAATACCTTCAATATTTTTATTATTTACATCATCTAAAAGAATATGACTTATAAAAATAAAATCTCCAGTATGGAAAAGCATGCTTTAGTTAAAAGTCAGTAAGTTGTTTCCACACGAACCAGTTTTGAATCTGAGTGCTTTCATGGAAGGAGTCAATTCACTTCTAATTTTTCTCATTGAAATCATTCTGATATCAGGCCATCAGGATTAATGAATCAGATAATATTCAATCACATATTTTAAAAAATAATTTTGTAATGAAATAGGAATGGAAAGGTCCATTGTAACCAGAAATGTGTGTAGAGTCACGGTGTTTGTGATTGATCAAGAAAGCTGGGAGTTTATTCTTGTTTCCTAATTTTACCTCTTAATCAAGGTCATCTGGGATAATTGTTTTAAATGTATATTCCCCAGGCTTTCCCTAGAGTTTCTGATTAAATGTTAGTGTGGTGTACCCCAGGAAGCTTCATGGGTTTTGTAATTTTTTATTTTTGTTAAGCATATATATCCCTTTAATGACCAGGCCACTTTGGAAAATATTGACACATTCTTCATTGTACTGAAAATTGATGCTACAGTGATTCAAACATCAAGGCATTTGAATGGAAATAAAGTTTCAGGGATGAAAATGAATCAATATTACTTTTTCTACTCCCTGCTCACCCACAGTGAATTTATCTTTTTCTGTTTTTTGAACTATCCATGTTACACCAGATGTGAAATATACTTAATTAATGTTTTCTTTTAGTTAGGAGAACATAGTCAGGACTTAAGAATTGTATTATCTTCTTTCCAATGTTTCTTAACTCGAGAGATCCAAGAATCAATTTTGACATTTTCTCTAAATATATTCACCTAGGAAATCAATTGTCCACACAAAAGTGTTGACAAGAACAAAATGAAAAGAAACTTAGAGAAGACCAAAAAATGTGTATGACTTGAGATGTTAACTATAATTAACACAAATTTAAGAAAAAGAAGGAGGATAATTCCACATTTTTAGATTTCTCAGATGTGATGTTAAAAATCAGTTGTATGTGTTTTAGGTCTGATGGTGGTATTGTGGTGATGTCACTGAGTCTATCTCTTTGAGATGCACAGAAAAATATTTATGGAGGAAATATACAGATAGCATCTGATGCACAACCTTGGTTAAAACACAGCATAAAGGTTAACATGTGTACTAAAGCATATATTAATATTTCTACTATATTACTTATTTATATATGAGGCATCCATAAAGCCTGTCTTTAGTGAATCATCTAAATAATTAAATGAACTAGACATGTTTTCTTTTCACACACTTGAAAAATCAGATTTAAAAAATCGATTGTTGATATGCCATGACTCTTTATAGGCAGGTAATAAAAAGCAGATATTAAACTTGCTATTTTCATGCAATGCAGAATTCCTGACAATAAGATAATATAATAAGGACTAAAATATTTAAACTTAAAATATTATAAGAAAGGCTTGAGGAGAAACATTTTGTATCATTGGAAGAATTCTGTTGAGTGAGGAAAGAAAGAACCTGCTCACCTGTATGTGAGGATATGTACAGATGTAGAACTGTTTAAAAGGGAAATAATATTTAAATATTTTCATAGAACAGTTAGGGAAAATGAAATCATTAACACACATTGAACCCATGATAAAAGAAAAAAATGATCACATCCAAATAGGGCCAATGGTTCTCAAGTCTGACTGTATTCAAATTCCTAAAAGAGATTTTCAATCTACTAGTGCCCATATTCCAAATTCAAATATTTGGATGTCATTAGTCTGAACTTTGATAGTGTTTTTTTAAATTCCATAGAAGAGTCTAATATGCCACGTGGTTGAAAGTATCTTGTTGTAGACAAAACAACTTTCTACATGGTTAAGAACTTTGAAGAATTGCCTCATGATACATATTTCAAAAATGATATAGGCTAATTAAAAACAGTAAGGGGATTTCACAATCCATTCAACACCTAAGAAGTGTGACTTAATGAATTAATTTCAATCTAGACCTTGACATTCATTTTTTTTGTTACTAACGACCTATGTGTATTGTAATAATTGCATTAGAATATTTGCTAAATGTGTGTTCTCTCTAGATATCTCTGTTGAAGGTCATATTTTAAAATAAAATGAGTCAAACACATGCTTTGCCACCGTGAAGATTTTAACCAAAGTTAAAGTTAGAGGTATAACCTTATAACCAGCCAACACGTTCATATTGATTGACTACTATGTACGGGACTGTCTAGGGAAGGGACCCTATGAATAAGAGCCTAAATTCTGCTGAATAGAAAAAATGGGCAAGCAAATAAGTGCAAACACAGTGGTTTTGAATTCTGGTAAGTGCTATAGGTGATATGATGGAGACTGTTGGGATAGAGGGTTGTTTTATACTGAGTGCTGAGAAAAAAGCTTTTCTTAAAGATACTATCTGACAGATACATGAGTGAAGGGAATTGATTAGCTGTGTGGAGGTATGTGGAATTGTTTTCTGAGCAGAGGGAATAGCCTCATCAAACATAACCCTTGTAAAAAGCCTGGCAATGTCCAAGAAAAGTGAGGATGACAGTGTAGATGGAGTCTACTGAATAAGAGAGAGAGAGAAACAAAGAGAGAGATTAGACAAGTAACCAGAAATCAAATCAAGTAGTGTAGCACTATCTTTAGGCTACAGTAAGGATGGTTTATTTATTTTGTTGTGTTTTGTTTTTCTTCAAGGGAAGTAGGAATCCTTTTAAGAGGTCTAGGCAGGGAAGTGACACTATCTGATTTATACTTTCAAAAGGTCATTCCGGCTGCTGTACAGAAAAAAAAAAAAAAGATTATAAAGCAAGAGTTAAAGCAGGGAGACTGGGCAGGAGAAAATTGCTATGTTCTAGGGAGCAATGATTAATCTATTATGTAAGGAGATGAAATATAATCAGAACAAATATACAATTAAAAATCTACATTAGTGGGAATACAAAAAGAATATTTATGAAATTTACAGACTACATAAATCTAGACAACTGAACTTTAAGTTGGTTCATTCTTTGAGCAAACATTTGTGTTAAATTGTATTTAGTCAATAAACTTTGAACTATAGCTTTGAAATGTTTAATATGCTTTTGAAAGTATGTTAAAACTTAACTCTTTCATTGAACATTATGACAGTTGTTTATATCTTTATACTAGTTTACATATACTGTTATATGTAACCTATAGTATGGTATGGTTTGGATTCAGACATTTTACGAACAAAGAATCACCTAATTTTTTTTTTTTTGGAGACAGAGTCTCACTATGTAGCCGTTGGTAGAGTGCTGTGGTGTCACAGCTCACAGCAACTTCAAACTCTTGGGCTTAAGCAATTCTTTTGCCTCAGCCTCCCAAGTAGCTGGAACCACAGGCACCCACCACAACACCTAGCCATCTTTTTTTTCTTTTTTTTTTTTCTTTTTGGTTGCAGTAGTCATTGTAGTTTAGCAAGTCTGGGCCAGGCTCGAACCCACCACCTTTGGTGATTTGGCTGGCGCCCTACTCACTGAGCACAGGCACCAAGGTTTAGAATCACCTAATTTTTAAGTAGAGAAGTTATATGATTTTATTTCTGATATGATGTTTGACAATTAAGTTCACAAACTCATCCCTAGAAAAAGTACTCCATGCCTCATTGCCGAATATAACTACTGTCACCTCCAAAGTACTCCCTTTGGGAGGTATGCACTGACATCAGTGCCTAGTCCACTCTTCAGAGAAATTTTGGAATTTTTTCTGGAATGGCCATCAGAGCTGTCATTATATGAAGTGTGACAGTTAACTTCACAAACTTATCCTAGTAGTGCTTTGAAGGGCACTGTAGGCTGGCATCAGTGCATAGACTCCCAAAGGGAATACTTTGAAGGTGACCATAGTGATATTCAGTAATGAAATATATTAGCACCTTTTTCTATGATAACCTTGCAGACTTAATTGTCAGAACACATAGAATGACAGCTCTGATGAACATTCTAGAAAAAGAGTTCCACAATTGCTTTGAGGCATGGACCACAAAGGTCACTCTTGCTTTTGTTGAAAAGAGTCAAGAACAAAGACAAAAGACTAGTTGGAAAACCGTTGCCTATTTAAATTATGAATCAGACCACGCCACTTTTCTGCTTCATATTCTTAACTCCAGTGAAGAAACGGCATTCTTGTAGGCAGTTGTGGAGATAGTGAGCAGTAGTAGAATACATTTTCAAGGAAGATCCAAATGGATTAGAAGCAGGAAATGAAGGAAAGAGAAATCAAAGATAATTCCTTGGGTTCACTACTTAAATAGCTGAATGACTGCTAATGCAATAAAATGAGGTGGCAAAACTATTTTCAGGAAGAAATAAAAAAAATTCTATTTTTGGCATGTTAAGTTTATAATATCTTTTTTTAAATTAATCAACATGTAAAATTTATGTATGTATTTTGTCCAACATGATATATACATCATGGAGTGATCACATCTAACTGATTAACAAATGCATTTGCCCTCACGTAGTTATAATTTTTGTGGTGAAAAATTTTAATATCCACCGACCTAATATTTTTTAAGCATTCAATATATGGACCAAGTGGAGGTGTTAAGAGCTGGGTGTAAAGGTTAGAATACAGTAAGACATTAGGGATCTGAGATGTACATTAAAGCCAAGGCCTGAAATAATCCAAGGCCAAAGAAGTAATGACCATAAAGAAGGCAGAGGAGTCACTTTTAGGCTACTCTTTATTGTTAATTTAAGGAAGGATGAGACACCAACAAAGAAGTCTGACTAGAAGCAACCCATGATATAGGTGGTAGGCTGAGACATCTATCAGCCTGAGACGAATTCAGAGGACAAAGTATTTCAAGAGGCTAGAGGTAGTAAAACATATCAAATGCTGGTGAGATGTATATAAATCTTATGAATTCCCCATCCACAATACTAAAACTAAGTAAGAATTAATTGGGAATTTTCAAAGGAATTGATGCTTGATGTATAAAGTGAACACAAATTGCATTAGTTAAGGTAGGTCATCTGTTGGCAACACTGGGCCTAAAGAATCAATGGCTGACATTGAAGGGAACTGGTCCCCGAGGTGAAAGGACCCTATAAATGATCTGCATCCAAATAATGAGCAGAACAGAGAATAAGTAGGGGGCTTTTAACTGCTTTGGCCGGGAAACGATACATGAATTTATTCAACTTTCCGCTGGAAAGAAATAATCAGCATGGCAAGTAGGGCAGATATATCATTTATTGTCCTGAAACACAAAGTATTTTCACTAGTTTCTAGCCAATCTTTACTACATAAATACTTTTTAAAATAGTTTCAACATCTCTAGGTATTTTATTTCATTGAAATATTAGAAAATTACGCATCTGGTCTCTTTGTTTTTCATACCACAATTATGGACCTCCTTAATGATGTTGCTGTGGAATCTGAGTGACTTGATTTAATTAATTTACCAAGTGCTCTGGCATGCCTTTAATTCACAGGGAAAAAAAAGTACTCTATAACTTTTCATTAAATATGAAAGGACTATCCTTTATCTCTAGAAAATATACTGAAAAGATGATCAGAGTATTATACACTAATTTTTTAATATAATTGCTTTTTTACTACCACATTGCATTTACCACATTAGACTATTACCTTTAGGACTACTTACTTATTTCACCGAACAGATTAAGTCATTAGATATGAATATGCAAATACAGATATTTTAATGATAATATTATGTTGTATACTATCAGTTTGAATCAAATTATGGGAAATTTGATGGCTGGTAAAAAAGAACAGATACATAGGAAATATTTTACTGATTAATGTTCAATTAACTTAGAATTTTTAATAAAACACTTTGCATAAGTCAGTAATCAATAAAGTTGCTTCCTTGATAATTGCACTAATAACAAATTATATAGATTAATAATAATGTATCTGCTGACTCCTAGGTGCACATCACTAGATATATAAATGGAGATCATTTTATTGTGTAGTACATTATCACTTTGAATTATGGCATTTGAAAAAAGATTCTTTTAAAGTGTAGCTGCTATACTGTTGTGAACCATTCTAGGAAGAACTGGTTAGATGGCCAATGAGAGTACTGACCTGCTGAGCATGGTTTGAGTGATTATAACAAACAACTAATAAATTTGTTTCTGCTGTCCTGATAGCAGCTAGTCTTTCCCATGCAATTTTTCAAAATAATTAGCAAAACTACAGGGGTAACTTAACACCCATGATGTGCATTATATATATTATAAATTAATTATCTTTAATTACATCTAAGCTAACATTGGTCTCATTAATAATAAGCTCATGCCAACCATGTCAATTATTAAAGCTAAGAATTGCAGAATGGGTATATATAGATCAGACAATGCGCTACTCTTCACTTTTTAAGGATTTTAAATTCCGTTTCAGTTTGTGTTGATTTAAGAATTAGCGCACTCAATTAGTGACAGAATGTCAAATATTCATTCAACCAGTTATTAATATTTCAAAACACTTGCAGAGTACAAAATTAAGTACTTTATTTGAAAAACACATTTTATTTGGAAAACAAATGTGTCCACAAAATGAGTTATCCTACAATCGATGGTCCTCTAAAGTGTAGATTTAAACATGTCTATTTAAACTCACATGCACACCAGTGTGTAAATATATATGTACATAAATGTACATGCACACAAAGGCATGTTTATATAGCATATATACATGTATATATATGTGTACATATATTTAAATAAGTATGTTCATTGTGTATGTATATATGTCTGTGTAAATATTTATGCATTTATTTTTCAAATAAGGGACACAAATATGCCAGAATGAATAATCTCTAAAGATTGAGCAACTTTGCTATGCTAAGTTTCTCTTAAAATTCCATGAAATGACAGAATAAATGTAAAAGGAGAACATATAATTTTTTTTTTTGGCCAGGACTGGGTTTGAACCCACCACCTCCAGCATATGGGGCCGGCACCCTACTCCTTTGAACCACAGGTGCCACCTGGAGAACATATAAATTTAAAGCAGCCTGGGGAAACATAAAACAGTGTCATTAAAAAAAAAATTATCTAAAAGGATAGAAAGAAAATAGAACCAGATATTTAGATACTCAAACAAAGTAAGCTATAATGACACAAATTCAGTAGGATAAAATAATTTAGGATAAACTGCTTAGTACTTAAGCAAACTAGATGGTCTAGCCCGACTCACACAAGAAGTAGCAAAGGGCCCATTTGGAAAAACAAACTGGTTGACCTCTCCCTCTCCTGGATTTGTGCTAAGCAATAAGTAAAAATGTCATTAACCCAGAGGTTAAGTAATTAGTGTGGAAATTGGAACAGTAGAATCAGGAGAGTGTCTCCAATAGCTGCTAAGCAGGTAATAGCCACCCTGAGAAGACAATCACTAAGAAATTGAGTCGTAAATCATTTCACATACCTTAGTGCTCTTTTCACTTCACTGTAGACTGAACTGATATGTAATTTATAATCATCACTTTAAAACAATATGCAGACAATCAAGATTCATAAAATCATAGAGTAAAGGCGAGGCAAGAGAGTCGCCAAACCAGATGAATTGAACCACACTTAAAGGAAGCACATTCATAGTGAAGACAAGTTAATGATAGGATAAACATCAATATTAGTCAGATAAGCTAACTACCTACCTCAAACCCCACACAGAAACCAATGGAAGAGGGTTGTGGAAGATAGGTGAAACATAAAACAATACAGCTTTCAGGTAAAAATATAAGAAAAATAGCCAGGTAGAAACTAGGTCATGCCCAGCACTCTGGAAGGCCAAGGTGGAAGGATGGCCTGCGCTCAGGAGTTTGTGACCAGCCTGAGCAAGAGCAAGAACCCCCCACTCTCTACAAATAGAAAAACTAACCTGGCGTAGTGGCAGGAGCTTGTAGTTCCATGTAGCTGGGACTACAGTTTGAGGTTACGGTGAGCCATGATACCACAGCACTCTACCCAGGGCAACAGAGTGAAAAAACAAAATATATATATATAAGAAAATCTGTTCATTGCCAGTAGATAGGCAATGATTACTTAAGTAGTATCAAATGTAGCAATTATAAGGAAAAAGTTGATAAGGTGGTTTTAAAATAAATCAAAAACATTTTCATTAAAAGATATGATTAACAGAATGAAAATGCAAGCCAAACTCTGGGAGATATTATTTGTAACACTTCTATTAGACGAAGGAAATGTATCCAGAATACATCAAGAAAAGTTACAAGTTGATAAGATAACCCGAAACACGTGGACAAAACCTTCCGGAGGCACTGAACTACAGAAGGCTCCTCTAGGACCACAAACATAAAAAGTGTCTGCCTTCAGTAGTCACCAGGGAAAATTTCAAAATTTGAATTGTATAACTCGACATCTCTCACCAGATTAATGAAAGGAAAACAGAAAACTCAAGGTTTTGTCAGTGGTATGTAACAAGCAGAACTCATACATTGCTGGTGGTTTGTCTTAAAAACAAACAGGTGAAATTTATGACTCAGCAATTCCATCCTTGCTACATACCAAACACAAAGGTATAGGGATATATAGACACATGTTCACAGGTATTTTTTTCATACCTGCTTTATTATTGCATCTATGACCAAATACCAAATGTATTTCTATTTGGTTCCAAATGTCTGTGTCTCTATTTTTGTGCCGATACCATGCTGTTTCGACCACTATGGCTTTGTCGTACAGCCTAAAGGCTTTGTTTTTACTACTAAGGATTGCCTTGGCTATATGGGGGTTTTTCTGGTTCCATACAAAATGAAGAATTATTTTTCCAAGTCTTGAAAGTATAATGTTGGTATTTTAATAGGAATAGCATTGAATCTGTAGATTGCTTAGGGAAGTATGAACATTTTAACATTGGTGATTCTTCCCAGCCATGAGCATAGTATGTTCTTCCATTTGGTAATGTCTTCTGGTGTTTCTTTTCTTAGGGGTTCAAAGTTTTCTTTATAAAGCTCCTTCACCTCTTTTGGGAGGTGTATTCCTAGGTATCTCATCTTCTTTGAAGCTACTGAGAAGGGAATTTTGTCCTTAATGTCCTTCTCATCTTGGCTGTTATTGGCATGTACAATGGCTACTGATTTGTGGACATTGATTTTATATCCTGAGATGTTACTGTATCTTTTCATCACTTCCAGGAGTCTTGTGGAAATTCTGGAGATTTTGAGTTATCCTATTATTAGAATATTGGCATAGATAAAGATAAGTGTTCATCTGACCACAGCATTACCTGTCTTCTCCCCTCCTTTTCTCTTCTCTGTCTTCTTTTCATCCCCAAATAGAGACTTGCCAATCTGTTTATCAATTGTTTTTTGTTTATCTTTAAAAATATGTGAATATATGAATTTTACCTTATTATCTGCTGTACAGCAAAGGCCTTGCATATATCAATGACTTAATGAAAATGTTTAATAAAGGTATAATATTTTTAAATGAATGACTATGAATGGATGTGGGAAAATTGCAAAGCAGAGTTTGAAAATGAATACTCACTTAGCTTGGATTTCTAGTCAGGACTTTCTATAATATTTTCTATGTCTCTCCTATTTCCTCAAAAGTGATGCACAAATGACTGTGTCCTGGCTTCAGGGTCTTTCTGGATTTTTTGTTTGTTTGTTTTTTGTTTTTTTGAGACAGAGTTTCACTTTGTCACCCTGGGTAGAGTGCCCTGGCATCATAGCTCACAGCAACCTCAAACTCCTGGGCTCAAGCAATTCACTTACCTCAACCTCCTGAGTAGCTGGGATAGCCACAACATCCGGCTATTTTTTAGAGATGAATTCTTATCCTAGCCCACTGGTCTTGAACTAGTGAACTCAGGCAATCCACTCACTTTGGCCTCCCAGAGTGCTGGGGTTATAGGTGTAAGCCACCACACACAGCCCAAATGACTGTGTCCTGGCTTCAAGGTCTTTCTCTGGTTAATCAATAATATCTATAAACCTACCTACATTGAATGTGCTCATCTTACGCTTATGATGTAGGACAAGGTTACATTTTCAAGATGTGTTCACTACACTGGCACTTTAAACCAGTTTGTCCCAGTGAGTAAATCAACAGAAAGACAACATTTAGAAGATTCAACTAGTCACTTCAATAACTGTGGAACCACTATGTCCATGCTTTCAAACTACCTTTATAAAAACATGTTTTAGTTGATTTTTAAAAATTTCTTAACTATCATGGATTGATACAATGTATATATTTATTGGAATAATAATTGCATACTTAATGTCATGGTAACATTAAAAGTATAAACATATAAAAGTATAACATATAAATTTTTTAAAATATTTTTCCATTTTGTACTTATCTCTTCATAGACAGCCGTGAGCAGTTAGCAGACACCGGCCCTTGAACCATGCTTTGGGTACTGGTGCCCTACATTACATAGGAGAGGGTCAAGATCAGGGTCTCAGAAAAAAATGGCATTACCAAAGTAGGCATATTTAGGGCAATTTTGGAATCAGAATTTCTGCAAATATATGGCAAAGGAACAGAAAAAAAATCAAAAGATAGTAATAAGAACTTCTACTACAGATAAGAATATTTAATCTCACAGAAGTAAAATAAATTAAGATCTCACAGTAGATAAATTCTTGATGCAAGATTTAAGCCCAACCAGACTGAATCCCAGGAAGAATAAAGGATAATCTTTTGAGAGAGCCTTAACTGGGCACATGGAATATACATAAAGATTAGAGGAAATATACTACTTAGACTGTGAATATGTGGTAAAATAATAGTGCATAGGTTGATAGTATAAGTATTGCAAGATCAGCAAATGGAAAGCAATAAACTCTCACCAAAGATTATAGGGGAAGGAATTTTATTAGCCAGCAGGGAGCTCAGCAGGTTATGAGCCTTAAAGCACTGAGCCCCCAGAGTTGTTCCCACAAAGCTCTCTATACTATTCTAGCAAAACATACACAGAGTTACAGTGACAGATGTTAGGTCATGAGAAACTTTTAGTTAGCAGGCAAAAAAAGTGATAAAAAGTTCATGATTATTTTTCTCAAGAAACCAGAGTGACATTATTTGTTCCATAGTCTCTTTCAAGGTTACCTCCGTTTAGTGTATCTCTTGAAGTTCTTTCTTATTTTTGGAGGCCGAGTTCTTCTGCAGCTGTCTTCGGCATTCTCAGGACCACCAGGGAGTGCAAAATTCATTTCTCCTTCCTCATAAGTATGAGAAAGAATGAGGGCAGGTGATCAGAAGAAAATAGTGAAACTAACCAACAAACATCTAGGGGAGAAAATGACTGCCTTCCAGAATTATCAGTGGGATAAAGTAGCAAACATGTAACACTGAGGAAAAGAAGGACTGAAGGAGCCAAGTGAGGCGTGATAAAGGATGTGCAATTGTGCTTGAAAGTGTGCAAAAGATTTTGCCAATTAATGCAATCCAAAGAGTGTATTCGGGGAAGCAATGTGAGATGACTCAGAAGCAGCTGTCCGTCAGCCTCTAGGGATCACAGGTTAACTATATTTAAAGGATCACAGACATAGGACTTTCATAAAGAGTACATAATAATAATAACTTCACTTATGTCTTGTTGGAGAGTAGTAAAAGGAAGTGCTTATGTTCAAAATAAATCAGGGAGGAAGGAACATTTTTACAGCTTTCACTTCAATAGCTAGCTAAGGAAATTCATTGTGAGGGTTAATGGAGCCTTCGAAAAAAATTGCTAAAGAGCAGAATCATCACCTTTCAAAGTTTACCATTTTCCATCTGTTACTCTGCCAGGAATACCTCTTCATTTATAATATTTTAGCAAAATTATACATAAAACATTTTTTGTGTGTGAATAGTGTCTATCTCGATTTCTAAGCCAAACTGTAAAATTAACCCAAATATGCTGTCAATTGATGTGTAATAAGAATTGCACGTTTGGTTAAAAATAAATTGTGAGGATATTTGAATCAAAGCCTTTTACCAGGCAAGTACATAATGAACCCTTAACAGAAATTAACATTCCAGTACTGAGAATCTGAAAGAAAATTATCAGGCAGACACACCAGGAGCCAATTTTTTCCAGTTTATAAAATTTTTACCAATTTGTCAAATAAGAAGATACATAAAAGTGTTCTTGTTTTCCACAGCTTATGCTTATAAAATGTTACATGATTGTCACAGTCAATTCTAAAAATTAAAATTTCAATTGTTGGCCCAGACACAATGAATTTATTATGCTGTAAAGGCTCCATAAATAAAATGTACATATTTAAGTATATTTAATTTGTATTAAAAGCTTTCAATTTTAGTTTCTTTTAGATTATGACTTCAGCAGACATAGATATATTTAATTGGTCCTAAGAAAATAGTGAATTGTAGAACAGCATTTTAAAGTATGCTGTTGAATGCTTTTTAATATTTTAGCCATCAATAGTAGCTATTGCTTCATGCCCTAAATGTGCAATTATCAGTCAAATTTTTCCTTACAAATACAGTATAACCTCCATAGTTGACCATCTCCCTACATTGAGCACCTACTTAAGTTGACCTCATTTTCATAGATCAGATATGCACCACGTGTATGTCTCAGTACTGTGGGCCTAGTTCCTTATGTGGACCCCTTGCCTCATAGTGACCAGTGTATTACAGCCCCTTGGGTGGTCAACTTGCGAAGGCTCAACTGTATAATGCAACTGTCAGCATTACACACGCTGAAATATTTTCCAAGAAGAGTATTTTTTAACTTTAGAAAGTAGAAATCATAAAAATTACATATATTGGAACAACTTCAAAGGTAACTAAACATAAAGCTAACCAGGTAATATTTGTTTTCAATCAAAAATCCATAGTATGCAAGTTAATTTAGTTAGACCAATGTATCCACATCATCAACAAAAATATTCATCATCATTATCACTTTTCAGCTGGCAGAAATTAGCAACAGATGTTATAAAAGTTTTCCTTGTTTATATTCAGAGATGTTCCACATTCCCCTGTGAATTCAAAATAGGAAAACACAATGAATCATATCCCTGCAGTCATGGCAAACCATATTTTGCATCATAAAAACCATTTGTATAACTCAAATTCATCTCAGATTTGTTGCCCCTCAAAGGTAAAGGAGTTAGAGAACAGTTGGGTCACAATAAAAATCTTCTTCATATTGCCTAGACTAAAAATAAGAAAACAATATTATTTACATTCAATAGACTCAAATATAATAACCAGGGGATCTGTGTATTATTTTATTGTTCAACTTATATATTAATGAATTATTTATTTAAAGTTTATAATCTTTTATTATCGCATCCTTCCTAATTAGTTTAAAAGATCATTTATTTTGTTTTTAAAGAAGGGAATTTTCTTAGAGTATGAAACAGGATGAGTAAACATTTAGAAAGGGCACAAATAATTAAATACTCTAATGTTATTAGACTCCTAAAATGAACTTTTAACTAAAATGGAATAATGTGCTGAACACTGGATTTACTCATAGCAACGCCAAATAGCTTAGAAGTGTAAACTTCTTTTTAATACAAATTCTGAGAAGTGATCACATGTGTGGATCTTAGATGATACAAGTAATGTGACAGATGACATTTTCAACTGAGTTTGCAATGGAAATAAAAGTATTCCTAAATGATATAACTTACATTAGCATTGATAAACATTGAAAAAATGACATTTAATTATAAACTCTAAAGGCATGGGAAGCTGTGAATGCTTTGGACTGGGGTATATAAATTTCTAGTGGTGTGAGTATACAGAACATTACAGAGCTCTAGTTAGTGAGTTCTACAGTGGTTTCTCCAAGTTCTTTCCTAGAGTCCTAAATGACCAAGATATTCTGTGATAAACATTCCCCTTACTTACAAAACGTGAGGAGTCATGACTGCTATCTGATCCTTACATTTTCAGGATTCATATTAGCTTCTCTGAGAGTTTCCACCATACACACACAAATCTGGTTATGTCTTTAAACTTTGTATTGTTGAAGTCATTTAACCATAAAAACTCATTTTCCATATAACATGTAGTAAAACAGTGACGTCTTCTTTAAAGAGTATTCCAGAGGATAGATCTTTAACGTTCTTAGATGGTACGACTGATAACTGACAGATGTCCAAATAAAGCAAGTCAATAACTGAAATAGTGGACCATTATGATTATCAAATAATATTTGTTTTATCAGATAAATATCTAGAAGGTCAGCATAATATTTTTTGTTTTCTAGATTAAGGAGCTTTATATTATGAATAATACACATATGGGACACAACATGGACATTAGTTAATTAGGAACTGGAATTTGAATACAAACATCCATTTGTATTTTGTCCAGAGTTGAACCAAGGCTTTTTTCTATTGGGAAGATATTATTTTTTCATTAAAAAAGAAACATTGAACTCGCTTCAATCCTTGGGGGGGGGGTAAATGGTTCAACATATCATTGATTGGATTCCAAGAACTAGAATTTGATAGGAAGATTCTTTTCCAAGTGCCCTGTACAAAAATAAGGGCAGCAGGAGAGAATGGGCTAAAAAGCTAAAGAAAGATGTCCTTTCAACTCAAAGTCCAGCCTCAGATTGATCCTGCAAGGGCTTCTACCATGTGTTTGGGGTTGAAGGGAGGAAGGATGGCCTTTTGGGCATTCCCAGGATTGTAGGTGGGCAACGCTCTGGAGAAGGGTAGAGCTATAAAGTCAACATCCGGTAAAGGAATGTGAGAGGCACAAACAGCAAACAGTATCCGCAGCAACATGTTTATCTTTCTACTCACATGCCTCAAAATTCAACAAATAAAACAATTTGAAAACTAAACTTACGAACTACCTGTCTCAACCTAGCCTGAGACCTCCTCCATCTTAATGGCACTAATATCTGTGACTGACATCTTTGTTTTCACTATAAAATATCTCTTGAATCCATTTATTTTGTTTTAGAAACTGGTTTCCAGCTTCAATAATTGACAAAAATTGTATCTATATATTGTGAATAATGTGTTGTTTTGATTTATGAATACACAGCAAAATGAATCCATTTACTTTTATGCATTTCTTGGTTTAAAAAAAGTCAGTTCATCTGCTGTTATTCTAGCTCAGAGTTCAGAAAATATTTTAGTATGTGTTTCATTGCATTTGATCTTAACCCCCTTTAATACATTTCTGCTCCACATGGGGCTATCATTAAACAGAAATCTATTACATAACCTTCATTTGTAAAATCTATTATTGGATTTCAACTGTTCTGAGGACAAAGACCCAAATCATTAACATAGCCTATAAGGCATCTGAAGGATTGGTCTTCAGACTATATTTCCAGGATATTATAATTTTATTTTTTCCCTTGTTTGAGTATCTTATCCACTCTGGTTTTCTTTGAAGACCTCGAGTAGCAAATAGTCCATTCCACTTCACACTTCCTGGTCTTCACACATTTTTATCTACTCAGCATTCTAATTCCTTACTCATGAATCCAATCCAAACACACATGCACACACCAGTTTATTCCTGCAAATTAACTCCTTGATGTAAATAGATCTCGTTTAAATCATCAGCTTTTCAGTGAGGATGCCAGAGGCCTCTTAAATCCTGTGACCTTACCTCCAGACAGATTTGACCACTCTCACCCTTTGCTTCTCAAGGGACATAATGTGAGATGTTGCTGAAAACACTCTGCACTCACAGAAGCATGACCTCGAAGTGTGCAGGAGTTAACCTACACAAGAAAGCTGTAAACCAAAGCTTTTTCCAGTATTTCAGAGTATGGATTTCTGAAGCTCAAAAAACGCAGCTCCTAGTGGGGAAAAATAAGACTTGTTTTGGAAGCAGTGAGCTGATGTAGTGTCTCTCTCTTCTCCTTTTTTGCTTCACTCTCACTGATCACTCACTCTTGTTTCCTGGCAATACTATCTCAAAATGAACCTCTGTCTCATTGTCTTATTTTGGGGGGTAAATCTCAGCTAAGAAGGTTAATACCAAGATAGCCCTTGAAAGGGCTCTGTTCAGTTGAGTTGGTGGAAATGAATCTCTCAACAATTCACAACAGCAACAGGGGCAGCGTGACTGATGATGATGTGGGTAGTGATAATACTCACTATGCAATAACTTCATGTTATAATGCTCTCACTGGTGGGGGTTGGAATGAGGAGAAGCTGAAAAGTGGGGCATTGCCTAATAAGGTGGCGGTGGCATCTGAACACTGTGGTCCAGCTTACCAAATTCATTGTCATCACCACATGCAATTGTCGATTCTGTCTTATTTTACTTGAAATAACAGTAGATCACTAGCTTCTTCTTGACTTCTAAAAGTTCTTACCACCTGTCACACATTCATTTCACAGGTGGTTTATCTGAATAATTGAGGGTTCCTCTAAATTTGTCCAATCTCAAATGTTAGAAAGTTCTAGAGATCAAGTTTTAGCTGTGTTCTTTTTTTTTTTTTTTTTTTTGAGACATAATCTCACTTTATTGCCCTCAGTAGACTGTACAAATTCCACTCTTTGTAAACTCTCTGATCTCACTTCTCATAATTCCCTTTGTACTCTGGGTATTCTAATCAGATTTTATCTTTTGCTAATCTATGATCCTGTTTTCTCAGAATGTTTAAATGGCTCACTCCCTTCTGTCTTTCAGATATTCATTCAAATATTGCCTTTTGAAAAGGCACAATTCTATGGTATTGTTCTATATCATGTTACTCCTTTAAGTCTGTTTATAATTATGTTATGGTCATAATTTATGTTTTGATTATCTCCAATATAACATACACTCTTTAAAAGCAAGATCTTCATTTTTTAAAAGGTGTATTCCCTGTCATTACTAGCAATGCCCAAGACATAGTATGCACTAAACAAATATTTTTGATATAAATTTTCAATGCTGATTCAATTTCTGTTTATTTAACTAAGCCAATATAACCTTCCCCAGTTTCTCTGAGTATATGTGAAGACCCATACATAGGTGATTTCCTCTGGCCTCCCTGTCTTTCTTGCAATTAGAACACACACACACACACATATGTGACTAAACACAAATTTATAAAGATATATGAAATTACATACTGTCTTCTGTCCTCTATGTGTGTGTCTTATATAGTGATCTTTTTTCTATTGTTTCTTTCCTATTTTGAGCTCCTAGAATAAGGAAATGAATGGAGTAGTACTTAACAAATGGCCCCAAATTACAATATGAAAATATTTGTATCTTTTGGTAAAATGGCTACCATTATAAACTACTGTCAAGTTAGCTTGAATCAACAATGATGCTGTATTCAAATAAAAATGGTTATTATACTATTTGCTGTGAAGTTTCACTCAATAAAATTTTGTTGTGGAAAATGGCTATAATACAAAAATTTAAATCAACATTACAGCAGATTACTTCATTTCATTTATGATAGCGCTTAAAATGTCCAATAGGATTATAATGCTAAATTCCAATGGCTGAATCTCAAAGCTATCCATTCTATAGCTCCACTTCACCTCCCCTCACCAAACACTTGATTTCACACTACTCGATAGTGCAGTACGAGGGTTAGTTTACCCACAGAACAACACGCTCTTCCCACCTGCTTGCCATTCTTATTGTGGCCCAAACCATGGTACTATCACACCAAGTAATAAATTTATCAAAGAGTAATGTAAATGTGACACTAGTAATGACGAAATAGGGGTTTATTTTCTGATGTTGTACCATGCTATATGTCAACAAATTGAGGCAGGAACTTGGTCTCCATGCATCAGTATCCTTGGTATCTTCTACCTTGTCTCTCTATAACACTTGGTGTCCTGCCTTTTTTATTGCCTTATGGTTTCAAGATGGCTGCAAATCAATCATATTTCACATACATGTTCCAGGTAGGACAAAATAAAAAAAAAAAAGGAAAAGTGCAGAAACTAAAGAGAATTCTAACTGTGTATTGGGAAGAATGCCATCTCTAGAGACCTTTGCCCATGTATTAACAGAAACATGAAATCTCATGACTCATAACACCTTTCTACTAAGTCCCCCACTGGGCCACACACTGAGTTGCAAATAACATGCTAGAAGTTTAAGAAATCGTACTTAGCGTCTAAGACCTACTTATGTTCACACAGTGCTTCTTGGCTAGCAGAGTAATCCAGGGCAATGTATTAAAATTCAGTTTCCCTATGTCAAAGCGGGGGATAAGATTAGAACCAATTTATAGGTCTTCAAGAAAATTAACTTACATAATTCATATGAAGCATTTAATGTAATAGTTATCCCCTAAAAAGGATTCAATTCCTTTTAGTAATTCCTGATATTTGTATCATTACAACCTAAAGCCAGCATTTTCAAGAGTATTTTTCAAAATATATTCAGAACTGTGGTCCTAAAAAACTAACATTTTTTTAAAACACTGGGCTGAACAAATTTAACAAAATTTAAAAATCTAAAAAGTTTGGTGATAAAAAAATTTTCTAAAATCTCATGATTTACTGATAAGTGACTCTCTAGGAAGAAATATGATGATGAGCATTTTACAAAACTATCAACTAATGAAACTGTTTTTGTTAGCAGAGCTCAAGAAATTATTACAGAGACATAATATCCCAAATTTCTTTTAGGCTGTATGACAGTGGACTAATTTTAGTCCATGATCATTCTCCCTGGGTTTGCTCAGAGCACAGTACTTACAGCTGCATACAGCAACTCTGTACTACTTTCTACTCAGGACATAGTTTTAAAAACAACTCACGAGACATTTGACATGATTTAGCTGAGGGAACCCCACTGGTAGAGAGCATGCTGCTGTAATCATCAACACAAAGATGGCCTTCTAAAGGAGAGGTGCAAAGGCTTTACAGAAATGAGAAGAGGAAGAGGAGAAAGATAAGTGAGAGGAGGACAGGGAGGGAAAATATTTATCCTTCAGTTCTATGAACATTCTTTGAAGGGTGTGCATCACTAAACTTTAAATTAGAAACAAGGAATTCCTTCCAAATACAACTTTATCACAGATCCTAGGATAAACATACTTTATGAGAATCACAAAGTTTCACAGACTTTCTTTGACTAAGAAAATGAAGCAAATGATCGACAAAATTTGATTATTCTGTGTCAGAAGATGAACTTTGGTATTTATAAACATTCATATTGGACACACAAATACTGAGTTAAGGTGGCTTTGAATAGAATTGCTGTGTGTGATATCAAAATCAAAACCATTGATAATACAAGTTTTTACAGATTTTTCAAAATTTATTCTCTGGGAAATCTTCTTGTCTTCCTTCTTGGTCATTTCCACCCACCCCCCATAACAGGAAGCATAATGAATTTGTGGCTGCTGATCGAAGAATACATTTTTTGCTCTTTAAACATAGTACCATCTAAAGTAGGAGAAAGGACAAGTATTTCAGAATTAAAACATGTGTTCAGACACATCACCAGGTAAATATCATTACTGATGTAGAAATTCTAAGATCTGTTAGTAAACTGAATAGTACAAAAATTGTAATTAATACTTGGAGAATTGCTTCTAAAAATGGAGTATTATCTAATAGAACTTATATTTTATTAAAAGAGTATTCTGAAAAAGGATCAAAAGGAAAAGCTAACACCATGATGAAAGACACTGACGTTCATGAGATGTCATTTATTGCTCTTAGAACTCAATAACTGGTGGATCAGCATTAGAAAGTCCCAGACGTTCTTCCAAAGGTATATATTAATTAAAGTTATTTTAGATACTCAATCAGAAGTTATAGAACTTAACAGATAGCATGCCAAAATTAATATCCATTGGAAATCATTTACCTGCCATTGATATCAACAATATTTTTAAAAAGCAGTACCTTAAATGTCATTGACCACAGAGCATTGAAAACAGTATAGCCACCAGCTCCTAGAGGGGAAAAATACAGGAAGAGACATGATCTGGATTTAATATTTTCCTCAAAGACTCTCCAAATTGATGGCTTATGAGAATTATGTGCCAAAGAAAATGAATTGACTTTTTAAGCAAACTTTTTCAAAAAATTACTAAGAAGGAAAAAAAAGTCTTAATATTTTCCAGGAAAACAAATGTAATGTCACACATATTCCAAAGTAGTTATCACCTATTCTGTCTTCCTTGAGCAACACCTTTTATGCCAGTTCTGTCTACTTCTGCACAAAAAGTCAAAATTATTTTCTTATTTTTAAAGTGAGTTTTTTTTTTTTTTTTTTTTTTTTGAGACGGAGCCTCAAGCTATCTCCCTGGGTAGAGTGCCATGGCATCACGCTCACAGCAACTTCCAACTCCTGGGCTCAAGCGAGTCTCCTGCTTCAGCCTCCCAAGTAGCTGGGACCACAGGCGCCCGCCACAACGCCTGGCCATTTTTTGGTTGCAGCCATCATTGTTGTTTGGCGGGCCCGGGCTGGGGATTCGAACCCGCCACCTTAGGTGTATGTGGCTGGCGCCTTAGCAGTTAAAGTGAGTTTTAACCTTAAACTAAATACATAATACAACTTACAAGATAAATGAGTCAGAAAGACATGAGAATGCTATTACAGGAATGTACAATTTATTTGGAGTCACTCTTACGATTGGAAGGATTAATGGATTATAAAACAAAGCAATGAGTTTTCTTAGAGAAACAGTAGAAAATTGAGAGCATTACCACTTTTGAAGAAGAATGATTACAATACTTCTATATAGATACAACGAAGTGTTGGGAGAACTTCCAGGACTCTGGGCATAGAAGCTTCCATGTCTTCATCCTGGCAGAAAGCTCAAGAACATCGTAAACAATTTTTTGATCACCACTAAGGCAGAACCTTTCTCCTTTACTGCTTGTATTTCGGTGAATTTCCCAAGAGCACAGCTCCTAGAAAATAGTTACTTCATCCTTCAACTGGTTCAGTGAGAAAATGCCCATTCCATAATTTCACTAAGAATTTTTGTATCCCAAGTTCTTTCTTTCTTATTCCACCCTGATAAAAACATAGAATGAGAAGGTATTTGGGGGTGGCTTGGTGGTAGAATATACTGCAGAGACGTTTTGCATGACTTAGAAAAGATGCTCGATTTGGGGAGATATCCTGCAGAAACTAAGTATTATTACAAGACAGCAGCTTTTCCTGACATAGTAAAGTTGTGTTCGAACCCACCTTAACCTAGTTTCCTCTGAATTTTTGAGAACTAAGAGAGGATTATGTTAAATCTAAAAGGCTGGTATTTCTAGGAGCTTCAGCCAGATCTATAATCCAGCTCCCAGAACAAAATCCAGCAGAATAAGTGTTTTCTCTCTGCAAGACAGGAGAGTTATGCTGGAAGATCAGCATTTAAGGCCGAGAAATTCTAGACAGCAAAATTTTGAGAGGAAGTATCTTAAGGCAACTGGGAAGTAGTGCCACCTAGCAGCCAGAAAAATATGGTATGAAATCATGCCATAGACAGAAGTAGAGCAATAAATATAAAAAAAGACTGAAGATATTGTGGGGTGGTCACACAATGAAATACTATTCAGCAGGGATAATAAAAAATCTACAACTGCATACAACAATATGGTTGAAAATCACATACCTGAAGCAGAAATTAGACAAAAAGTTATTCATTTTTGTGATTCATTTTGGGTAGAGAGCAAAACCAGACAAAAACTTATTTATACTTAATGAATCAAAATAGTATTTACTCTTGGAAAGTGTAGTGTCAAGAAGTGGAGGAAAAGGAATTTTCTAGAACACTGCTGAGTGCTAAGTGCTGATTATACAAAGGGTTACCTTTGTGATAATTCACTGACCATATGCCTGGGGTGTGCATACTTTTTTAAAATACTAACATGAAACCAGTAGACAATCTAATACATGCCCACACAACAGAATTTTTATATTAAACTTCAGTAATAACTTTTTGTAAGCTTGAAAATATAAGAGAATGTTCTTAGAGTCCCATAGAGACAAATAGCAAGAAAATGCTAAGAGTCTTGTGGAGAGAGGAGGAGAGTGTCATACCCTATTACATGGCAGGTAGAGAAGCTCAATCTAATCTACTTAGGTACTTTTGCCCCAAGCTGACTTTTCTCACAGTTATTCAATCTCACAACTTAGTTATTATTCTTTTTTAGAAAATAAAGCATAACCACTTTATAATATTTTTACTTTGATAAAGAAAAATAATAAAATTTTAAAAAGCAATGTGTAAGAACAAGTAAAATATTTTATGTAAAGTAAAACTATGGCAAATATGTTATTCCAACACAAAAGGAAAAATCCTCATCCCATATATAAATAAAATTAGTAAAAATGATATACAAGCAGATACTTTGTATCTACTTTTAGAGATACAAAGATTTTCTTTAGTCAATGTAGCACGTAGTAATAAATAACAGCTTACTGGTTTTAAGTAAGGGAAAAATATCATTAAACAATAAAAAGATAACATGCCAATTTTCTAAAAGAAAAGGGGAAGGATGGAGTCAGGATGGCAGACTTCAGCCAGCTTCCAGCAGAGGGTCCCATCAAGAAGGAGATTTAAAGGACAGAAAGTTTAGCAAGTAAGCTGACAGAAATTTAGCAAGGAGCTAAGCCAAGAGAGAAGAATGAAGAATGCACAACAACTTTGCTGAGGCAAGCTGTGACCCCAAAAATACAATCAAAAGGTACAAAATCCACAACCAGTGGCAGCAGAGTCCTCCGCTCCTAGAGCTGCGCACGCCTTGGTCGGCGATGGAGGAGTCCACTGCTCAGGGTGGGCCCATAACTGCTTGCTAGAGCCACGTGCACCCCTTGGGAAAGCAGCAGAGGAGTTTCCCATTCCAGGCAGGCCCAAAACTGCTTGCTAGAGCCGCATGTGTCCTGCAGGCAGCAGCAGAGGAGTCCTCTGCTCTGGGCAGGACCAGATCTGCTTGCTAGAGCCACGTGTGCCCCATGGGGGCTAGCAGAGGAGTTCTCTGCTTCAGGAGAGCCCATAACTGCTTGCTAGAGCCACACATGCCCTATGGGGCCAGTGGAGGATTCCCCAGCTCTGGTCGGGCCCAGAACTGCTTGCTAGGGCACGTGTGTGACACTGGCAGATGCAGAGAAGTCCTCCGCTCCAGGTGGGCCCAGAACTGCTTACTAGAGCTGCACGTGTCCCGTGGGTGGCTGCAGAAGAGTCCTCTGTTCCAGGCAGGCCCATAACTCCTTGCTAGAGCCACACATGCCCCGTGGGGCCGGTGGAGAAGTCCCCCACTCTGGTTGGACCCAGGACTGCTTGCTTGAGCTGTGGTCTGCTGGTGGCAGCAGAGGAATCCCCAGCTCCAGGTGGGCCAAGAACTGCTTGCTAGAGCTGCGTGAGACCTGCAGGGGGGCAGCAGAAGAGTCCCACAGACTGGGCAGGCCCAGTACTGTTTGCTAGAGCCAAGTGAGTCCAGCAGGCGGCAGCAGAGGAGTTCTCTGCTCCAGGCTTCCACACTGGGTGGGCCTAGAACTGCTGCTAGAGCCATGTGTGACCTGCAGGCAGTGGTGGAGGAGGCATTCCCCACTCCAAGTACCTGCCCTGGGTGGGCCCAGAATTGTCAGAGCTGTATGCTCCCAGCATACCCGACCAGCTGCCCAAGAACTATGAGAGGAGAGTCAGTTGAGAAGGAACCATACTAGAACAGTGGTACCCTGAGGCTAAGAGCAGCAGCCACAGCAGTGGGAACAACAAGGCTCACACCCCTCTGGCTCTTCTGGACAGACACGCTCTGCCTTTCTGGGCAACCAGAAGAAGCCAGCATCTTCTCCAGTGGAGGCCACTGACTGAAAGGTTCTGGTACAGTCCCCACACGGTGTAAATTCAGAATGGGGTGAAATCAGAGGAAAAACTCTGGTAATTTCAATAACCAAGGTAGATCAACTCCCCCAAGGATGGATGGGGCAGATGCAATTGAAGATCCCATCCATAAACAGATGGCTAAAATGTCAGAAATCAAGTTCAGAATTTGGATAGTAAAAATGATTAACAGAATGGAAGAGAGGAGAGAATTAGAATTTCAAGAAATGATTCAAAAGAAGTCTCAAGAAATTATTCAAAAGATATCTCAAGTATTCAACGATTTCAAAGATAAAATGACCAAAGATTTTGAAACACTGAGGCAAGAGTTTGCAGCCCTCAAATATATCAAAAATATGGCAGAGTTCCTCAGTAACAGAATGGAGCAGGCAGAAGAAAGGATCTCTGACATTGAAGACAAAGCTTCTGAATGTTCCCAAGCACACAAGGATAAAGAGAAATGGAAAGCAAAAATGGATCACTCTCTCAGAGAGCTCTGGGATAATTTGAAGAAAACTAATAATTCATCTGACAGGAATCCCTGAGGGCAACGAAGTGGCTTCACAAAGCACAGAGGCTCTAATTCATGAAATTATGAAAGAGAACTTTCCAGACATGCCAAGAGATTCTGAAATTCAGATAGCAGATAGTTTCAGAACCCCAGCAGGACTCAACCCAAACAAGACATCCCCTGGCACATCATAATTAACTTCACTAAAGTTAATATGAAAGAGAAAATTCTGAAAGCAGCTAGATGTAAGAAAATCATAACCCACAAGGGGAAGAATATTGGAATGACTGCAAATCTCTCTGCTGAAACCTTTCAGGCTAGAAGGGGGTGGTCATTGACTTTTAACCTCCTAAAAGAAAATAACTTTCAACCCAGAATCCTGTATCCAGCTAAACTGAGTTTTGTTTATGATGAAGAAATTAAATACTTTAATGATATTCACACGTTGAAGAAATTTGCTATAACTAAAACAGCCCTCCAGGATATTCTCAGACCTATCCTTCATAAAAACCAATGCAATCCTCCACCACATAAGTAAACTCACACAGAAAATTTTGATCAAATTCCAATTTCCAGAGTGGCGAAAGGATTAAAGATGTCCACTAGACTTTCAAAGAACTCGATACCCAAAATTATACCACATTTATCAATACTCTCAATGTGAATGGCTTAAATTGCCCTCTAAAAAGGCACAGGCTGGCTGACTAGATACAAAAACTCAGGCCAGATATCTGCTACATTCAACATCCCACCTTGCCCTTAAAGACAAATATAGACTCAGGGTGAAGGATAGTCATCTATATTCCAGGCAAATGGGAAGCAGAAAAAAGCAGGTGTTGCAATTTTATTCGTAGATACAATAGGCTTTAAACCAACAAAAGTAATCAGGGATGAAGATGGACACTTTCTATTTGTTAAGGGTAATAGTCAATATGATGAGATTTCAATAATCAATATTTATGCACCCAGCCAGAATGGACTTCAATTTATAAGAGATACCCTAATACACATGAGCAACTTGATTTCTCCCAGCTCCATCATAGTTGGAGATTTTAATACTCCTTTGGCAGTGTTGGATACAGCCTCCAATAAGAAGCTTAGCAAAGAAGTTTTAGATTTAAACTTAACCATTCAGCATTTGGATTTAATGGATATCTACAGAACACTTCATCCTAACAAAACCGAATACACATTTTTCTCATTGGCCCATGGAACATACTCCAAAATCAACCACATTTTAGATCACAAGTCTAACCTTGGCAAATTTAAAAGAATAGAAATTATTTCTTACATCTTCTCAGACCATCAAGGAATAAAAGTTGAACTTTTAAAAGTTGATACAGAAAAAGCTTTTGATAGCATCCAGCATCCTTTCATGATCAGAACACTTAAGAAAATTGGCATAGAAGGGACATTTTTCAAATTGATAGAGGCCATCTACAGTAAATCCACAGCCAATATCATACTGAATGGAGTTAAATTGAAATCATTTCCACTCAGATCAGGAAACAGGCAAGGTTGCCCATGGTCTCCATTGCTCTTTAACATTGTAAAGGAAGTTTTAGCCATCGCAATTAGGGAAGAAAAGGCAATCAAGGGTATCCATATAGGATCAGAAGAGATTAAACTTTCACTCTTCACAGATGACATGATTGTATACCTGTAAAATACCAGGAATTTGACTACAAAACTTTTAGAAGTGATCAAGGAATACAGCAGTGTCTCAGGTTACAAAATCAATACTCATAAATCAGTAGCCTTTATATATACCAACAACAGCCAAGCTGAAAAAACAGTCAAGAACTCTATTTTGTTTACAATAGTGCCAAAGAAGATGAAATATCTGGGAGTTTACCTAACAAACAACATGAAAGACCTTTATAAAGAGAACTATGAAATTCTAAGAAAAGAAATAGCTGAAAATGTTAACAAATGGAAAAACATACCATGCTCATGACTGGGAAGAATTAACATTGTTAAAATGTCTGTACTACCCAAAGCAATATATAATCTTAATGCAATCCCTATTAAAGTTCCATTGTCATACTTTAAAGATCTTGAAAAAATAATTCTTCATTTTACATGGAATCAGAAAAAACCTCAAATAGCCAAGACATTACTCAGAAATAAAAACAAAGCAGGAGGAATCATGCTACCAGACATCAGATTATACTATAAATCCATAGTGATCAAAACAGCATGGCATTGGCACAAAAACAGAGAGGTAGATGTATGGGACAGAATAGAGGAACAGGGTGGCACCTTTGTCTCAGAGGAGTAGGGCACAGGCCCCATGTACCAGAGGTGGTGGGTTCAAACCCAGCCCTGGCCAAAACAAACAAACAAACAAAAAACAAACAAACAAACAAAAGAATAGAGAACCAAGAGATGAACCAAGCTACTTACTATTATATGATCTTTGACAAGCCAATTAAAAACATTGAGTGGGGAAAAGATTCCCTATTTAACAAATGGTGCTGGGCAAACTGGCTGGCGACCTACAGAAGACTGAAACTGGATCTACACCTTTCACCACTAACTAAGATTGACCCTCACTGGATTAAAGATTTAAACTTAAGACATGAAACTATAAAAATATTAGAAGAAAGTGTAGGGAAAATACTTGAAGAAATTGGCCTGGGTGAAAATTTTATGAAGAAGACCCCCCCAGGCAATTGAAGCAAAATCAAAAATACACTACTGGGACCTGATCAAATTAAAAAGCTTCTGCACAGCCAAAAGCACAGTAAGTAAAGCAAGTAGACAGCCCGCAGAATGGGAGAAGATATTTGCAGGTTATGTCTCTGACAAAGGTTTAATAACCAGAATCACAGAGAATTCAAATGTATTACCAAGAAGAGAACAAGTCATCCCCTCTCAGGGTGGGCAAGGGACGTGAAGAGAAATTTCTCTGAAGAAGACAGGCGCATGGCCTACCAACATAGGAAAAAATGCTCACCATCCTTAATCATCAGAGAAATGCAAATCAAAACTACTTTGAGATATCATCTAACACCAGTAAGATTAGGCCATATCACAAAATCCCAAAATCACAGATGCTGGCGTGGGTGTGGAGAAAAGGGAACACTTCTACACTGCTATTGCGATTGCAAACTAATATGTTTCTTTTGGAAAGACATCTGGAGAACACTTAAAGAACTAAAAATAGACCTGCCATTTGATCCTATAATTCCTCTATTAGGTATATAGCCAGAAGACCAAAAATCACACTACAATAAAGATATTTGTATCAGAATGTTCATTGCAGCCCAATTCATAATTGCTAGGTCATGGAAGAAGCCCAAGAGCCCATTGATCCACAAATGGATCAATAAATCATGGTATATGTACACCATGGAATACTATGTAGCCATTAAGAAATGCACATTAATTCTATCATGGGATACACTGTGTTGTTTCCATAAACAATTTGAAATATTTTCATCCAGTTGGCCAACATAGCCATCATGTCATTCTCATAATTGTTGTGTTAAGACATTTATATTTGACATTTAGAAAGATTCACATGTACCCTTATAGGAAAAATCATAGGC
>NW_003852403.1:20186667-20194165 GCF_000181295.1 Otolemur garnettii
AATATTCTTCTTAGCAAAGTATCCCAAGAATGGAAGAAAAAGTATCCAATGTACTCAGCCCTGCTATGAAACTAATTTATAGCTTTCATAGGAAAGCTATAACCCAATTTTAGCCCAGGAACATGGTGGGAGGGAGGGGAAGAGAGGGCAGAGAGTGGGTAAAAATAAAAAAAAAAGGAAAAACATAGTTAATGTAAAATGAATTATAAATTCTCTCAGTGATTTTCAATCTTTCTGGTTTTACACATAAATGAAACAAACAAAATAATTTTAAAAAAACATAAAAACAAACACCCTGATACCATCAGACCATTAAATTTTTCTTCCAATTGAGATAGTTTCTTGGTCTATTTCTAGGTTTAAACCATTTGGCTATGACCATACTCAAGAAATATAAGAAATTCATACCAAGAGCATAATGGAGGGGATACTAAAAAGACAAAACTCTTTTCTACAAAATCTCCAGACCTTAATTTCACCTATTTGAATTACATTTCCTGTAGGATTTCAGGAAGTTTAGAAGTAACTAAGTGTGGGATTAAATAATGACCCTAGATATTTCGGCAAATCATAAAATTAACTAAGGCTTTTTCAATAATAATTAAACAGTTAATATCTTAAAATACCACAGTTTTCAGTTTTTTAGAACCCCTAAATAAACATGATCTCAGACATGATTCCTTGAAAGAGATTTGTGAGTCTTTTTGAATTAGATAGAATACAACAAATTCTCTCCAAAAACATAAGATTGAGATCACTTTGAGTAATTCAGCTTTAATAGATGATATATTTAGAACATGTTTCCTAACTTCCATGGACAAGTGTATTCAAATAAATTATTTAAAATGAAGTATAAAAATTATTTGAAGGAACATGTTGTATTGAGGATATTAGTTACAAATTTATGGTTTGCATTTTATTTGTATAGTGGTAGTGCATTCTCCAAGTAAACAAACACAAACACTGTTAGTGACTCTCTAACAGAAAAAATAAATAAAAAGAAGAAATGTAAAACACTTATCTGACCTCAAGGGCTCAGAGTTTCCTACATGCCCAGGAAACCATAATTGGCCTCCACAAGAATTTCATCAAAATCTGCTATTAAATAATTAGATAACTAAAAGGGCCAGATTTAAAGAACAGCCTGAGTTACTTACATTTTGCTTATCAAATACCTTTTACATAAACTTGTCATCATACAAGAATCATCTCTAGAATACATTATATCCACTTACCTGGATCAAAGTTAAATTCTAAAAGAACAGGAATATTGTGTCCTTTTTTTATACCATCATATCCCCAGACCTATTGGAGTTCCTAGAAATAGTTCATAAACATGTTAAATGGATTAAGAAGGCAAGAATGAATGAACTATGCTCTCATTCTGAATTTTAGAACATACATGTTAGTTATGTAATAGTGCTCAAATCAATACATTACAACAATCAGGGAAAGAATGAATGAAATAAAGAAAAAATCATCTATCAGAAAATAAATAAGAATCTATATTACATACCTTAAACTACAGTATAACTCTGGAAAGTAGCACATCCTTTACTTGAACTCTAAATTGTTGCTTTGTATGTGAGTTTGACTAATGGGTAACTTTGTCCTAATATAAGATAAATTGGTAACAATAAATACCACAATGACAAGGTTGAATAAACTGTTTATCCAATAATTTTGTTCTTTAACAGTGTGAATGGATGCCACAAAAGATTTGGGAGACTAATTGCCCTCTCAAGTGAGCTGGAGTATGTGAGCTTGGGTAGAGGAGTAGAAAATTTGAAAATTCTCCAGACACAGTACCCCACCTCCACCAGGTAGAGAGGAAAGACAAAAATACTATAAATCAAATCAAAAAAACAAACAAAAACCCTTACAGGATAAAATTAGGGGAATAAAAAACAAATAATAGGGGCAGAAACACTGGCAAAAATGAAATTCTAATTGTCAAAGAAGGCAAAAATGGAAGATTATATCTAAACTAGAATAGTGAAAAAAAGAAAGAAAAAAGAACAAAAAGGAAAAGAAAAAGAAAAATGTAGAGGAAAAATGTTGAAATTAAAAAAAAAAAAAAAGAAACAAAAACCCCAAAACCAAAAAACCAAACACTATCCTGCTGAATATTGTCTGGGCAACAGGTGATCTTCTGAGGTATGAGATGTTGATCACAATATAGATAAAGCTGTACAAGATGGAGACTGGAGGCCTTTGCTGGATTCTCAGACCCCACAGGTTAATCAGAAGCTTTCCAAGGAAAGCACTTACCACTGGGATCTCTCCTGGCATCGCTGTCCACTTATACAGTGCACCAAAATTGGTCTCACTTTGTGACCCTGAGGGTCAAGGATGCAATCTGCCAAACACTTGGATCTCCGCTCTTCCCCAGCGTCTCAGTCCCCACCTTTGGGCAGCTCAGTTACTAGATTATTCACTCAAGGTCTCCCTACCTAACCCCACACTGCAAACTGCAGGGGAAGCTCCCACACAGTGCTGTGCTGGCAGCCCATAGCTGATGATATTAGCTGCTTTCCAGCTTAGCAGCTTAGTCTGGGGACCCAGACAACACCCAAAGTCATCTGCACACCCACCTAAGATCTCCCAGGGCAGTTCAATTGAGTGCCCAAGTTCAAAAAACCAAAACAGCCCATAGGTAAGGCATTTCCTGCTTATATTCTCACTGTTGCTATGGTTACAATCACCGGCAGCTTCCAAACGAACAGACGGACCAACCACTTGCCAGTTTTCCACGGCTTTTATCCTCCTCATGGGGTCCAGAACTCTGTTGCTGACTCCCTGTGTCACCAAAGGGAAGTTTCTGGGCAGAACCCATCAGCCAGAGATGCCTGGAGTCTTCTCTCCCCAGTCTCACTGCACCTGGTTGCACAGAAGCTGTTACTTGTTTCCACCATCTTGCTCAGAAGCCAGATAATTTTATTGAGCTGGCAAAGAGCTGTTGACCCCAAGGGAACCACCCAACCCAGCACTCCCAGAGGTTGGGGGTTTTTAAAGTTGGGTCAAAGTACCCTACTATACACCTATATTACTCCTGTCTCCTTCTCCTGCCTCTCTTCTTTTTGTCAATATTTCCTTTTACTCACCCCCTCTTCTTTCTCTCTCTTTTTTTTTTTTTCATTTTTAAATCTTGTTTTCCCTTCTTGCTCTTCAATCTTCTCATCCTCTGGTCCTGCACCAAAAGGACTCATTAAAACTTTAGGCCAGAGGCAATGAAATTTAAAAAGCAAGAGGAAGTGAAAGGAAAATTAGGGCAAGGAAACAGATACAAGAAAACACTCATGAAGAAGAATCAGCAGAAAAATTCTGGCAACATTAAATACCACTCCAGAGCAACCCCTTCAAGGGACTGTGAAGGAGCTAGAGCAGAGGATTCCAACTATAAAGAAATGTTAGAAATGACAGAAGGGGAATTTAAAATACAAATGATGAAAACAATGAGGGAAATTGCTGAGAAAGTGGAAGATAGCCAAAAGGACGATGAAGAAGAATCAGCAGAAAAATCCTGGCAACATGAAATACCAGTTCAGAGTAACTCCGTCTAGAGAGAGACACATCAGTTCACTGCTTTCAAAACAAGCCTATTTTTCCTCACTAGGAGCTGCATTTTTGGAGCTTCAGAAATCCCTACTCTGAAATACTGGGAAAAGCTTTGATTTACAGCTTTCTTGTGTAGGTTAACTCCTGCACACTTCGAGGTCATGCTTCTGTGAGTGCAGAGTGTTTTCAGCAACATCTCACATTATGTCCCTTGAGAAGCAAAGGGTGAGAGTGGTCAAATCTGTCTGGAGGTAAGGTCACAGGATTTAAGAGGCCTCTGGCATCCTCACTGAAAAGCTGATGATGTAAACGAGATCTATTTACATCAAGGAATTAATTTGCAGGAATAAACTGGTGTGTGCATGTGTGTTTGGATTGGATTCATGAGTAAGGAATTAGAATGCTGAGTAGATAAAAATGTGTGAAGACCAGAAAGTGTGAAGTGGCATGAAATATTTGCTACTCGAGGTTTTCAAAGAAAGCCAGAGTGGATAAGATACTCAAACAAGGGAAAAAATAAAATTAGAAAAGCCTAGAAATATAGTCTGAAGACTAAACCTTCAGATGGCTTATAGGCTATGTTAATGATTTGGGTCTTTGTCCTAAGAACAGTTGAAATCCAGCAATAGATTTTACAAATGAAGGTTATGTAATAGATTTCTTTTTAAAGATAGCCCCATGTGGTGTAGAAATGTATTAAAGGGGGTTAAGATCAAATGCAATAAAACACATACTAAAATATTTTCTGAACTCTGAGCTAGAATAACAGCAGATGAACTGACTTTTTTTAAACCAAGAAATGTGTAAAAGTAAATGGATTCATTTTGCTGTGTATTCATAAATCAAAACAATACATTATTCACAATACATAGATACAAATTTTGTCAATTATTAAAGCTGGAAACCAGTTTCTAAAACAAAGTAAATGGATTCAAGAGATATTTTATAGTGACAATGAAGAGGTCAGTCACAGATATCAGTGCCATTAAGACGGAGGAGGTCTCAGGCTAGGTTGAGACAGGTAGTTCATAAGTTTAGTTTTTAAATTGTTGAATTTGCTGAATTTTGAGGCATGTGAGTAGAAATAGATACACATGTTGCTGTGAATACTGTTTGCTATTGGTGCCTCTCACATTCCTTTACCAGATGTTGACTTTATAGCTCTACCCTTCTCCAGAGCGTTGCCCAACTACATTCTTCAACTTTACTAGGAGTGGTGGTAATGAGTACACTTATCTCATAATTGATTTGTAGATAATGCTTTTGTTTCCTCATAAAATTGATATATTTGTCCAAATGTTATCTTCAGTGATTATGTCAATGTTTTGCCTATAGTTGGTGTTCTGTAAATATTCATGAATAAAGGAGCCTGAAATTAAAAAAAAAAAAAAAAAAAGAATAGAAAGGATATAGCAGAGCTGAAGGAAGTGAAGTAATCAATTAGGGAATTTAAGGATGCAATAGAAAGTATCAACAACAGCTTAAACCATGCAGAAGAAAGAATCTCAGAGGATGAGGATAAAGCTTTTGAGATAATTCAGGTAGTTAAAGAGGCATAAAAGAAGAGAGAGAAAGCAGAACATTCACTAACAGAATTATGGGACTCTATGAAGCATTTAAACATATAAGTTATAGGTATCCCTGAGGGGGGAAGCAGAATGCCCCAGAGAAATGAAAACCATTCTAGAGAATATTATAAATGAAAACTTCCCAAATATCACCAAAGATTTTTTACATACTCCTTTCAGAGGGATATTGGTCCCTGCTTGCCTCAACTCAAATAGAGCTTCTCCAAGACATATTATGAAGAAAGAATCTCTTTAAAGTCAAGACAAAAGAAAAGATTTTGCAAGCTTCCAGGAGTAAGTGCCAGTTGACCCACAGGGGCAAATCTATCAGAGTGACCATGGACTTCTCCAATTAAACTTTTCAAGCCAGAAGACAATGGTCATCTACCTTTCATCTACTTAAACGGAACAATTTTCAGCCGAGAATTCTATATCACACTAAGCTAAGCTTTAAAATTGATGGAGAAATCACATCTTTTAATGATATGCAAACATTGAGGAAATTCACCACAACAAGACCAGTTTTACAGGCAATACTTCAACTTGTTCTACACACTGACCATCACAAGGGACCTTCAGCAAAGTAAACACACAGAAATTAAATGACAGAACCTAGCTTCCACAATGATGCAAAAGACAAAACTAAGCAATGACTTTCACAAAATAAGATGAATAGAACACTCCCACACTTATCAGTTATCTCAATAAATGTCAATGGCTTGAATTCCCCACCTAAGAGGCATACATTGGCTGACTGGATTAAAAAACACAAGCCATCTATTTGCTGTCTGCAGGAAACACACCTCCTGTCAAAAGACAAATTAAAACTCAGAGTTAAGGGATGGAAGTCAATTTTTCAGGCAATCGGAATTCAGAAGAAAAAAGAGGTAGCAATCTTATTTTCAGATACATGTGGATTTAAAGCAACTAACATCAAAAAAGACAATGATGGTCACTTCATCATTGATTAAGGGAAAAATACAACAAGAAGACATTTCAATTCTAAATATTTATGCACCAAATTTAAATTATCCCAGATTCTTGAAACAGACCTTACTTAGTCTGAGTAATATGATGTCCTGTAACACCATGATAACAAGGCACTTTAACACACCTCTCTCAGAGATGGACAGATCATCTAAACAGAAATTAAACAAAGATATTAGAGACTTAAGTGAGACCCTAGAACAACTGTGCTTGATAGATGTATATAGAACACTCCATCCCAAAGATAAAGAATATACATTCTTCTCATCGTCCCATGGAACATTCTCCAAAATTGATCGTATCCTAGGACACAAAATAAATCTCAATAGAATCAAAAGAATTGAAATTTTACCTTGCATCTTCTTAGACCAGAAGACATTAAAAGTGGAATTCAACTCCAACAAAAATGTTCAACCTCACATAAAGGCATGGAACTTAAACAACCTTATGCTGAATGACAGTTGGGTGCAGGAAGAAATAAAAATAGAAATCATTAACTTCCTTGAGTATAACAACAATGAAGATACAAGTTATCAAAACCTGTGGGATACAAAAAAAGAAGTCCTGAGAGGAAAATTTATCGCTTTAGAAGCCTACATTAGAAAAACAGACAGAGAGAGCATCAATAAACTCACAAGCCATCAGAAGGAATTGAAAAAAGACGAATAATCTAAGTCTAAATCCAGCAAAAGAAAAGAAATATTGAAAATTAAATCAGAAATTAATGAAACTGAAAAAAAAATCATTCAGAAAATTAATGAAACAAGGAGTTGGTTTTTTAAAAAAATAAAATAGGTAAACCTTTGGCCAGACTAACTAGAAATAAAAAAGTAAAATCTCTAGTAACCTCAACCAGAAATAATAAAGGAGAAATAACAACTGATGCCACAAAGATACAAGAGATTATCTCTGAATACTACCAGAAACTTTATGCTCAGAAATTTGACAATGTGAAGGAAATGGGTCAATATTTGGATTTATACCTTCTCCCTAGACTTAGCCCAGATGAAATAGATCTCCTGAAAAGACCAATTTCAAGCACTGAGATCAAAGAAACAATAAAAAATCTCCCCACAAAAAAACATGCCCTGGTCTGGATGGCTTCACACCAGAATTCTATCAAACCTTCATAGATGAGCTTATTCCTATATTGCAGAAATTATTCCAAAATATTGAAGAGGAAGGAATCTTCCCCAACATGTTCTATGAAGCAAACATCCACCCTGATATCAAAACCAGGAAAAGACCCAACTAAAAAGGAGAACTTTAGACCAATTTCACTAATGAATATAGATGCAAAAATTCTCAACAAAATCCTAGCCAATAGATTACAGCTTATCATCAAAAAAGTCATACATCATGATCAAGAAGGTTTCATCCCAGGG